>NC_139664.1:9009339-9066839 GCF_951799395.1 Argentina silus | reverse complement strand
CAATGCTGAATCTCAAAGTTTAATACACTGGCCATGTAACACAGTCCAATATAGGACACGGGACCTCACACACACATTCCAACTTCAACTTCAACACATGCTGTGTCACGGAACACAACCCAGGACCTCACAAACAAAGCACGGTACTGTACAACATACAATGCTTGAATGACCCACAGCATGGCAACATGTATGCATCTCCTCAGAGTTGAGAGTCATACGGTGACAACCATCCATGCACAGAGTGCAGCAAACTGTCCTCAATGTCGGTGGTAAAGTATACAACGTATCGCAAATGTAAATGTTTTTAATGCTAACAAGGCACCCGGTCACCTCTCTGATGGGTGTGTATCTGGTGTATCTGTGGCTAAGAAATGATCGGTGTGATGTCAGGTTGTCCCCTGGCACTGACCCTGATTGAGAAGGCATACTGTACACGTTTGATACCACTCCTCATTCCGTTCCATGCATTGCAATGAGCCTCCACCAGCCTCCCCTGCTGTACTGTATGTACTGTATGTACTGTCTGGACTGCATACAGAGTGGTAGTGTGAGGCCAGGCCTATTCAAGTCTACAGTGTTATTGTCCACATGATAGGCAGCTAGTGTGTGTCCACTGTGCAGTAAACACATAGGTTATTGTGGAGTGTAACAATGCTGCTCAAAACACTATCCTTTCGTCTCATCCTGTCCCGTCTCTCTCCATCTCACCCCCCCCCCCCCCCCCCCCTCTCTATCTACAGTATCCATCCTCGAGCACCTGGCATTTCTCTCTTTTTCCTCCCCTCTCTTTTCCCCTGCCATCCATCCCTATCGCTCCCTGCCTCTCTCCCTCCCTCATAACCTCTGTGTGAATCTGTTTCTCCCATGCCAACTTTCTCCCAGTCAACTGTAAGTAATAAAGAGGAGGGGGGAGTGGGGAGAAGGATAGATAGAGAGGAAATAGGAAAGAGAGAGAGAGAGAGAGATGAAGAGATAGTGAGAAAGAAAGAGAGCCGGAGGGAAAAGGACACAAGGAGCCAGATATAGTACTGGGGATGTCTTAGTGATAAAGAACATGTTCAACATTTAGCGGTTGCTAAGTGTCTAAAATGTAAAAATTTAAATGTATGTGTGAGATAGATTCAAGTGGGTGTAAAGAAAGTTACAATGCACATACATCCAGCAGATCACACAGGTGTAGAGTATATGAAATATCATGTCACAAGAAAGTTGCAAATGTACAAACATTATTGCCTGTGCGCATCTATAGAGTGGTTAGGTTAGCTCCTGTCAGAGAGATGCTCTTACCTCTGTACGTCCAAGTCTCTGAAAGAGGAGAGGAAAGAAAATTGTGTCACAGTTTGGTCACCCAGAAGTTTTCACTTTTACACTAAATAGACTCAGATCATATTGATCATAACATTCATCATATGGTACCATCTCCCGATGTGAACAGGTGTGAATCAAAGGAATCATCTCAGGAATCATCTCTTACTGCTGTTCCTTTAACCAACACTACTACTACTTCTACTACTATTACTGTTACTACTTCTTCTAGTGCTATTTCAACCACTGGTGTTACCACTACCACCACCATCACCACTACTACTACAACAATAACAAAAACAAAACAAACAGTCCTAATGCTGATTATGGTAATCAAGGTCTTACCAGCGGCTGGAATGGATGTCCATTGCCAAAATAGAAGCATTAGAGGGAGAGAGAGACCCACAGAGTCCATGTTAGCCCTCCTCTGCCATACACAGAGATGAATGAGGTAGAGGCAGTGGGGAGAGAGATGGAGAAAGAGAGAGTGCGGAGAGAGAGAGAGAGAGAGAGAAAGAGAGAGAGAGAGAGAGAGAGAGAGAGAAAGAGAGAGAGAGAGAGAGAGAGAGAGAGAGAGAGAGAGAGAGAGAGAGAGAGAGAGAGAGAGAGAGAGAGAGAGAGAGAGAGAGAGACTAGGCTACTGCATTCACCTCCTACTTCTACAACTCTCTCAAAATTAACTTAAGAGCCAGAGTGTGTATGTTACACACTGGGTCCACTCTGGCATTCAGGATAGCAGTTTAGGTCTCAGTGAAGGAGAGATGGAGAGGGACAAAGAGAGTGAGAGAGAGAGAGAGAGAGAGAGAGAGAGAGAGAGAGAGAGAGAGAGAGACACACACACACAGAGAGAGACAGAGAGACAGAGAGACAGAGAGACAGAGAGCCAAGAGGGAAAGAAAGGAGGAATGCAAAAGGGAGCAAGTGAGCGGGAATGAGTCCAGTGTTGGTCACTAGCGAGTGTGACACAACAGAGAGAGGGGGGGATGGGGGGGGCAGAGAAAGCTTGAGTGGAGGGGGAAAGTGAGCATAATGGGGGACTAGAGAATGGGAGAGTGTATGGGGGCTAGTGTGTGTATGAAAGAGAGTGAGAGAGAAATAAAGGAAGGGAGAGAGACTAGCTGGCTCTAAACTCTGTCTGTGCCTGTTGATGAAAGAGCTTAGAACAAAAGTGAACTTAACCATTCATTGGTAATATAGAGAAAGTGTAGAAGTGTGAAAAGTGTGTGTGTGTGTGTGTGTGTGTGTGTGTGTGTGTGAACATTGTGCATACTTATCTGCTGAAATGCTTGCAAGTGCCAGTGTGTGTGTGTGTGTGTGTGTGTGTGTGTGTGTGTGTGTGTGTGTGTGTGTGTGTGTGTGTGTGTACTATTTGTTTGTTTCCAGTTAAATGCAATATTCTTTTCATCCCAGGACAAACCCTTATTAGTCTTTGCATAAAGCACTGGGCAGCAGGACTACAGTGTGTGTAACAGTGGGAGATGGTGTGACAGACCAATATTAGGACATAGTGGGAGAGAAAATGGGAGCAGTTTGAGTTAGAGTTGGTAGAAGATATCCCCAACTACTCATTAAAGTCAGTTCTATGTTTTTCTCCATAATAGTCTAGATCTGTGGTTCGGAGCAAATAACTTCTACTTCAGGTAGGCTAGGCTGACAGTAGTGTCAGTGCTGGCCATATAGTGTAAGAACTATTGTACTATTGTACTGTAATATTGACAAAGGGCCTGCAGTGGTATAAACCGTTACCTTCAGAATGGTGAAAACAGCGACCTCTGAGTAACATGTTTGTGGGACGAAGTTGTCCCCACTGCCACTCCCAATTACACTATGGTCAGTTTAGCGTTTATGTTCGGAAAAAATAAATAAGGATATTCATTTTTGCCTATTTGTCGAGCGTCAGGGCCCGCATGTGCCTTGGGCAATTTATACCCGAAGCCAATTCTGTACTTGGAGGCGCATTTCTACACTGCTAGTCATAGCAGGTGCACCGCCTCCCACGGTGCCAAACGACCGCACATTGAACACGAACAACAACAAAAAAAGCCTAGCCGGTGGTAGACCCATCAGTTCCCGACAGGTTTTTTTTTTTTTTTTTTTTTTACATTGCAGTGATACACATATTTATAATGCAAATGAGCTGTGTGACATGAGAAAATGTTCTATCAAACTTTTTAATATATCTGATTAGATTAGATTGATATTAATAGTCAAAGCGTAGCCTGAAATATAATCTGTTAGAGGCGGTGCTCTGTCTTCTTCAATATTGCAACAGTGTTTCTCCCCGTTAAAACGCTGACATGACTGGCAGCAATGTACAGTCGAGGACGATGAAGACACAGTGTATCAACATTTCGGGTAGATGTTATAACAATATTAGACGCCAGAGGGAGCCCTATCCACACATGATTGTATCTGAGATCCACCAAGTGGCAAAATCTATCTTTATATGCATGTTGATGTTTGTCAATCGAGGTCTATCTGTTCATGTTGATCTCATTAAATATTATATGTTAATGTTTGATGTTGCATCTCATTATAATGAGCAGGCATTCTGAACATGCACATAGGCAATCCAAAGCACGACGATGAAACGACTAGGCTCATTCAGATGTTAGATGATCACATTGCACCTCTTCTACCAATGAATAGCCTACTTTATTTGCCATCCTCTATTCTCACTCTCTCCTTTCAACACGGTGTACTGGTCCGTTCAAACGTGAAACCGTTGGACAGTATTACGCAATAGAATATGATCTCCAACAGCTTTGCATTGGTCCGTTGACATTGTAGGGGGCGTGACGAGTGTCACTTTTACAATACCATTGGTTAGATGTCTATAGAAGGCGTATCCTTTGGGTTTCATTCACAAATCTCCACCGGGTAGCCTCATCAACATGTGCGCGAGGCTCGATGACCGACAGCGTCTTTAGCAGGACACACGTTTCCCTTTCGCAAATGTGAGCGTGGAAAGAGAGGAACGCCTAGCATGTGACTGGCCACATTTACCGTAGTTTATTCCAGCCGTTGTAATTTTATCAACAAAATTATTCAAATCTGGTCTGAACAAAACATTAGGCTACAGATAAAAAGAGATAGATGGAGAGATAGATAGATGGTAAGATTGTCTATGTTTTGGTCTTGTGTGCGCCATCCACTTGACTGTTGTGGGAGTAGGTGATATGGCACTCACACCCAGATAGTAGGCCAATATGCCGGTGCAGGGCACGTGAGTGGACACAGGACGAGCAGTGTCTGGTGTGTTCTATCCTCCGGAAAGTCTGCGGTGTGTTCTGATATGTGGCCATTAGATAGCGGCAGAGTGAGTGAAGTTGAACTGTTTACATTAGCCTATCTTTACACGCTGGGGCCATATACACAAAACATGTATGCAGTCATTGTACTTTAAGTCGTTTTGGGTAAAAGCGTAAGCTTTTAAATATAAATGGATACACCTTACCTCAGGCATAGCCTTTCTGCTTTGCTACTGTCACTACACCTGTGTGCTCATTACACCTTTCCACCTCTAGCCATGCCTTCACTAACCATATGTTCACAACACATTTCCTTAGCCATACAAATTACAAACAGCCAACAGGTGAAACCTATGTGACTGATGATAGAGAGAGGGAGAGACAATTACTACACTGAAAGTGTCAGTTGCTCACTGTGAGTAAGCCTTAGTGTGGAACATTGAGAGACACCAAGACACTGGCACAATATTGGCTTTAGTTTATGGTGTTTCCGCTACAATTTCCCTCATACAACCAAGAGGGTTGATCCACAAATGTTAGGATTCCCTCCTTATTCTGACCCTCTGACGTGTTCCTTTAAGGCAGTAGTCTATAGTGGTAATAATACACCTTTACTACACTAAGGGCTTACTTACTACTCACAGTGAGCAACTGACACTTTAAATGTGGTAACTCTTTCTCTCTCTCACATACACACACTGCCACACATACATTGCACTTTTACCCATCATGCATCAGCAGCCAGCAAAGACAGGCTTAGACCTGAGCCCAGAAGGTCAACAGTTGCAACAGAAACCTCCTATGAAGAATGCAGGAGGAAAGAGACTGTAGTGATGGGGGATGGGGATGGGAGGAGGGGGATGGGAGGAGGGCAGGTCGAGAGGTAGCATGTTGTCAACAGCTCTGGTGAACCTATGGAGGTTCATTGAGTTCATGCTGCACCGGAATGTATGGGGGAGGAAAGACCTTCAATCGACTTAGAACCTCACAGTATGTTTACACACCACCAAAGAATCAATACAAGGTTTACTATATGAACATCTCTATGATATAATTAAATAATATAGGATGTAGTGTAGTGTATGTAATGTAGTGTATTCTAGTTAGTGCTCAGGTTATATATTGGAAAAGGTATAATGACGGCTGGTTACAATCCTGATGGACAGGTTTTGTATAGCCTACAGTTGTGTATGTTGAAGGGGGAGGGTGATTGAGTTCACGTATGAGGTTGTGGATGTTGAAGGGGAATGGTCAATGAGTTCACATGCATAGCCATGGATGTATGGGGGAGGAAAATCCTCTGTCCCTGAGTTCCTCACACCATACAGTATATATAGATTCATATACTGCTTACACTGCACTACTTATACTGTACTGCACTATTATACTGCTCATATACTGCACTACCTGTATATACTGTTCACACTGCACTTTTCTGCTTTTTTGCACTTCTGGTTAGACGCTAACTGCATTTCGTTGTCTCTGTACCTGTACTCTGCACAATGACAATAAAGTTGAATCTAATCTAATCTAATCTAGATGCCTGGCAAAACCCTTACTACAACTCCTGTGTCCTCATTCCACCTCTAGCGAAACATACGTTCACAACACATTTCCTCAGCCAAACAAATCCAAAACAGCCAACAGGTGAAACCTATGTGACTGATGATTGAACATTGAGACACCAAGACACTGGCACAATATTGGCTTTAGTTTATGGTGTCTCCGCTACAATTTCCCTCATACAACCAAGAGGGTTGATCCACAAATGTTAGGATTCCCTCTTTATTCTGACCCTCTGACGTGTTCCTTTAAGGCAGTAGTCTATAGTGGTAATAATACACCTTTACTACACTAAGGGCTTACTTACTACTCACAGTGAGCAACTGACACTTTAAATGTGGTAACTCTTTCTCTCTCTCACACACACACACACACACACATACTCTCTCTCACATACACACACTGCCACACATACATTGCACTTTTACCCATCATGCATCAGCAGCCAGCAAAGACAGGCTTAGACCTGAGGCCAGAAGGTCAACAGTTGCAACAGAAACCTCCTATGAAGAATGCAGGAGGAAAGAGACCCTAGTGATGGGGGATGGGGATGGGAGGAGGGGGATGGGAGGAGGGCAGGGGGAGAGATAGCATGTTGTCAACAGCTCTGGTGAACCTATGGAGGTTCATTGAGTTCATGCTGCACCGGAATGTATGGGGGAGGAAAGACCTTCAATCGACTTAGAACCTCACAGTATGTTTACACACCACCAAAGAATCAATATCAATCAATCAATACAAGTTTTACTATACGAAAAGCTCTATGATATCATTAAATAATACAGAACAGAGTGTATTTTAGTTATTGCTCATATTACGTATTGGAAAGGTATAATGACAGCTGGTTACAATCCTGATGGACAGGTTTTGTATAGCCTACAGTTGTGTATGTTGAAGGGGGAGGGTGATTGAGTTCACGTGTGAGGTTGTGGATGTTGAAGGGGAATGGTCAATGAGTTCACATGCATAGCCATGGATGTATGGGGGAGGAAAATCCTCTGTCCCTGACGTCTTCACACCATACAGTATATATACAGTGCCTTCGGAAAGTATTCAGACCCCTTCACTTTTTCCACATTTTGTTGTGTTATAGACTCAATTTAAAATGGATTAAATTTAAATAATTTGCCATCAATCCACACACAATACCCCAGAATGACAAAGCCAAAACAACATTTTAGAAATTTCAGTAAATTTATTAAAATTGAAATACAGAAATACCTCATGTACATAAGTATTCAGACCCTTTGCTATGACACTCTTAAAATTAGCTTTAATTTAATCAATTTTAAATTGAGTCCATAATACAACAAAATGTAGAAAAAGTGAAGGGGTCTGAATAATTTCCGAAGGCACTGTAGATGCCTTGAAAAACCTTTACTACAACTCTTGTGTCCTCATTCCATCTTTCCACCTCTAGCCATGCCTACAGTAAGCATACGTTCACAACACATTTCCTCAGCCAAACAAATCCAAAACAGCCAACAGGTGAAACCTATGTGACTGATGATTGAACATTGAGACACCAAGACACTGGCACAATATTGGCTTTAGTCTATGGTGTCTCCGCTACAATTTCCCTCATACAACCAAGAGGGTTGATCCACAAATGTTAGGATTCCCTCTTTATTCTGACCCTCTGACGTGTTCCTTTAAGGCAGTCTATAGTGGTAATAATACTCTAATACACTGTTACCACACAAAGGCTTACTCACAGTGAGAAACACACTTTCAGTGTAGTAATTCTCTCTCCCTCTCTCTCTCTGTCTCCATGTCTCTCTCTCTCTCTCACACATACACACACTGCCACACATGTGTTTATTGAAGTGGTTGAGAGAAGTGAAATTAACCAAATTATTGGTTTGTCTAAGTTCTCATTTGTCACACTGCACCTTTACCCATCATGCATCAGCAGCCAGCAAAGACAGGCTTAGACCTGAGCCCAGAAGGTCAACAGTTGCAACAGAAACCTCCTATGAAGAATGCAGGAGGAAAGAGACCCTAGTGATGGGGGATGGGGATTGGAGGAGGGGGATGGTAGGAGGGCAGGTCGAGAGGTAGCATGTTGTCAACAGCTCTGGTGAACCTATGGAGGTTCATTGAGTTCATGCTGCACCGGAATGTATGGGGGAGGAAAGACCTTCAATCGACTTAGAACCTCACAGTATATTTACGCACCTCCAAAGAATCAATACAAGGTTTACTATATGAACATCTCTATGATGTAATTAAATAATAATACAAATAATTGATTGCATGTATAAAGCGCTTTTCATTATACAAGAATAATCTCAAAGTGCATTAAATAAAAAATAAAATTAAAAAAATTGTTTAAAAAAACAAAAACAAAGCAAAGGAAAAACATATATATAACATATATATATATATATATATTAAAGTCTAGGAGGAAGGGTACGCCAGCCGATAAAGATGCGACTTAAAAAAAAGATGTGCTTTAAAAGCTCCAACAGGCTGAACAGCCCTTAGACAGGAAGAGAGTTGCAAATACATGGTGTGTGACAGGAAATATATAGGAGGGAGTGTATTCTACTTAGTGTTAATGATGGCTGGTTACAATCTTGATGGACGAGTTTTGTATACCAAGGACATACAGTAGTGTATGTTGAAGGATGAGTGTCAATGAGTTCACGAGCACACCCCTTGATGTATGGGGGAGGAAAGTCCTCTGTCCCTGCGTTCCTCACTCCATACAATATATATAGATGCCTGGCAAAACCAAAGACAACCTCATGTCACACATCAAGAAAAACCTATAAAGCAATTAAGACACTGTTGGACTATTAAATATTAGATCAACCGTAATGCTTAATATTAGTGTTGGACAGACTGCGCTTTGTAACTTTGAAGTATAGGCTATGTTTAAGAGGGTAGTCATTAAGGTCATACAGCAATGTATGGGGGGAGGAAAGCTCTATGTGGCGAAGCACTTTCATGCTATATATAGTCAGAAAACTCAAAGAGTGCCTCAAGCTACTGCCATATGACCAAAACAATCATGTGAATTTTTTTGGGATAAGGGAGTGCTTTCCTTTAGTCAGATATGATGACGCCTGACTGGTTAAAATCATATCAATGAACTACTAACATTCTAATCCTTTATCTTTGGTTGTATTGTGGAAGGGTGGAAGTGGACAAATACTCCTGTATCAATAACAACATCTGGATCCTATTAACCATTATGGCATAAGCGATTTCTAAGAAAGGCTATCACTGAACTTTCTGTCACCTCATTCTGGGATCTTCTACCACAGTATAATAGGCAGAGTGAAATGGCACTACAAAGCAATGAAGGATGCAACAACTAGAAATTGACAGGTATTATCGTTTTAGAGGGCTTTTGGGCTTTGGGGCATTTTTATTTATGCTCTACCTCGCCATTGGTAACCTATTTGGATATTGACTGGAACTTGGGTTACAAGCAGTGAAGCGCGGTTTCTAATTCCTTGATCTTGCTAGACAATGCACCAAAACACGGTGGAGGATTAGATTACATGGGGATGACAACCACGGGGTTGAGCAGTGGGATGCTTAAATTGCAGCTGGGCTGGGAACTGTGACTGGGCTCCTTTAGAGGAAGGGAACCATTTTGAAAGAAATGACATGCCTACTGTTACTGTATAACTGTTAACTTTTCGTATAGTTACATAAAATGTAAATCATTGAAATAACCCCTCAAGATGAAGTAATTGTTAAAAAGTAAGCTATTGATTAGAGTGGTGAGAAAGAAAGAATAAATAAAACTCCTGCCCGCATAAGCAGGGTCACTGCTGTTCCTGAGGTATCTAGGTGTCTCACGTTGATTAACATGGTAGCCGATGTGCTTTTCTGATATCAGAACTGTGTTCTCGTTATTTCCTGGGTGAGGGCTGCCCCCGGTATTCACGTGGCGCACGTCCCGCGTCTCTTAATGCTCTTATAACGGTTTATGTACTTTGCAATATTTACTATATGGTCATACAAGCATTAGGCGGCTTATATCTTGAAAAATAATTTCATATCGTTCCTTGAAGTTTGCCTAATAATACTTAGTTAGAATATATATAGTAGGGATTACGCGATATGCATCATTCCATTGCATAATGAATGTACACAGATTGTGGCATGCGCACTGTGTGTGTGTGTGTGTGTGTGTGTGTGTGTGTGTGTGTGTGTGAGTGTGTGCGTGCGTGCGTGCGTGTTTACGTGCCATGGTAGATGCATAGAACATACTGTACCTACCCTGGCATTATGGCATGCGTGAGTGTACCTAGCGCGCGCGTGTGTTTACACCGCTCCGCCGTAGTACCCAACCCTACACACGAGCGCCACATGTGTGGGCAGGGCCGTGAGTGCTTTAAGAAACGACCAATCAGTGGCCAGTAAAGCAATCACTGGTTCGTGAAATCTACCAATGGGGCGCGTCCCTGTCAGTTGAGCGGCCAATGACCGGCCTAGTGTGGCACGCACAAAATGTGGGCACGTGTATCCGTGCACATGTTGAAAAAACCGTGGAGAGAAAGAGCTAGCAAAGAGACAAGCCAATGAACGGCCTCGAGTCGTGTGAGAGGAGACTGCCGAACCAATGCTCCAGCGAAGGAGTGTGTGAGCGAAATATCGTTACAAGTACGGACAGAGCCGTTGAAATTGTTTCTGACAACCGAACTGCTATTATTTTGTTGCAATATTCAAGGTGAGTAACTGCTTACGTCGCTACATTCCTTTATAGACAAGGCTGGTAAAATAATTTCCCGTTTCAGACTTGTGATTTGTGGTACGCCTATCACAGACATTGAGACATTGCTACAACGTTTATGTTTGTTATGTTTTGTGCACGTTTGTTATGTGTTGTGTCCTTATTTGTTGAATTGGCGTTGGTTATCTTAAATAGATATAGGCACAATTCATTCTAAAGCCCAAAGAAAAATTAGAAATGTTCAAAAAGTGTTAAATCAATTCAAAATCTGGGTAGGTCTTTTTAAGGATTTTTGTTTTAAACAGAATTCATGTGTTGGATATCATTTTTGTCGGATTGTGTCTGTCATTATCCGGTCAACACACACACACACACACACACACACACACACACACACAATTTATTACAGCACACACATACAGGTAGAAGAATGGCAGGATGGGTTTGTTTATCTGTGGCAGTGGTTGAGTTGGCACAGAGGATGGCAGCAGGGTTTGGTCCATACTACATCATCTTAGAGGAACATGGGATTATGGAATGTATTCTCCCAAACAAGAAGTGTTTCAGGATGACAGGCAGTTTTTGTTGGATGCCTATTTTGTTTCCCTGCCTGTGGAAATCTGTGCTTTTAGACCCCCCAAAACAGTGCAGTAAATCGATAAGTGTGTGTGTGTGTGTGTGTGTGTGTGTGTGTGTGTGTGTGTGTGTGTGTGTGTGTGTGTGTGTGTGTGTGTGTGTGTGCGCGCACACTTATCACTAACAGAGTGTTTGCTCTATATCAATAGTTTGTGTGCAGATACTTTATCAGCATTTCTATGTGTATGTATGCAAGGTTAGATAAACATGAGTGTGCGGGTGCATGCGTGTGTGTTTATGCGCGTGCTTGTGGAGATACTAGTGTGCACGCGTGACCCCTCTAATTTCCCTGACTGTGGGATAGCAGCAGGGACCAGCAGAGACTCATAGATTAGAGAGAGAGGGGGGGGGGGGTATACAGAAATACTGAGGGAATGGGAAAGAGGGGGGTTAGTGTGTGTGTGAATCAGAAGGGGGTGGTGGTGGAGAGGAGGGGAGGGGCAAGAAAGAACGCCGGAGGCAGAGGAGGAGAGGGAGTGAGAGAGAGAGAGAGAGAGACCCTGCCTGCCTTTTCCTGATTCTACTACTGCTTTTCCTACTAGCACCCTTCCCCCTCACATTTCACTCTCCCGTCTCCACTCTGCTCAATGGGAGCCAGACATGTACTGCCATTGTGTGCCTACTGCCTACCCCCAGTCCCAGTCGCAGTCAACACCATGATAAACTAGGCCACTGGTATACCCACCATTTTGAATTGGGGTGGAATTATTTTGGGGTGGGGGACTTTTACAAATCATATTTGGCCACATGTGTCAATGTCTCTCTCTCTCTCTCTCTCTCTCTCTCTCTCTCTCTCTCTCTCTCTCTCTCTCAATATCTCTTTCTCTGTCTCCCTCTCTCAGTTGATTATAGAGTATGTTGGTATTTCGCTGTTATTCCTTAAGTGTGTCTCACTCACTTTATCATTGTCTGACTCTCTTTTTCTTTATTGAATAACAGTACACCCTGTTATTGTTCTGTTATTATTCTGAAGCTCTCTTTCCCTCTCTCTTCCCAGAACAGCGATGCAATCGCACGGCAGCACTTCCTCCCAGCCCTCCTTTGATTCGCTGAACTCCAGTGACAGCTTCCTGTTCAGCGACTCAGAACAGGCGGAGGATGACACCGACGTCTTCCTGTCTGAGCCGTCGCCTTCGGTCACCATTGGTGACGGGGGCGTGGTCAGGGGAGACGGGAGCGATGGGGTGGAGAGTCCCGGGTCCCAGTGGGCGTGTGACGGCTTCACCGACCGTGAGGATTCTGAAAGGTCAGAGGGCACAAGGAGTCACCTCAGGGTGGAAGAGAGTGAGAGAACGAGGGAGAGGGAGAGAGAGAAGACAGAGGGAGATCTGCTGTTTGCTCAGAAGGTGAGTGTCAGTGGGGATGGAGGGAGGGAGTGGTGGATGTAAGAGAGAGACGGAAGGTGGGAACAGCTCATAAAAGTCAGTGTCTTGTCTGTCAGTTTGGAAAGAGGAGAGAGAGGTAACGGTAAGAAGAACTAAGAGGTTGAATGGATGGGTTAAAGAGGGGGGTTAGTGTGCGGAGGGATAGAGAAGAGATGGAGAGAAGGAAGGTGTAGAGAGAGAAACGGTACACACAGCTCCTTCTTCAGCTACTGAAGACTTCCAGTTCATAACCCCAGTAGTAATATGTCTCTCCTTCTCTGCCCTCCTCCTCCTCATCCCTCTCTTTGTCAGTGTGCTGAGCTGCAGGGTTTTGTCAGGCCCCTCCTGGAGCTGCTGAATGGACTGAAGAGGGGACGATTCAACCGCGGTAAGCATCATTACCTCAACTCGTGTGTGTTTGTGTGTGTGTGTGTGTGTGTGTGTGTGTGTGTGTGTGTGTCTGTGTGTGTGTGTGTGTGTGTCTCACAGTCTGTCTCTTCAGGTATGTGTGTCTATCTAATGCTATGTGAAAAACTTTAAATAGTCCGGGCGTTTATTTGTTTTAACCATGAAGTGCACCGGTGCATATTGGAGACAGGCTATTATTGGAGAACGGCGGTTATTCTGTTACCCCCTGCTGCTGTCGTCAAACTGCTGATTAAACCTGCTATTTGACAGATCTGAATATCTTGATTGATTGAAACCCTGAAGAAGGCAGCTTGCTGACAAAACGTTAAATAATTAGCATTGGAACAAGAGTGCGCAGCTCTCTTTCTTTCTTTAGTGCTGAATATATACCATACTGAGAACAAATATCCACCAACATTATATAAACATTATTAGCCTACAATAAACCAGTCACAAACGAGATGAATCTTTGGGAGATATGGTCATTTATTATGGTTTTTATACAAGACTGCAGTAAACGATCTGCCAGACTGTTTAATAAATACCGTTCTTGTCGCTCAGATTCAATTGCATCACTTTAATCATCTGCTAATATCAACAGAGAATACATACCATTAAACTATTTATTTGACCCGGCTTACATTAAAGTCAGGCTCCCTTTTGCTTCACTGTCATTAGTGGCCCGGCTGTTATTGGAGACTCAGTGCTCATTGGAAGTTTTATGGTATACAGGATGTGTCCAGAATGGATGTCCTCCTCTGCACTGGAGCAGTGTACTGTGGCTCTGTGTGTCATGCTGCAGTATTGACCCAGCATGTATTGATCTAGTCTACAGTTTCTCTAGAAAGACTCTGTCTGTAGTGGTAGTCTATAGGCTCTCCCTCCAGTAACACTCTACTGGGACTGGGTGTCTGGTGTTATTTGTGTTTGTGATGATGTGGCCGCTGTGTGTACGTAATGACGATTTACTGGAGTCATGTGTGTTTGCAGTCCACTCTGTGTGTTTGTGTGTATAGTGATTGATCTGCTCTGTGGGTGTGTGTGTGTGTGTGTTTGTGTGTATAGTGATTGATCTGCTCTGTGTGTGTGTGTGTGTGTGTGTGTGTGTGTGTGTGTGTGCGCGTGTGCGCGCGTGCACCCATGTGTCTGTCTGTGCGTGTGTGTATGCGTGACTGGTGTGTCTCAGACATTGTAAATGCTGACTCTGGGATTATGTTTTGATTGACAGGTCTGAGTAGTTTCCAGCAGAGCGTTGCCATGGACAGAATCCAGAGGATCGTGGGAGTCTTACAGAAACCCAACAGCGGGTAAGAACTCACCTTCCCCGTCTCCCCCTCTTCCTGAAACCACCATTGGACTGGGTCTCTACAATAGGTCCAAATGGGGCAACATTTGTATTACTGGTCATTTCAAAACATGGAAGGTTATTTAAAAAAAATAGTCTTCTCAACATAGTCTGCTTTTGAATAGAACCCTGCTATTATAGTATACAATGCCACAGAGAAAGACAACCTTAATACTAGCTGCAAGAACAAACATGTTTAATGGAAAAGCAGGTGTTTTGTCTGGATCTGTGTGCAGTGCATTGGCTGAGGAATGTCAAGGTTCATGCTATTCTTAGTTGTGTTGTTTTCTTAACCTTATCATCCCCCTGCTTTCTCTCCCTCTCCACTGCTCCCTTTCTCTCTCTCTCTCTCTCTTTCTCTCTCTTCCCTTTCCCTCTCCTCTTGTTCTCCTCCCCCTCCCTCTTTCCCTCCCTCCCTCTCCTATTCTTTCTCTCCCTATAGGGAGAAGTATATGAACACTCTGCTGCAGGTAGAGACAATGTTGAAGCTGTGGTTTCCTCAGATCTCCCCACTTGTCCCCCCACCTCCACCCACCACCCTCCCCCCTGAAGGTTCCCCTAGTGAGACCCAAAGCTGCACCCCGCCACACAAGCACAGAGACCAGCTGCACATCCCAGTCAAGGTAAGAAGACACAAACACACATACACACACACTCACACACACACTCACACACACACACACACACACACACACACACACACACACACACGAACAAATAATCTGTTGATGTTAACAATGAAGAGTTATGGCTAATTACATGATTGTATGTTTGTCTGTCTCTCTAGAAACGCAGACTCAGTTGGTCAGACACTGACTCCCGCACCCCTCCCCCTACATTCTTCAAGCGCCTTCACACCAGCGGAGGAGAGGAGAGGGGGAAGCAGGGGGGAAACAGGGGAAAGAGTTCACCTCCTTCAGCGGCCCTAGGGTCGGCCCAAAACCCCCTGGACCATACCGGTACCAGCGCACAAGAGAACGAGAGAAAGGAACAGAAGGGAGACAACGAAGAGAGAGAGGGAGAGACATCCAGCTTCAAAGTGGGTCACACCGAGCCTAGTCTCACTTGGGTCCACGTTGCTCCCATCTTATCCCCCCCGAAATCCTGCCCCCCTCACAAGGGCATCACCGGAGGCAAGAAAGGAAAACAGCTGCTGCCTGCCATCCCCCATCCCACCACCAGAGGCAGTCCAGCCATGCAAGACAGCTCCATCTCCTCCACAACGCCCTACAATGACCCCAAACGCCAGCAGCAGGAAGCCGAGTGCCAAAGCCAGCCTGTTGCCAGGCAACAGACTGAGAGCATGACCTTAGAGACCTGTCAGGGACTTGCCCCGTTACCTGTAGTTGCGGTGAAGCCTTCAAGTAGGGCGGAGCTTAAGAGCAGGGTTGGCCCCGCCCCCCTAGAGACCTGATGCACTGACCAATCCTAGAATCAGCAGTCTATTGTGACTACGTCAACATACTGAAGCTGACTGAGAGGGAGAGGGGCCGGAGGGTCACAGATGCACTTGGGAGTCACAGCGGGGTAAAAGGGTTTCAGGTGCTAAGATTATGAATTTTATGTATTTCTAATGATACCTAAATGCAATTAGTACCACAATTACTAAAGTTATTCAGATAATATTTATTCCAACAAGGACAAAGTGTGTCCATGTGAATCAAAACAATATTGATAATCACAATTCCATGAAAATCTTAACATTTGCACAAAAAGTGGTTCTTGATCAGAGGTTTGGTTACCAACTCCTAAAGCCCAGAGAACTGAGAGCTGATTTTTTATTTATCTCTGATTGAATGATGACTCATACGTGAACTAAAATGCCAGTATGCACAACTAATATGGAAGCTCTCAATGGATGTTGAAGGCAGGAAGTAGAGGAGGTTAGGAGAGTTGGGGTGTTTATATTTTGGGGAGTAAGAATTTCCTCTTGGTATCAATGAAATCACTTATCCCCTCAGAGATGAATTCTAACTTCAGAGCCACACGCCATAATTCTTAGATTTGCATATATCAATGCATTGATGTCAATAAGAAAAGTGTTTAAAAATGTTATTGTCGTGTGCAAATTTCAAGTTAGGATGCAGCTCACAGTGAATACCACCATATACACTCACTTAACACTTTATTAGGAACACTATACTAATTCTGGGTAGGGCCTCCCTTTGCTCTCAAAACAGCCTAAATTCTTTGTGGCATTGATTCCACAAGAGAATCTGGTCCATGATGACATGTTTGCATCACGCAATTTCTGCAGATTTTTCAGGTGCACTTTCAAGCTGTGAATCTCCCGTTCTACCACATCTCAAAGGTGTTCTATTGGATTCAGATCCGGTGACTGTGAAGGCCACTGAAGAACACTGAACTCATTGTCATGTTCATGAAACCAGTTTGAGACGACTTTTGCTTTGTGACATGGTGCATTATCATGCTGGAAGTAGCCAGAATGAGTAAATTGTGAAGATGAGTAAATTGTGGCCATGAAGGGATGCACATGGTCAGCAACAATACTCAGATAGGCTGTGGCATTCAAGCGATGATTGATTGGTATTAATAGGCCCAAAGTGTGCCAAGAAAACATTCCCCACACCATTACGCCACCACCACCACCATGAGAAGGTGTACAGGTGTTCCTAATAAAGTGTTCTGTGAGTGTAGATCAACAGAGTACTCCTACAATTGAAGCATCAACCCAAATGCCATCAAAACAGTACATGAACAGTCGTTCATTCTAAAGGGTTTGAAAGTCTTCAGAACATAATGTCAGCCAACAACTTGACATGATCTCTGCATGAGGCAGAAGTGAGCTGTTTGGGTTGAAGAGGAACAATGACTTAGAAATGCCATGAATGAAACTTTTTCAAGTGGTTTGAAGAAGACAGCGTGTGTGGGTGTGGAAGAGAGAGAATCACTGGAGACCGAGTAACACACACAGTGATGTCATCGAGATGTCATCAACTCAGAATGTAAACCAAGGACTGAATGGGGTCGTAGCTCTGAGCCGCAGATCTGTGAAATCGTAACAAAGGAAGTGACATCACAAGTAGCAGCAGCCACAGGAAGTCACAGATCCATGGAATCAGTTGCTCTGGGTAGAAGATGCTCAAAGGTACAGATCTAGGATCAGCTTACCCACTGTCCTAACCAGGGGGGAAAGGCAAACCTGACCTAAGATCAGTGTCTCGTAGTCATTAGTGAGAGACTCTAAAGACCAACCTGAGACAAACATCAACCACTCACAGGCAGATGGCCCTGAGTCCCACAGTTTATTTATTCACATGTTGATTTGACGCTGCATTTATTTATTATGTTTATTATTTATTTATTGGGCTGCAGAGTTTCTCTCTCTGTCCACTTACAATTATTTGGCCTTCACGGCTTTGGGAAGCAATTGGGAAGATGCTGTAATGGTTTGTTTGTGGTTTTTATTGCTATCATGAGGGGGGGAAAATAAGAAGGAAATGAAAATTGATGATTGGACAATTGGACTACTGTGCCTTTACCAAATAGGATGTGTACAAAAAAGCATTTTATGCTTTCAAAGCATTTTATACTGCATTTTGATTGTTTGCGTGTCTTTCGTACAAACACAGTCAGTCGATTACCAAGCAGCCTAATTCTAATCTTAATTTTCTCATATGGCTTCCTTTTGTTGTTGAGTGAGGCAACTTACAGCTCTTTCACCAACGGCATACAAGCTTGCTACTGAAACCAAGGCAGTAGCCAACAACAGTATTCTGATGTATATACAACATCAAAACATGACTTATTACAAACTATACAGTTATTAACAGTGGTGGGTAATGTATGTAGTGTAGATTGAAAGTGCCCCCTTCTCTTGGGCATCTTTTATTTTTCATTTAGTTCGGCTAGGTGGAGGAAATGATTGAACTGCACTTGTCCCTGGAATGCGTTTCGGTGCGCTTAAAACTTGAAGTACTTTGGAGGATTTAAAGATTGATTTGAGCCTTGAGATTTCGGAAACATCAGTATCTTTTTATTTGAAGGTCTGCTTACAAACGCCTTATTCACATGATTAGATTGGTTCTTAAAAGAGAAAGTAAACATCAGTACCAGGCTTGTTCATGGTTTATGATTACATGTCCTCTGGATTTAGCAATATTGATAAATACATGATCAATTGTATGATCAAGCTCACTAATACAAACAATTAAAAACGGTTTGTAAGCAGTTTATACCTTAAAATAAATTGTTGAAATGAAATGGTAATATTTGGACATAGCCGTACTCCCTATAGAGTCCTCAAGCGAGAACAGTCATTGAACACAGAACCACTTGACAGCCTCCATGTTATCTACCATCTTTATTTTGGGATGGGAGATGTTTTTACACACCCTTAACCACAGATCTAGGTTCAGATTATCCCAGCCCGTCTTAACCTCAACCATTAGGAGGGTGGAATCTGATCCTGAATCAGTGGGTAAGCGACACGTCTACCCTAATCCTGTTTTTATACAGCTGTTTTATGACAGAAAAAGCCGATTGCACTTATTTTGTTGTCTTTTCCATGTATGTTTTCTACTGCAGAGACCACTGCTCATTGGTCAAAAATAATATGTCTTGTTTGTTTCAACTGCCTTTTTTATATCGTAGTAGCCGACTATAGTCCCCCTTTCCACCCCTCCCTCCCTCATCCCTCACCACCCCCCCTCCCCCTCCCCCTCCCCCCTCTCTGCCGCATTCGACTACCCCTGCCCTCCACTCTTCGTCTCTTTCCTCCCTCATCTCTTGTCAATCCCTTCCTGTCTCTCCCTCTCTTCCTGTCTCTCCCTCTCTTCCTGTCTCTCCCTCTCCTCACCTTCATTCACTCTTTCTCTCACCCCTGGTATTACTCTTCTGACTACTTTTTTCATTGATGATACAAAAGGAAAGTCTTTTAATAAATGACACATTTTGAAAAGAAAGTACTTGCTAAGATGTCTTTTCTCCATCCCAGGTGGGTGGGTGTGTGTGAGTGGTTTTTGTTATCATGTTAATGTATGTTTTGGATTATTAATGAGTTATGAGTATAGTATTGAGGGAGGCGGCTCTGCGCAAACACATGACTCGATGGGGTGCGGATTTAGAGACTGTACATTTTGGAGAGGGGAGGGTAGAGAGAGGAGAGGAGAGAGGGCAGAGGAAGGGGGGTAACTGTGTGTGTAGAGTAGACTGAGCCTCAGTAATCTGGGGGGGTGGGGGGTGGTTTATCCTCCCCCCAGCTGCTCCCACTGATAGGCTGTCTCCTCTACCACGAGTGTGTGTGTGTGTGTGTGTGTGTGTGTGTGTGTGTGTGTGTGTGTGTGTGTGTGTGTGTGCGTGCACGTTTGTTTACTACATTACACCAATGTGCAATCCACTACACATACAGTGAAAGTCTAGTTCTTTACCTGTGATATGAGCAGCTCAGCAGTCATGTAGTAGTAGAATATGAAAGAGGCATGTCCTCTGTGTTTGGTGGCAGTAGATTACTGTAGGACGTGTTATATTTAGGGGCTTGGATGAGCCTAATCTCTGGAAACGAGGGTTGTGATTTTAGCTCTTAGCTCCTCAGACAGGGATCAGAAGAGGAAAGTCAAAAGTGTTTTATAGAATGGTGGTACGGGTATCTGGAGATAGGGAGGCTGCATAATGACCTAGGACTCTCCTTCCCAATATCCAACCTATACTAGCACACTGATAAGTATGCAATGCTTTACCTATGAAGCTTTACTATACTGTAGATATTGTTGTTTGTTATCTTTACTTACAGTAAAATGACAAAAATGTACACCATCAAAAGCACCCCACTGTATGTGCAGTGGAAGTGGTCGCACGTGCTCACTCACACAAAACAGTATCAGTACCATGATCTGATGTTCTCAGCATACACAGAGACTTACATTGGACACATGACCAGGCTGCAGAACTGATAACACAAGACACTTCCTCTGTTGACAATATCACAGTGCACTAAGCCAAGTCACAGTGTTAAGGGACAGAGGTGAACAGGTGAGTGATTTTTATCTTTATTTCTATCACTATTTGACCTTTACCTGAAGTTGAGGATGAACAGGAAAAACAATCTTAAAATTGTGTACAAAATATGTATCAGAAAATGACAAAAACATTGGAAAATACATCATTTCAGTTTCACGAAATATATGAAACAGTATGTATTTTCGCACAAAAACACTGACAACCTCCCACTGAGATATATTTATGGTCTTTGACAGGTTTAAAATTAACTTCATCCCTGCCCCTCCCCAATATTGTTTCTGTGTGGAGTAGCAGAGATACATTTCGGAAGGGTGCAGTTTTTATTTTTCAGAGAGGATAGAACACTGCCATGTGGTCTACCATCTCCACACACACACACCCACGCATGCACGCAGACACACACACACACACACACACACACACACACACACACACTCTGACACACTGACTGGTTGATTCTATGATGGGCCTGTTTCTGACACAGTGCTGCGTTACAACAACAACAAAGACCGCCCCCCCCCCCCCCCCCCCTCTCTCTCTCTCTCCTCTCCTCTGCCACCCTCCCCCTCTGCCCCCCCTTGTATCCATGCAGTTTTTAGCAGAGAGAAGCCCCTGCCCCCTCCGTCTCTTCATCCCTCCCTCCCTCTCCTCTGGAGGATAGAAACCAGGGGCAGGAGGAAGACGAGGGGGAAAGGATGTGTGGAGGGCACGGAGAGGAAACAAGCTGACCTCACTGCAGACATTTTAGGGACCAGAGAGGATATTTTTATTGTAAAAAAAACAAACAATAAATAATAATAATTTCTTATTCCTCTATTTTTCTGGGGTCTGTATGAAAAGAGAGAGAAAAAATACAACACATACTATACTCCACAAAGGCTGAATGAGGCACAAAGAAAGTTGTTTATTTTTTGTTTATAGCACATGCCAATGGTAGAATACCCCACATGTCTCTGGGATTATTAGAGCATGTGTGTGCATCAATTGGATTGCACATAATGTACTTACTGCCTCTCTTATCCTGATTCACTTTGTGGGCTTGTTTTGTTCCTGATTCTTCCTTTGACTTTACTGTGTGTGCACTCCAGGCTCTGGTTCATTTTTGTGTTTCACCAGTACTGATTCAGGAGTGTGTCTGGATGAGAGAGAGAGAGAGAGAGAGAGAGAGAGAGAGAGAGAGAGAGAGAGAGAGAGAGAGAGAGAGAGAGAGAGAGAGAGAGAGAGAGAGAGAGAGAGAGAGAGAGAGAGAGAGAGAGAGAGAGAGAGAGAGAGAGAGAGAGAGAGAGAGAGAGAGAGAGAGAGAGAGAGAGAGAGAGAGAGAGAGAGAGAGAGAGAGAGAGAGAGAGAGAGAGAGAGAGAGAGAGAAAGTAAGGCTGGGAGAGAGGGGTAGGAGAGAGGGAATTGCGTGCTTACTCACTTTACACTCTACAACAGCTCCCCTCTCCACCCGCTGTGTCCATCCATTAGAACTCATGCGAGGCAAGCCATGCCTTACTCTACTACTGAACACACACACATACTCACACACACACACACACACACACACACACACAGCACACAGCACACAGGCATGTACTCTGACTCATCCAAGTCCTTGGGGGTTTGGATGCTGACCGATTTCAAAACAACCTTGATCTGCAATAAAAATCTCCTACAGCAGTCCTACAGTGTAGATGTACACTCACAGAACACTTTATTAGGAACACCTGTACACCTTCTCTTAGGCTGGATATTACAGCATATTAGAGCACCTTCTCAACACCTTTGGAATGTGGTAGAACGGGAGATTTACAGCTTGAAAGTGCACCTAAAAAATCTGCAGGAATTGCATCATGCAATCATGTCATCATGGACCAGAATCTTTGGAATGTTTCCAACATCTTGTGGAATCTACTGCCACAAAGAATTGAGGCTGTTTTGAGAGCAAAGGGAGGCCCTACCCAGTATTAGTATGGTGTTCCTAATAAACTGTTTAGTGAGTGTACTGAGTGTTACAGTTACATAGGCTACGTACAGTGCTTCTTACAGTGCAGTGCTGATGACTGTAAGGGAGCCCTCAGTGTTACACTAGAATAGGGAGACTGTCTTCTCCACCATCTATGGTCCCCCTCATAGTGATGTCATCAGCAGGGGACAGAGTGAAAGGACAGGATGTGGAGCACATTTTCAAGGACATTTGATATTTGGGGCAGAACCATGCTAAGGGCAATGCTATTGCCCCCATCAGTTCCCCTGACCTGAATATGTTATCCTGAGCCTGTTCATGGTGACACCATCTTACATGGGTCCTCAATTATTGAAGAAGAGTGAGTGAGTAGAGAGAAAGTGGAGAGTGGAGAGTGGAGAGTGGAGAGAGGAGGGGGGAATAGATACTATGAGAGATATATATAGAGACACTATAAATATATATAAATATTTATACAGTGACCTGCGTAAGTAATGGGACAGTAAAGCATGTTTTCTTCTTTCGGCTCTACACACCAAAGGTTTGGATTTAAAATCAAACAGAGGTTAAAGTAGAGATTGTCAGCTTTTATTTTATGGTATTTGTGTACATATTGGTTTCACCATTCAGAAATTACAACATTATGGGACAAGTGGCTTGACAATGGGACAAGTGGCTTGACAGGTGTTTCTGGTAAGTCAGGTGTGTTCCATCACATCATTTGCTGTTGGAGTCTGCTTTTGGTGTCTGTCAACATGAGTCAAGGAAGCCATTATTAGGCTGAAAAATCTACAGGTGAGGAGGGGGATGGGTAAGGAATAGGAGATGGGCTAGAGGAGGAAGAGGAGGAGATGGGCTAAAGGAGTTTGAGAGATGAATGGAGCGAGAGGGGGAGAGAGTGAAGGAGAGAGAGAGCAGGAGAAGGAGAATGGAACCCTTTTGCTTGTGCCCTGATGAAACACACGCACACACACACACACACACACACACACACACACACACACACACACACACACACACACACACACACAGGCTCTCTACAGTTTGGTGTGAAGTGAGCCCAGCACATGGAGGGAAAGCCCAGAGTCCCTGGTGCTGGAGCCTTCTAAGATGATTTACACCCTCTGTCAGACACAGGGAACCACAACTGGGTCACAATGATGAAACACCACAACATCTAATGGATGGGAACAGTAACAATCTATTTGGAGCATACACAAGGTATTTACGTAACACCTACATACATGACACATAGAAATACAGACATTTCTGCTTGGAATTATATCATTTGCCATATACTGGATTTCCGAAGGTCACTTGCTATATGTAACATTGTCAGTTGATGAACAAATATCCAGAAATGTATCTTCATGTCAGGTGTGATGTTGTGCTTCAGTAGCAACTGCAGTAAGAACACCTAGCCTTACTTATAACTCTTCAAATACAGTAGGCCTACATTAAAACATTCAGTAATTCACAACCACCAACATTCATTTGCTCTGATGAACCCTTAAACCACCATAACCCAAGGCTGAATGGATGCTTAGGATTCCATTAAGATAGAGGTCTGATTCATACACAGTCACTCAATTCAAGGCAAGACCACAAAATAGTGCCATGCACTGAGTGCTACAGAATGAAAAAAGCCATTGAATGTGTGTGAAGGGGGGCGTATGGCATTGTGGGAGTGTCTGTGGGATTGTCACATTGTGTGGTAGTGGTTGTGTTACATAATATGGGGGGGACACACACAGTACATGTGAGGTACTCTATAGGCGATGAGGAATTTAGGATGGGTGGTCCGTGGATGAGGGGTTTGTGTGTGTGAGGATGGGGGTGCATGTGGGTGTTGGCATGTGTGTGGGAATAAGAGGTTAGTGTGTGGGGCTGAGGAAGGTGAAGATGCAGGTGCAGGACCAATTAGCGTGCGTGTGTGTGTGCGTGTGTGTGTGTTTGTTTGTTTGTTTGTAGGAGAAGGGAGGTCTTTCAATATTTGTATCATTAAAAAGAGAATTCCACAGAAGGAGGGGTAGGGGCTGATAACCGCTGTAGCCTACTGTAACAGTAGTAGATCATTATAAAAACATCGGATGGGTTATTAAACAGTACCGCAGTAGGGAGGGTAGAAAGAGGAGGGGGTGGGAGGGGGCGTACCGAGTGTAACCCGGCAGACTGGGGTAGCCTCGGGCACACACTGCTGCTCTCGTGCACACTTTACTACAACTCCACTCAGATGACCCACATCACGCGCGTAGGGAGAGAGAGAAAAGGGAGAGAGAACCATTGGAGAGAACAGGAAGAGGGGGGTCGGGGATAATAAAAAAGAAATAGGCAGCAGTAGCAGATTACTGCAACCTGATAATCCAGTGTTTACCACCAAATTTATATTTAAACGTCAGTGTTTGCGTAATTGAGAAAAACACATTTATGCAGGTTTATTGAATGTCTCACGTCCTCTATTGCCATTATCATTACGCTACTCTACTCCCGACTGGCGGTCGATTTTAAAACTACATGTGGAATACGGTTGAGTTATTGTAAAATGTATTGTGCTTTTATTTAATACATACAACGACGGACAAAAACTTCCCAAAAAGTGAAACATTTATCAAAAGTGTTACAATAGTTGATGCTTGAGTCAGCAAACGGAAAGTCTGCAGGAATGTTGCATAATAAAAAAGTTGATTTCAGTTCAGTAATTTAATCAACTGTTTTGACCAACATAATTGCAACTGATCACCTATACCTCAGACGAGAGAGAGAGAGGGAGGGGATGAGAGAGTGAGAGTTAGTCTCTCTCTTTCTCCCTCACTCATCAAACCAACTGTGCTTCCCACATCCCTCGTTCAACACTTTACTGAGTCCTGATTGATTACGCTCATGGCTTGGTATAGAATTAATTGAAATGAATAGCCTAGCCATATGTCAATTAAAGTCAACGAGCAAAACATCTTTTCATTATGAATAAACAAAAAGATAGATGGAAACAATGAGAAAATTAGCTTTACGATTTGCATGTAACCCCACCGAGAAGAAGAAACCCTCTCGCGTTTCCTGTTCCGGGTATCTAATTCTAGAACGTTGTATCAACGCCGCGCTATTACGGAAAGTTTGTAAATAATAAACACAGCGAGAATAATTCCTTATGCATTTTATACTAGTTCGTTCGTCTCTGTGTTTTAGAATATAAGTACATAAGTAAATAGACGAAACCGTCTGCTTGGTAAGTTGAATTCATCTACTGTTCTGTTGTCTTAGCTGATATAGCTAGCTAGCATCACAGGGAAATTAGTTGCTGCATGCTAGCTAAGCTACATCATGAGTTGAGGGGCACCAACGCCGCGCGGGGCCAGATGAGAGGATAGATGAAGTGAAATGTAAACAGCTAACTACTAGTTAGCAAGCAAGGTGGTTGGTGGAAAATAATAAGCAATTGCTAACCAAACAATTAACGTTAGCTACTGATTTTGTGCTAGCTAACTTGGCTGTCTCTTGTCACTCGGACGGAGACAGCATAGCCAAGTTTTGTTTTATCAACTTTAACTGAGCAAGCTAGCCTGCCTACTTATACACCGCCTAGTCTAGAACCAGCTGAAAAATAGTCTCAGTCATGTGTGACACTAGTCGCGTCAGTACTCCAACACGGCAAGATAGTGCGACACTAGTGCGAGAGCTTTAAAAATTTTCTATGCAGGGCACGAGGTTAATACAGGCTAGACGTTGACAAATTAAATCTGTGATTGTTTACATCTATGTAACAAACCGTCCCTGATTGAATAATTGAATGCGTCTTTGTGTGCGTGTGTGTTTAGAGGATGTCTCTTCCTAAACGGGAGGTGGAGGAGCTGAGGCCATGGGTGGAGCGCACCGTAAAGAAAGTGCTGGGGTTCTCCGAGCCCACCGTTGTCACAGCGGCGCTGCACTGTGTGGGCAAGGGCCTGGACAAGAGGAAGACCACAGGTCTGTATCTATGTGTGTGACGGAAAAAGGGAGAGTGTGTGTTTGCTTAAACACATGTATGTGTGTCTGTCTTTCTGTGTTTTCAAAGTAAGGAGGCCCAAGACAGACATCAGTGTTGTGTGTAAACACTCCCTTGGATGTGGTCTTTGACCCTTAATCTCACCCTTTACCCCCCCAGACCAACTGCGTCCCTTTTTGGATGAGTCGGCAGGGGGTTTTGTGGAAAGACTCTTTGAAGCGTTGGAGGAGAGCCGCACGTCCCGTGGCAACAAAGGAGCTGGGGAGAGGAACCGCAAGAGAGACCTGAAGGTAATCAATATGCTTATGAAATTAACTATTTTTATCTGTGTGTGTTTGTCATCAAATATGTATTGCATGGTGTTTATTAGAGTACAAGTGCACCAGTTAAGTTATATAAAGATAAATTGCTTTTGCAGTCGTCAAAGTGGGACAAACATTCCTTTCCTAAAATGTACTTTGCTTTAGTTTAGACTTAGCTAGGAGGTTACAAGAATCTAACGGCCTGTGGTTGATGATTTTTATTTGGAGTCGACTGATATTGATTGATTGATTGCTTGGCTGGTCAGGATGTGTTTGGGGACGATGCAGAGGCGGGTGCAGGGCGAGAGCTCCCAGAGGGGGGTGACGGCGGGGCAGTGAAGAGGAAACGTGTGCCCCGCTTTGAGGAAGTGGAGGAGCCAGAGGTCATACCTGGACCACCCACTGAGAGCCCCGGAATGCTCACCAAGATCCAGGTACACACACACACACACACACACACACACACAGATCTAGATCTGCTATCACCTGTAGCTAGCTCACTAGTCACTAGTTAGGTAAAGGGTGTCCATGTCTAAACCCAAAAGAATGTTGAACTCGTTGATTAAAAACATGCTCCCCTCCACCCCTCCCTCTCTGTCCTCAGATCAAACAGATGATGGAGGCAGCAACCAGACAGATAGAGGAGAGAAAGAAACAGCTGAGCTCCGTCCCAGCCACGCCAGTGAGAAACTTTCTCTTCCTTTCTGCCTTTCTGTCTTGAGATGTATAGGGCCCAGCCACAGCAGTAATCAATAAACATAACATAACACCTCCCCTCACTTTTCTTTCAGAGGATGCCCTTGCCCACCCCCCAGCTCCAGTCAGACCCCCCTCCTGCCTCCCGGCTGCTCCCCCCGCCCCCTGCCCCCTCATCGGGCTCAGGTCAGTCCATCCCCCCCTCCCAGGCTGCCACCTTTATGAATGATGCTATAGAGAAGGCCCGCAAGGCTGCAGAGCTGCAAGCTCGCATCCAGTCCCAGCTCGCCATGAAGCCTGGCATATTGGGAGCACTGGGAAACACAGGATCACATAACCTGGTGGCACTGGCCAACCTCCATGCCATGGGCATCGCTCCACCGTGAGTATCCCACACACACTCTCATCCCAGTGTTTCTTGTACAGGCAAGGCGGACATCCCTATCCAGCTTTGTTGCCAACCATCTAAAATCTTGTGGGTCACTAGTTTAAATAGAAAACAAACTGTGTGTGTGTGTAGGAAGGTGGAGGCAAAGGAGGTGAACAAGCCGACCCCTCTGATCCTCGATGACATGGGCCGAACCGTGGACGCCAGTGGCAATGAGGTGGAGCTCACACACCGCATGCCTACATTGAAAGGTACACATGCAACCCTTTCCTCACCTCCTCATCATCCAACTCTCTTCCCTTCTTGCACTCTGCATAGCTATTTCCAAAAGAGAGAACCACTGCCTCTCTGAACATCACCTCCCTCTCTCTCTCTCTCTCTCTCTCTCTCTTTCTGTCTCCCTCTCTGTCTCTCTGTCTCTCTCTCTCTCTCTAGCCAATATCCGGGCGGTGAAGAGAGAGCAGTTCCGTCAGCAGCTGAAGGAGAAGCCAGGGGAGGACCTGGAGTCCACCTCCTACTTCGACCAGCGCGTTGCTCTAACGCCAGCCCAACGGCCACGTAAGGGCTTCAAGTTCCATGAGCAGGGTAGATTTGAGAAAATCGCCCAGAGAATCAGAACCAAGGTACAAACTCTGACCTTTCACCCTCACCTCACTCTGTATAAAATCATTAGTAAATATTGAGAGACATGATTCTAACATTTGTTTGTCTGTGTCTCTGTCTCTCTCTCTCTCTCTCTCTCTCTCTCTCACAGGCCCAGTTGGAGAAGTTACAGACAGAGATAGCCCAAGCAGCTAAGAAGACAGGTATCCAGGCGTCCACTAAGCTGGCCCTGATCGCCCCCAAGAAGGAGATGGGAGAGAGGGTGGTGCCCAGCATAGAGTGGTGGGACTCCTACATCCTGCCCTCCAACATAGACCTGTAAGAGACAATGGCGTCATTCAGATCTATAGACATCAGGGTTCTCCCCAGGATCTTTGAACAGCTTGACGCTGGATTGCATTATCAACCTGATTCATGTTTATTCATGTAAAAATGTGCAAAAAATACAGCTAAAACTATGAATTCGAGGACTTTTTTTTAACAACGATGTTGTTGGCGATCAAACATAGTTACTCTATCATTACTAAATATATAGTTTCATTTGCCTTGAAATGTTTACATAGCGCGGTGCAGTGCAACTCTTACATTCTTTGGGGAGACATATAACACAGAGCTCAGAAACTATCTCCCATGTTGGCTCCAATTGTTCTGACTTGAATGTTGTTGTCTTGGAATGCGTGGAGCCAATACCTATCCTTTTTAGATCCACAGAGATAAAGTTTCAGGAGATTGAGTTGTTTGGGGTCACAAACCTGGTGGAGCATCCTGCACAGATCAGCGCCCCAGGTAATCTCACACACCTCCTGTCTCCCCCTCCCCCTCAGCTATCAAATGTAGGTATCATGGTAAGACAATGTTAAACCGTGCTAACTTTCTCTCTCTCCAGTGGACACAGACGTGGCGGGTGTCACTCTGGGTGTGTATCTGACTAAGAAGGAACAGAAGAAGTTGAGACGACAGACTCGCAGGGAGGGCCAGAAAGAATTGCAGGAGAAGGTCCGGCTGGGACTCATGCCCCCACCGGAACCCAAAGGTAGGACACAAAGACACACAGCACACAAGCACCAACACGCTCATATTGGCACACACAACACTCATGCACACTCCTGTTTTACAATATATTCTGATGTGCGCCCATTTAACAGACATAATCCCCATGTTTTTTTTCCTCTCCTCAGTGCGTATCTCTAACCTGATGAGAGTGCTGGGTACGGAGGCGGTTCAGGACCCCACCAAGGTGGAGGCCCACGTCAGAGCACAGATGGCCAAGAGACAGAAGTCAGTTACTCCACCCCCCCACCCCCCCCCCCCCCCCATCCCCATCGCTCAGCCTGTTTCCCACTCTCACATTCACTTCCACTATTTCTCCTATTTTCCACCTTGTTTGCCCCTCTCTTTTTTTTTTGTCCCTCTCCTGATCTGTCTGTTCCCCTGTCACACCTTCTAGAATCATCCTCATAATCTTCCACATGTTTGTTCACACATGTACGGTGTCTCTTATCCATCGTGTTCCCTCATTCCTCAGAGCCCATGAGGAGGCGAATGCGGCCCGTAAGCTTACCTCGGAGCAGAGGAAAGAGAAGAATGTCAAAAAGCTCAAAGAGGACCTGTCACAAGGCGTTCACATCACAGTCTACAGGTGTGTGTATGTGTGTGTGCATAGTGATTATATTACAATGTGCACATATGAGTCTCTGTCTCACTCCACTCCTCTCCCCACTCAGGATCCGTAACATGTATAACCCTGCTAAGAAGTTCAAGGTGGAGGCCAACGCCAACCAGCTGTACCTGACAGGCACCGTGGTGCTGCACAGAGACGTCAACATCGTGGTGGTGGAGGGAGGTGAGCCAAGTAGAAAAACAGTCAAAAGATTGATGCAATATAATAACATCAGGAACACTTTGTTGTTAAGCCCAGTTCAGAGTAAACAACCACATAGCAACGGCAATCAGACTTGTATTCCAAACACAGAAAGATGATACTTGGGTAAATGACGTTGTCTGTACCAACAGAGTCGGTTGAACCTCAAAGCTATAGGAGTTTTTGTGTACTTGTGAATGGGTCAGTCCAAGGATGTATACATTCTTCTTGAGTCTTACTCCAGAAACGACAGTATCGTAAGAATGAATGAATTGGGTAGCGATTGGTGAATGTCTCTGAAGTCGTCTGAACCCCTAGCTGTGTCTAAACCACGTGTGCTGCCCTCCCAGGTCCTAAGGCCCAAAAGAAGTTTAAAAAGCTGATGCTGCACAGGATCAAGTGGGAGGAACACACCTCCAAGAGAGACGGTAGGAGTGGCTCTGCCCGTGATATATGTGTGTTAGTACATGGTCCAATGGTTGTGGTAACTTAACTGAACCCCCTTCTCACCCATTCAGATATGGGAGAGGACGAGGACGGAGTCAAAAAGATCAACAAGTGCAGCCTGGTCTGGGAGGTGAGTGTCAGGATCTCATCTATCAATAGGATGAATGCAGCTCATAACTCAAACCTTCACCTACATCATACATTGTGTCAATGGGAGATTTGCATACAAAAAACAAGTTATGCCCGCAGATCTCATGTTAGCTTTCAGCCTACTGTTTCAGAGCATGTTGCAGACTGACCCTCCTGTCTTCCTTTTTGTCCCTCCCTCCTCTACATCTAGGGCACAGCTAAGGAGCGGAGTTTTGGTGATGTGAAGTTCAAGCAGTGCCCCACAGAGAACATGGCCAGAGAGCATTTTAAGAAGCATGGCACAGAACACTACTGGGACCTGGCACTCAGCCAGAGTGTGTTGGAGGGCACGGATGACTGAGACAACCCCCTGCAGGGTTATGGGTTAAGGGTCAATCTGCTGCCCCTTACACACACCCCACTTCTACAGCCAACATCCTGTCATTGCTTGGTGACTGATTTCAAACAGGGAGAGAGATTTAAGGACAGAGTGAGTGAAAGAGTTTGTGGAGGGGGTGAAAAATTACTTGTGTGAATTTTATTGGGTAAGGTGTGTGTGTGTGTGTGTGTGTGTGTGTGTGTGTCCGTCCATCTCTATGGTAGTAGGGTAGACTTCTGTGTCTACCAGTTGCTTTGCGTCAGTGTTTTGAATACCATGTCAACTGTGGCTGAAGTGTCATACAATTAAGTGATATTGCCTCAATGTAAAATCCCTGTTTTGAATCCAAAGGTGTGTTCTGATGAAAACCAACCCATCAATTTGGAAACAACTTAAGACTTTGAAACCACTTCGGTGTGCTAATGTTTATTTAGTTTCATTTTTTTGGCCTCCTTTTTTAAGAATTGAAAACAAAAATGTGTTCCTTTTTCATTATTGTATGACCACACATATTTGTAAAGTCACTCACTGATCCACATTTTTTTTCTTTTTCTTTTGAGATATTTTAATTTCCTTTGGATCAAACCTTATCTTGCCCCACTTGTTTGTTCCTGTGTTTTAGTGTAAATATGCTTCTGATAAACACATGCAGGACAATAAACTTTTGATGGGAAATTAAACTTGTGCTTTTGTGTCTTTTTCTTGTTTTTCGGCATTTGCATTTGAAGTAGTGGTGTGTAACACTTGCATACATACTTAGATATTCAAGAAAACAAATAGTCACAAAACACAATTGTGGATTACCATTGGATTATTATGAGACATGATTCTACAATTGAAACAATGTAAGAATTAAATTGAGTTACTTCTACAGTCTACACCTTTTATTACACTATGTTTGTAGCTGTTTGTAATTTTCCAGATACAATAACTTTATCCAAGGCTTTTATTCACTGATATAAAGTTAGAAATACATTTCATCCCTAATGGACTAGGGGGGTGGGATAAACCCTATAAACTGATCCGAGACCAACTTCTTCCCAGTGATATACTGTGCAGTGCAGATGATTTTTTGTGTACACTCGACTCGAAAGGGGGCGTGTGTCTGTTGTTGTCGCCTTTTCCACTCGTTCTGTCGCCCCCTCGCTGGTTTCATCGAGAGCGGACATTCTGCACAGCCACACAGAACTGGAATGATGGCGGCGGGTTCTGGAGCTGCTAGCGGCCACGGCGGTCGCGGCTCCTCCGCCGCTTTGGAGGCGACCCTGGACCGCCGATTTCAGGGAGTGTCCAATACTATGGAGTCAATACAGGGATTGTCGACCTGGTGCATTGAAAATAAAAAGTATCACAGCCTTATCGTTCGCTACTGGATGAAGTGGCTCAAGAAATGTGAGTAGCTAACTGGCTAGCTAATATGCTATTTACCCTGCTGCAAGGATGACATAGCGTCTTGTCTTGACTCCGAAAATAAAATAATTAGCTAGCTAACAAAATAAATGTTTGGCTACCGACAGTATTATGTTGAAACATTCTTCAAAAGTGAACTAGTTAGCTACCTGGCTGCTATAAAACACTTGCTTAACTGACACTGCAAGTTCGCTTCGAAGCCTTTGCAGTGCATACATACAAACATAGCTCGCTAAGCTAGCTAGAAAGATATAGCTAGCTAGGTAGCTAGCTTGCTCTGGTGTTCAGTTTGCTCTGGTTCAACAGTTTGCCCGAACTAGGCCAGGAAAGCACGGGCTCTTTTGGCCTACAACCTCGCAGAAACAGGCAAAACGAAAACACACCACGTCCACGCACGACGGAAAATATTATTGCTAACACAATGTGACAGTTGTAACCCATATGGCAACAGTTTGGTGTGTAGGCGAGGTGTCATGGCCATGGTGGTGCCTGGTTGCAAGTAACTTGCAGTTTTTTTTGCATGATCCGGTCTTCAATTTGCCCCCACTAAATCTAGTCTTATCTTTGGGCACATTACAACGGGATGAACTGTTAGCATGTTACATTTTGCAGAACATCCTGAGCAACAAACAAGTACTTTAGTGTCATAACGTGTGTGTGTGTGTTGGTATACGTTGCGTTAGATCCCCTCTCTTATCTGTCCCTGACACTAGCTCATTCAGATGCTGTAGCTAACAATGCTCTTGGAAATAATTACTTCATGGCGTGAACTGATATTTCAATGAATCTCTGCAATATGATATATTGACCTTTACCATAAGTATGTCCATCTGCCCTAGCACATGCCGTTGAACATTGCAGCATGCTTCCCTAGCAAATAAACTACAATTATACATTTCCCATCCAACTCCTTTTGTAGTAAGATGTTGTAGTGGCATAGGGATCTCAAGCTTCTCAGCAACTTATTTCACGGAATTCTGGTCTGTTACGATTAGCAGAAGTGTTGTTTGGGTAGCCTAGATGTTTCTACTGGCAAGACGATTGTATTGTTTGGTGCCTGGAATTAAGACCATGTCACCTCACTAAAGATTTTTGACAGACAGTGGATGACGGTGTCCGCTGTTTGTGACAGGCATTACATATATTCGTGTGGTTGTCATGTGTTAGCAAAACCAAGGTGAATGGTAACAGTTTGTGCACCTTTACACAACATCTCAATTGTGTGAAGTGGCTTACTCTCCTTCTTCTGCACTGATTTGAAAACAGATAGGTAGGACAGGTGATCATCAATATTCTGAATGCCGAGGTATTTACTTTACCTGCTTAATTCTTTGACAAAAGTGGTAGGAGAGGACAAGAGTAGGCCACGTGTCAGGCTGATGCTGTGTTTGTGGAGCAGTGGTTGAATAGTCAGTCCTGTAGGTCCAGACCCCTGTTGATGCAGCAGGTGTGCTTTTCCACTCCAGTCTTCATATATACCTTTTCAAGGAATATCAGCAAAGAAAGTGACACAACTGTTCTGTGTGAACTTGCGACCAGTTGCGATTGTCGCGCGAATCTGTGGTCCCAGTTATCATCGCACATGTCAAAATAACGTTGGGGACCTTGTTGTTTGGTGGTGCTATGCTCCTTATGACATGGAACAAATCTGTTATCAGAAATCAAAGTGTATTTCGGAAAGAAGCTCCAAGAAATATAAGCTTGTAATTTTGTTTGCTTTCTTTCCAGTCTCGTATGAATTGTCCTTTCAGATAGCTATTTTTCCACCATGGCCGTTTTCATGGAATATGTGCATATTATTGTTATTGTTTGCTCTATATGTCTATATCCTACATAATCAGATTGGGTTATTTGAAAGGCAGGTTTAGTTTCAAGAAAAATAAGTTGAGGTTGCAATTATAAAGATGAAGACTTTACAATGCAAACATGGAAAAGGTGGCTGTCATCATAGCGGGAGACTTCTTCCCAATTCTTCACCCCTTTCCCAGAAGTGTGCACATGTGCACTCCCCTGCATGGATTTACAGTGAAAGCCTAGGATTGGTGCAAGAGGCAGAGCCATGCTTACACTAATCCTATTCTATTAAATCCATGTGGGGGTGTGCAAGTGCACACTTAAGGCAGTAGTGTGGAGAATTGGGACAAAGTTACAGTTGATTTTGAAAATCTAATTTTCCTCACCACTCATGTGTAACACTGATCTTCAGCCTACCTCAAGTGTCATTCCGTATTCATGTTTGCATTAAAACTCTGCTGGTTATTCCCCTTGTTTAGGCTATATGTAAATGTGATGGTATTTACTTCCAAATAACTCACTCATTTAGGCCAGTCAGTTCTTGATTCTCTGTGCTTAGTTGTGTAATGTGCTCACTGTTCAGCACTGTGCCTACTTTTGATGGTCTATTTCATGGATGTTAGTACTGCAATGTCTTCCTTGTTATTTCATGTGGCAGTGGTAGGCCTAATGCCGCTGTGTGCAGTGTAATGTCCCTTTAAGTGACCCTATTCTAATGCATCCTTCCTCACTCTTTTCTTCTTCATGGAGTTATTTATCACTGATTTGACAAGATTGTAAAAGTGAATATGTGGATTCCACTAGCTCCCACCAATCCAGTCATGTCACATATGTTTCAATGACCCCCTAGAAGGACCAAGATAATGAATTTTTGAGAAGGGAGGGAAAAAAAAGTCTTCTGGGAGGGTCTTTTGTCGAGATGCACTGTTGGGTTAGTGGGGTTCAGAATGAAATGGAGGAATCAGAGGAGGAGGCTCTCAGAGGAATAACGATAGCTGTATTTCCTGCTAGTGCACGTCTCTCCTGTTCCGTGTATAGGACATCCAAGTCAGCTGTTGTTCATGTAGTTAGCGGGAGCATAATTTGTGGCAGGCACAATTTATACTTGGAGCCTAATCACTGATCAGTTGATGGCTTTTGCCTTAATGTTTAAGCAATTATGCTAATCATAATTTAATGTTTGAAAAATGTTATGACCCAACGACCTAAATCCCTGCACTGAGTATATAATTGATTAGATGTTATCTGCAATCTGCATTAATGAACATAAATTATGTTGATTGCTGCATATTAGTGATGCAACCTAGATTTATTGATTCATGACCCACCAAAGTTTCAGTGAGGCCTATCTCAAGGGAAACTCAATTTCTTAAGTGGTTGTATGATTAACAAAAATGTCTCTAACTCGCACTAGGAGAACACCTGTTTTTTTGTGATGCATGTAATTGAAATCAAACAGATGGAGAGGTGATAGTGAGGTGATATTTTATGATCTCCTCTCCCTGTTGGCTAAATACCTTTAGTTTTTACTTCACCTATTGTCTGCAGTTCATCCTGTACAGTATAGTGAAACTAGACTAAGCTCACCCCTTTATTTGGCCACACACAATCTTGACTTTGTCTGTGTGTGTGGGTCTGTGTTTGTCTGTGACTTCAGACAAGAAGCCTAACTGTTTTAGAAAATGATTCCTCAATGTTCCAGTGTGGTTGACCATTTGTATGGCTTTGGCCTGTGTTTTATCACACTAGGCCTGTGAGAGACTCATCAGTCTCTATTCTTGTTTTGATCAGAGCTCATGATTACTGGGCACTGGTTGATTTGTGGGTTTTGTCTTGTCTTATCTTATCTTTGTTTTTCTCCAAACCCAACTGTGTAGACATGGCCATTAACTAGTGGTTGGGTTTTGTCTCGGCCCCTTGAAGGGACAAAAGAGACTTTCTGATAGCCTACTTTAGGTGGGTTAAAATGCTAAAATGTTCACCAGTGCATCTCTGATGCGCTTTAACTGCCTGAAAGTATTTTCATTAATTTCAACTGGTTGTTATCATTTTCAGTTTGCAATCAGTGGGAGAGAAATTAGGCCTAGACAATTCTGGCTGAGCAGGGTACTAAATGTCAAGTCAAGATTGGTTGTCTAAACCAGGCTTCATTACCAAAGGTCTCTTGCCCTGACTTCTGTCAGGCTCCATTTACCGGTTGGGTCTTGTTTCCTATCGTTTTTCAAGCAGGCTTCAATAGGCTTCCATAGACAGGCTTCCATGTTGACAGCAGCTGTGAATGTTGCTTTCAAGGGAGAATTCTCCAACTAATAAGCTAATTCTGTCTGTAGTCAACACTTATTAAAGCCACGGTCAATCTATGTTCGTGAAATCACAAAACAATTCTTGATTGATAAACAAAACCAGACTTGAGCGCACTCCAGGAGTTATGTAATCTGGATCCCTGAAGTCAAGATTCGGTTCAGACTTGCACTGAAGTAATGGGATAAGTTTGAACAGTATAGCAGAAGCTCCCCTAAACCAAGATGTAGAAGGCTAGAGTCAGTCACACCACTTCCCTCAGATCTGTTATCATACAGTCAGGGGGTTGGGGTTTATTCTGGACCCTGCCCCTGTCTAAGATCTAAAATCTAACCTATATCCCTGTCTTCCTCCACCTCTTAGCTGACACCAATCACCGTCTGAACCTGTTCTACCTGGCAAATGATGTCATCCAGAACTGCAAAAGGAAAAATGCCATTGTCTATCGTCCAGCCTTCGCAGAGGTGCTCCCCAACGCTGCAATGCTGGTCAAGTGAGTGTAACCCTATTGAACCTGGCTGACTCATTACCCTTTATGGCTCCTATGGAATTACCTAAATGCTATTCTTAAAGTATCTTAAATGTAACCTCCCTGTTGACCTCTTGTCCTGTGTGGCATCAGAGATGGGAAGGTGCGTAAATCAGTGGAGAGGATCTTCACTATCTGGGAGGAGAGGAGCGTCTACCCTGAGGAGCTCATCTCCCAGCTCAAAATCAACCTGGTCAGGAAGGAGAGAGACCGGGAGAGGAGCAAGGAGAAGGAGAAAGAGATGGCGATTGAGAGGGAGAAAGAGAAGGAGAAGGCGAAGGAGACCCCACCTCCACCAGGTCAGTCACTCTTTGATGTTTCTCATACTCACTGACTCACTCCTTTTTGCTCCATCTCTTTATGTCCCCCTCCCCTGTCTTGCTCCTACACCCACTTGTTCTCATGCTTTCACTCTATATTTCCCCACTCAAGTTGAAATTGGAATTTAACATTACTACTGTGATCACTACAAATGTAATACACCACACATTTGTGTTAATGTTTTTTCTCACAGCCCCAGTCAACCCCAAAGCTGCCCTCAAGTCCAAGATAGTGGCTGATTTCATAGTAAGTGTCTTTTCCTCTTCGCTCTGAACTATGGACGTTGTAGGAAGTTCATCATTCCAGCTATTACTTCATGGTCCAATAAAAGGCTATTTTTTTCTTGCTTATTCACGCACATTTATATATTTCATATATTTCCTGGATATTTAGACAACAAAGACCACTCAACTTGCTGTTGAGTCGTGTTATCAATCAGTGAAATGTTATCCTTTAATGTTAACGATATGTTCCCCTTCTGTCTTTTACCCTCTCCCTATTCCACCCACTCTTTCTCTGCCCCCACCCCCACCCCCACCCCCACCCCAGCCCCAGTCGTTCATAGAGCAGTTGTCTGGGTATAAGCGAGCGGTGGAGGAGGAGGAGTTGAGGGAGAACCAGTTAACTGCGCTCAGGGTGGATGTCTGCAGCACTGAGGCCCTCAAGAGACTCAAAGGTCAGGGGTCATTAATCATGTCCTTCTATCTGTCATCTTATGTCCTTGCCTCCTCTCCTTCCTTCTCTTCTTATGCTCCTAAATCATCCCTCCTCTCTATCTCCAGACAAAGCCGGAGGCAACAAGTTTGCCAAGGACTTTGAGGACGGCAGCCTGAAGCTGCAGGAGTTTGTGACCTTCCTGGAGACACAGATGACAACAGGGCCCCCTCTACTGGAGGCTCTGGGAAATGCTGATGTCTTCTATGAGATGCAGTACAAGGAGGTCAAGATAGTGGCGAACGTGAGTAGCTAGCATAAGACGTGGGTTTTCATGCTAAATGCTTTCTTCGTCTGTCTCTATTTTTATGTTTTTCTCTTTCATTCTTATTTGACCTTATTCTTCTTTCCTTTCTTCCCTCCCTCCCTTCCCAGGCCTACAACACCTTTGCCAATCGCGTGGCCAACCTCAAACGTAAGCTGGATGCCCTCAAGTCGTCCCTTCCTGGGCCCGAAGACTCTCCCATCCCCTCCCCCTCTGAGGATGCGCCCTCCCCAACTGGCTCTGACTCCCCCTTCCACAGCCTGTTTGGGTTCGACCCCGAGCTGGATGGGAGGGCCATGGATGAAGGAGACATAGTCAGGGAGGGTGACAACAGAGATGTGGAGGATATGGATCTGTCTGAAGAGGAGACTGACCACACAGGTATCATAGGTGAGTGGGGTGGGGTGGGGGGTTGCCTGGTTGGGGCTTGGACATTAAGTTAAGGGTTGATATGGGTCCAGGTAAATTAAATGATAGGTATATCCTATGCAATAACCCCTCCCCGTCATTTCCACCAGTAGAGGAGAAGAAAGACAAGACATCTTCCTCAAGTACCGTTTCCAAGGCAACCAAGCCCTCCCACACAGTCACATCATCAAAACCCACCCCTTTGGCCACACCCACTAGAGTCTCTACTGAGCCCTCCACCACCCCCAAGAAGCCAGCTGCCCTGGCCCCCACCACAGCGACCACAGGGACTCCTACGACCCCGACCATGAGCGGTCAGAGCTGTCCAGCTACTCCTCTGGGAATGAACCTGGCTAACGTGGACCTGGGGAAGATCAGCTCAATACTCAGCTCCATTACATCAGCTATGAAGAATACAGGTGTGTGCATGTGTGCGCACTGTTTGTGTGTGTGTACACTTTGTGTGTGTGAGAGTGTGGAGGAGGTACAGTACATTACCATGGATGCGAGTGATAATGACAAAGTAGAATTGAATGTGTGCAAGAACATTGGACTGAGTGACTGATAGATTTAGATGAAACTGGTTGATTGAGTGGTGAATAGATGAATGGTGGTTAGGGTTACAATGGCTTTTGATAATGTTGTTTACGGACTTATCCTCTCTCTTTCTCTCTCCCTCCCTCCCTCCCTCCCTCCCTCCCTCTCCCCTGAGTAGCCAGCCCTACACCTCGGCCTTCTCCTGGAACTCCCACCACCCCCTCTGGCCAGTCGTCTTCCTCTAAACCCCCTGGAGGTCCCGCCCCTCCCAGCCCAGCCCTGGCCAGCATCCTGTCACGAGTTGACATCACACCCGAAGGCATACTCAATGCTCTGTCTAAGACGAACACACAGGGTGAGATACATACACACACACACACACACTCCAGGACACTGGGCCACAGCGGCTCCAAGGTGAGAGAGAGACAGGAAATATTTAACCAGATAGATAGCTGAAGAGACAGACAGATATAGGTGGATTGAAATATTCAAATCATGTTGGATGTTGCTGGTGTAAATCTCTCCCGCATCTCTCTCTCCCCCCCCCCCCCTCCTCAGGTCTGTCCTCTCTGCTGCACAGTGTGACTGGGAACTCCTCCTCCTCCTCCGCCACTTCCACCCGAGCATCCCCAGAAACCACAGCAGTTAAGGGGCCCCCCACCCCAACCACCCCCAAAACCAAACCCCCCCTTGGGAACAGCCTCAAATGGGAAACGCCAGGGAAAGCGAGGGAATGGGGGAAAGAGAGAGATTCTTCCCCTCCTCCTCCTCCTCCCTCTGTCCCGGCTCCCTCTGTTTCTCTTCCCAGTCTAGAATCAAAAATCAACAGTTTCCTCCAGGGGAACCCAGGGTTCAGTCTGGGGCTTGGGGACAGCAGTCCTCTTCTGGGGGGTGACGGGGTGGACGGGACCCCGGTGAGGGACGAGAGCGGGGGCACCCCCACCCAGGATGAGATCATGGACACACCGGGGGCCTCCGACCCCCTAGGCCTCATCACTGACCCCAAGACCCTTGGGTCGTCTGGGGTTCACAACCTCTCACCTACAGCTTACCGCAGTGACCCCTGGGACGCCGTCATCACCCCCACAGGGAGCAGCGACAGCGACTTCCTCTCCTCCTCCTCCTCCTCCTCCTCTCGCCTCCAAGGTTATGGGTCTGGGAAGAAGATGGGGTCAGGGAAAAATGCAGCGAAGCTGAAGGAGGAAGAGTTGATGAAGATGAGGAAGATGTCGGGTGGTTCCTCTTCCTCCCTCGCTGAGATGAAGGGGAGCAGTAAGGCTAAGAAAGACGGACATAGCAATCAGGGGAAGGCTCATGGAAACGACAGATCAGCCGGAGAGAGGAGATCCTCCGCAGGCTCTCGTAAGGCCAGCAGCGGTTCAGAGGAGGGAGGGAGGGATGAGAAGGGAAAAGGAGGAAGAGGGGATGGTCGGTCTCCAGGTGGAGAGGGGGAGGAGGGGCACTACCACCGTATCGAGACATTGGTGTCACCCTGTTCAGAGGGAGCACCAATCCACGCGCTGGGCTACTCCAACCGCCAGTCAACCGGAGAGCGGATCCAGACCGTGGAGAGCATCCGTGTGATTGGTCAGGGCATGCGGCGAGGGGAAGGGGCCGGCGGGCGGCCAGGGGGTGGGATGTGGTACGACGAGGGGGGTTACCTCGAAGCTCAGCTCCCCTCTCCCCACAGCGGGCCCCCGTCTCTGAACACCACTCAGGGAGGTTCTGGTGACATGACTCCCCCCATGGGTCCCCCTCCTCCACCACACCTCCTCCTCCCCCCTCATGCTCACCCCCCTCCCCACTCCCATCCTCACCCACACCCACACCCGCACCAGCACCAGCACCCTCACTCCCACCCCCACCCCCAGTTCCAGATGCCCTACCGTGGGGAAAACCCCCAGACCCCTCCTGTACACCTCCACCAGCATCCCCCTCCTCCCTCCCCCTTCTTCAACTCTCCTCCCCCACCCATCCCTCGTCTCCCTCCCCCACCCATTCCACAGCTGCCTTCCCCACCTCGCAACTTCCTGGCCCCTCCCTCAGCAGTCATGGTGGGTGGAGTTTTAGTCCCTGTAGACCGCCCCCTGCCCATGCCTCCCCCGATCAGACCAGAGGGGGGAGACAGAGGGGGTGGAGGGGGACCTCGGGGGGGTAAAGCAGGTCCCCCTCCCCTCATGTCGTCTCTACTTGGGGAGCCCCCCAAGCTGCCCCGCCCTGGCACTGTCAAAGAGCATTTTGCCCCTCGTCACGCACCCCCCCTCCATCGCCCAGGCACCCCCGGTGCTCCCCCTCCCTTACTGGGCAGAGTGAAGGAAGGCCTTAACCTTCCTCCCCCCCCCCACTCTCCCTCCTCCTCGTCTTCCTCCAACCCTTCCTCTCCCTCAGGCGACCCTCGTCCCCCTGCCCCTCCTCTGCAAAGGCCGCCAAATAGTCCCCCAGGCCAGCTCCGCAACCCCAACCCTCACCACCGCCCCTCCTCTTCCCCCCTCTCCCTCCTGCGGCTGCCCTCCCCCAACCCCCGTCCCCCCATCCTCTCTGCCCCGATGCCCCAGAGACCCCTGCTGAGAGCTCGAGCCCCCCCTCCCCAACTCAACCGAGACCCCCCCATGTTTCGTGGGGGCAAGCGTCCCGGCCCTCCGTTCGGAGGAGGGCAAAGGGGTCCCTTCTACCCCCCTAAAAGACCTTTCTTGCCCCCACGCTATTGAAGTGTTAACCCATGGCAAGCTGAATGAAAAGCGCAAGCCACACACCTAGCTACCCTACCCAGGGAGAGGATGTGTTGAGCCCTGCTGGTATGAACCCAGTTCATCTTCACTATGTTAATCTTTCCTCTTCCAAACTTAACTGTAGTAAAGCTTATCACATTTAGCTCTGTGCAAACAGCTGATCACACCTGCACACAAACCAGATAGTCATCTCAACGCCCCACAGCACAGTCCACAAGCAGCTTAGTCATTCTAGTGTTATGGATGAAATGGGTAACCAACCCTGATCTGCCACTTCCTCCCATCTCTTCATTCCCAGGAGCAGCAGTATTCACTTGTTCCCCTCACGAGTGGAAGAGAGAGAGTGGTGGTGAACTAGGAGGAATATGACATGCAAACAGATGACGCATCAGGTGGTTATCCTATTTCAGTCCTTCCTGTATTGAGTGAATTAAAGAGAGAGAGAGAGAGAGAGAGAAAAGGGGTATGTGTCATGAGGGTGGAATTCAATTGAACACAAAAGTTACATAATTTTCAGTCCCATCTTTACTGTGTGTTGTGTGACCTAAATACAACCGTTCCTCAATAGGCTCGGGTTATCTCAAAGAAGTACTCACTTTCAAGTTTAAGTTTGCTGTTGTCGAGTTTCTTGAGGATAACCCCAGTTTCCCATTCCCGTCTCCCGAGTGTATCATATTGTAAATAATAACCTGGTTTTTTCTCCTTCTAGAACTTTCCTCACTTTAGTCTCTCTTCCTTAAGTATATTTCTATGCTTTTAAATGTGTATCGACTGAAGGAGTTGGTTGTTACTGCTTTTACACCTCTGTTTGTGTGAGAGGACGATGATCATTGCCAGCTCACTCTTCCATGCTTGTGAATGAAGCCTTAGCTTTAGTGACACAGAGGCAAAGATTTCTCAGCTGTCTCACGCCCCTCTCTGCCTCCGTCTCTCCATTCCATGAGAGAGAGGAGGACAGTGAAGACTGATGGTGTGCTGGTGGTACATTCAGCTAGTAAACGAGTGTTTAAAGTGAAGATGAGTCGTGAAGGCTCGGTAGTCGAGGCAGGTGCTTCTTAGGTTTGAACTTTGACCCTGCTCTATCTACTAGGTCTCTACATGTACTGACTTTAATAAAATCCAGAGTTTCAACTCAACCAGGGGAGGGTACTTTCTTTGAAACCGTTACTTGTCATGGATAGATCCAGTCGCAGTTGTCATAACAACTGCTTTTTTTTTTTTTTTTCTTTAGATTTAGATGCTGAAATGTTTGGTGGTTTTTACAAACAAATGCTTACATCTTTCACAATGGCTTTGTTATTTTGGATTTTCTGCTGTTGTGTTTTTTTTCCCGTTTTTTTTTTTCGTGTAGCTGTTAACCCCATGTCAGATGAAAAGATTCAAACGTATCCATGTGCAGCTGCTGTGAGGGCAGAAGAGAGGGATGGGATGGAGGGATTTGTTACCACATACTGTACTCTGTTCTTTCTCTCTTTTTGTTATTTTTTCTTTCATTACATGACCTCTTCTTTTATTTAGGTTACCCTCAGCTCATCCTACCTGCTATCCAGCCTCACATTCTTTTTTCTTTTTTTTTCTTTTCGTCTCGCACCCTTTCCTTTAGACTCCTCTACAATGCATCTGTTTCTCAGTCTTACCTTTGTCTGACACTGTGTATTTCCTGAATCCACAACATTTAAAATGCCACCAATGAAGAGGTGATGCTGTACTCAATGAAGTTTGTCAGTGTATGCTTTCTTTTTGAGAGAATGAAAAACAATGTAGATTTGCAAATAGAATTCATATCACAGTATTCTCATCAGTTATGGGGTGTTCTGCTGAATCAATACTACAGATCTTCTACTTCCATTTCTGCATGACTGTATCGCCTGTATGTTTCTGTGTGTGATCAGACTCCTGATCAGCCACTACTAACAATTAACAGTTCAACTCAGTCTGGTTGTTTTTGCATGTTTCACAGTTTAGATGCAACTGTTTAGACTACCTACTTTCTCAAATCAATCCGTAATTAGACAGCTAGTCACCCAAGGATGGATTTATTTAAGAAGTTTCTGTAAATAATCTCACCATTTCATGTATTCTTGAGTTTGAGAGACATTTGTTTTGAATACTTTTGTGTGAAAATGTTTCAGACTTGAGGAAGCTGATTGTGTGTGTGTGTGTGTGTGGACACAGTGTAACGGTGCATTCATGAAGGGGTTGTTGTCAACTGTTTTTCTCTTTAGATGCATTGATATTATTGTTATGACCATCAATGACACTATATCATTAAGCTTTGAGTGTCCAATCCTTTCAGGTGCTCAGATTGCTCTCTTCTCTTTAGTTCAATGGGGCATTTTCTTCTTCTCACTTGTCAGAGAGAACAATACTATGTACACTTCTAGACAGACAGGCACTTAAACAACCACACTTCATGGACTACTCCTACTTCCTGTGTTTTTATTTTTACGACTGCCAGCAATGATGTCAAGTAATAGAACTGATGCTTCTCTTGAGTGTCTGTGTAGTACAGTACATCGCTGTCCTCACAGACGTTTCTCCCCATGGAACAAAGACTCTAGGTTTCCCTTCTGGTAGAGCAAGCACCCATGTTACTACACACACAAAGATATTTAAGTCATTTAGTCAAGTGTGATTTTAGTTAAAACTGTTGTCACTTCCAAGTGTACACACATCCATCCAATACATACAGTATTGTGGGGTTAGCTGTCATTTCCTGTTGCGTGATCAAAACCAAGGAGAGCTTTACCGTTTTATTGTTTTTGTTTACCAAGAACACACCTAATAGCACAGTTGTTCAATAGCACACATTCCAGAAAGGCAGACTTTGTGACCCTATATCTTTGTATCTGCGTTGACATGGACATTGATATCCGTATTTGCCTGATATTCTTGGTTGTACAGATCACATCCTTGCACAGAGCTCTAGTTTTCTATTACACCCATATCTCCTCCCCCATATCAATCCACTGCGTACGTACAGATGCACCTTGACTTCCAGTCTCACTGACTGGCTTAGCAGCATAGAAGGATAACCTACCGGTCACCACATTCAGTGCATTATAACATCACTCTTATAACAACATGTTAATTAATGAATTATGATCTCAACCACAGATGTTGTCACCTTAATAGCAGTGGTGCATCTCAGTAGTCTACAGTGGCTTCCTCTCCTCACACTCATTCTCACTGATCTGAGAGGGCCGGATAGGTGAAAGCAATAGGGTTGTTTTGCTCTCACCTGCCCAATTCTTACATATCAGTATGGATGAGTGACAGGATATGAAGGGAGCTACTTATTCTACTCTTGTACAAGTAGAATAAGCACCACCATATGAATGCACAAAGAATCAGTGTGATTGGGTGACACGGGTTTGATCCTGACGTTACAATGGTAGCGTCCCAATAGTGTCCTCTATTCCTCCTTACTTGCTTTCTTCTCAAAATGCATTGGAGGAGAAGATCTAAGGTTCCTCTGCTTAGATATTCTCCTCCAAGGCAGCAGACCGAGAGGCTGGAAGGAATAAAGGAAGGACTTGGCATGCAACCAATGTCTTGTATGCTTTACTCTTGTGGCCCCCATTTGAGAGTGTCAGTTGTCAGTGACATTGGACAGGTGGCCCCTTGTCCCGATGGAAATAGAAGTACTGTAGCTCCCCCAAGTGTTCGTTTAATGGTAGTTCATCTCCCACACATGCCATATTCTCTGCGTCACATACAAAATCAGCTCTAACATCATAATGAGTAAAGTCTAAATATTTAGATTTTTTTACGTTTGTACTGTAGCATATTAGCACTATGTAGGCATTTGAATATGACATTCTTTCGAAGGTATATTTGCCTTAATATTGAGTTGTACATTTTAACTTGGTGTCCTGAACTTTTAGTTTACACGAGTCGCAAGAGCTTGGAATGCATTTTCATTGCTACAAAGAACCGGACATTTACACGCTATTGATTAGTATTAGTTGCATAATACGCGCATGCAAGTGTTGCCATGAGATTCGAATGCACGAGTTAGAACTCCCAAAAGCGTCCAAGAAGGATGCCCCTAGTCTCAACGTCCAAATGCATCAATCCTGTCAACATTTCGTAAAGGCTATATACAAAACACAGACAACTTAAAATAGCGACTCATTCGTCTCTTTCCATCTGTTATGACATATGGCACAGAAAAGTAGTAGTTAACAGATTTTTTTCAAAATAGGCAAATAGGTTTGACTAATAGTGCCACAATAACGGAGCTTCCAGTTCCTATGGTATCCACGGTTGTCTTAGCTCTTGATGCGGCCAATCACTAAACGGAAAAGTGTTGCTATAACAAGCATCCACCGGGTTGCGCCACCGTGGATCAATTATTGCAGGCGCTGCACCGTTTCAGTGATCTGCTCATATTTGGATGGTTTTATTTTGTGGTTAAATCTTCAATAATACCGTCATGATAATTGTGCAAAAGTAAACACTTAGGCATGCGTTTGTTTAACAGATTAGGATATTTTGGTTTGCAGTAAATTGTAAATTAGGGCTTGAACCAATCGCTTCTGTCTGAAACTGGCCCATCCGTAGTATGTGATGATCAGTGAGCGCGCATTCAGCTTTGGCTCTCGTGAACGTGCGCGCTTGCAGCGTCACAAGTTTCCGCCCTCTATCCATTTTGGCCAATCAACTTTTCCTTGGTTTTTATTCATTCTTCCGGTGTTATGGCGGCATGCATTGTAGGGGACAACGACTGTGAAATGTTATGATCGTGAAAGTGTGTCGGTAAACGGGCGATTTGAGGATGCTAGTGACAGTCCTCTTACGGTTGCCTGTCTGTCGAACCTCAATACACGTAGCGCTTCGCTCTCACAGGCGCTACAGCAAGGTGCGCAATTACTCTGTTATGAAATCTATCTACTGTAAGACATCTGCGTACAGTATTCAGAACTATGCTCTAAATGAGGGCTGTAGTATTTGTATGGCAGCGTACTTATGTTGGCCTGTGTCTCTGTGATTGTGAAATAGAATGAATGGTGTGGTTTTCCTGATCTGCTCTGACAGCCCAATCACATGTCAGCAACAGATGTACAACAACAGTTGCTACAGTGTAGTGACCTGTATATATTTTTACAAACCAAAATCTTATGTGCTTTTAATGGTTTTACTTGCCTCACATCGTTATTGTTAGTAGTGTGATCTGGGTACCCTAGGGTTAGGGTTCTGGGGTTAGTTGATTGAGGTAGATAACGCTCCACAACCCTCTTCCTATGTCAAAAGGTCTCCTCATCTCTCTCTCTGTCTCTGTTAGTCATTGCTGGTTGTGTGATTTGTCCATTTAAAAAAAAAAAGTAAAGTGTTTTGATATTGAATCTGGAGGAAAGCAATGTGTTGGTGACACTGACAGCTTTCTCCTCTCTCCCCCCTCTCATGCTGTCCTTTTGTCTCCTCACTTGTCCTCCCTCATTTCTGTTTCCCTCCACTCTTTCTCCTTTCACACACTCCTCTTCCTCTCATACATTCATTCTTTCAATCATCCCGCCCTCAACTTTTCCTTCCCTCTCAATATCCTATCTCCTCCCCTATTTCTCTCATCTCTAGTTGCAGGTGTCACCAGGTCTGTCTGAGCGTGTGCGCGTGTTTGAGTCTCTCAAGGAGAAGCGGGGTGACCAGAGGAGAGGTGGAGCCACTGAACAGGGTCTCAGCATCCAATTGGCTGATGGCAGGACGGTAAAGGGCACAGCCGGGGTCACTACACCCCTCAACATTGCTCAGAACGCACGGTAACTCCTGTCTGTTTGATCAGACTGTCTGTTTGTATGGCCTCTTTAAAATACTTGCAAAAATGCATCATTCCTCCCTCCCTTCTGTCTTTTTTGTAATCACTGATCTAATATAGTTGGATAAGCATAAGCAATGTCAGGTCAGATGAGTGATAACTGTAAAGAGGGAAGATCCACTTAGAAAGTGGTGAGGATATTGATTGTGCTGGTGGTGTAACATTCCTTTCTCTGATGTTACGCCCCCTGTCGACTCTATAGTGTAAAGGGAGTGTTGGTGAGCAGGGTGAATGGAGAGCTGTGGGAGCTTTTACGCCCCCTAGAGGCCGACAGTGAAGTACAGCTGCTGGGGTTCAACACAGTGGAGGGCAAACAGGTACACACCTTGACATACTACTCGCAGACTGTCAATGAATGGCTGCTCTGATATTTTAGGGAAACATGCAATGGCTGCTCATTTTCTCTCGCTTTTTTTTTTAATTTCACTCTCCCTTCTGCCTCCCTATCTCCCCCCCCCCCTCTCTCTCTCTCAGGCTGCATGGAGGACAGGAGCATGTGTCCTTGGGGGGGTGTTGGAGGGGGTCTTTGGGGCAGAGTTATGCAGAGAGGGACTGTCGGAGGCAGGCCTCTACTGTGACCACCTGCTGCAGAACAGGTGAGAGTCCTGTGCCTGCTGTCCGAACCCCTAATAGACCCCATGTCCTCTACCCTGAGCGTAAACAATACGATTGACATTTTACTTAGCTTCACCTTGGTTCAGGTTACTTTATTTTTTACCCGTAGGTAGATTTGTTTTGCAGTAAACGAGTCATCCATGTTGACAGACTTTTTAGAAACAACACATACAGTAGACAAACATAAATAAAAGTACTCAATGTTCCAATCCTCACTAAAAACTAAAGATAAAATAATAAAATAATCTGTGCAATGTTGCTACGACTTGTTTATCTGAGTGATGGCTGCTGGAACAAAGCTATTTTTATACCGCTTTGTTCTGCACTGTGGGACTATAAACCTTTGTTCAGAAGGAAGAAGCTGAATTTCACTGTGAAAAGGGTGGGAGTCGTCATTTAAAATCAAGCCAGTTATCCGCTGTAACTGTCTGGTATACAGGGATGCTGGGTTAAGCTATGACTCACCAACATGACTCATCAGCCTACTAGACCATTTGACAATTTGAGTCAGAGAATTTCTGTTCTTTAAGGATAGGTTTCCGAACCATGACATCAAAGAAAAAGATAAAGTCAATTCAATAAAAGCACGGTAGAATAAGGTCATCATGGTTTTGTCAATGTGGAAATAGGACAGTTTCCTCAAACAAAACAAACACTGGTGCCCCTTTTTGCACACGGCTTCACAATTTGCTTCAAAATTCAGTTTTGTCACAGATCTTGTCAGGTCCATGACTCTTATTTACTCTTACAGAGAAAAAGGCCTGTTCCACATCCTTTTGGTCTGTTAAAGTGTTGATTATCTTCCAGTTTGTAACTCAGTTCGAAAAAAGTAAAGAAGAAAAAGTAAATCCCTCTATCACCATATTGCTCATACCTATTCAATCCTCTCAGAGCTTAGTGTCTGGTGCATAGAATATGGGCTGGAATATCTCAGAGAACACGTGAAATATGTGCGCTCACCAAGGCAGCGGTTATCAGATCAGTGATTTAACTCGTAGTGGAATCACAGAGCCTCCTTGTGTGTACTGTTGTCCTAAGACAGATGTTCAAACAGGACAGGGCCCCCTCACCCCTCATTCTGCACCTTTAACCTCTGACCCTCTCTCTCTGCGAGTCGAGGTGAATCTGCTCGCTTTCATCCTTCACCATTAACATGCCAGTCGGCGGTCTGGAAAGCAGAGGCTATCTTAGCTTAAGCCTGCTTCATGTCCCTCCACTTCCTTGCCCTCACAGAGACATGGATTACACCGGAAAACACAGCTACTCCAGCAGCCCTCTCTGATGCCTACTCCTTTTCTCATTCCCCTAGTCTCTCTAGTTGAGGGGGAGGCACAGGACTTCTCATCTCACCAAAGTGGTCACATAATGTCCTTCCACTGTCACACCTGTCTATATCCACCTTCAAATTCCATGCTGTTTCTGTCCGCTCCCCTGTCAAACTTCACATTGTCGTTATACATCGTCCACCAGGTCAGCTTGGCCAGTCCTTGAATGAGATGGATGTCCTTCTCAGCTTCTTCCCTGAGGACGGTACACCGCTCTCACGACTGGGTAACTTCAACATCCAGTCAGAGAAGCTTCACTCGTCTGGAGTACCTGACCTTCTCTCCTCCTTCGGCCTTACCCTGTCCCACTCTCCTCCGACTCATAAGGCGGGCAATCAGCTCGACCATGTCTTCACCAGATCCTCCCATACCTCCAACCTTACTGTTACCCCTCTTCCACTTTCTGATTATCATTTTGTATCCTTCTCCCTTCCCCTCAAATCCACCCCTCCCAGTCAGTCTCTACCCACACTGTATCCTCTCGTCGCAACCTGCGTACCCTCTCCCTTACTGCTCTCTCTTCCTCTGTCTTATCCTCCCTACCCTGTTGAATCCTTCTATCCACTGATGCAGCCTCCTCCACCCTCCTGTCCACTCTTTCCTCATCCTTCGACTTTCTGTGTCCACTGACCTCAAGGCCAGCACGATCCTCTCCACGCGCTCCTTTTCACTGTCCTGGCGCCCCGCTGGAGGAACGAGCTTCCCACTGCTGTCACTGCTTATCTTCAACCGTAGATTGAAGACCCATCTCTTCAGGCTACATCTTAACTGTCCCTCCTAAAGACCTCTTCATCCCCACTACCCCCCTGTAGTTTTTCTAGTGTGAATAAATTAATAATAATAAAAATAAAATAAAGTAAAGTAATTATTCTAGCATTGTGACTGCCAGTAGCCCCTGGTTCTAGCATAGATTACTTTTTCTTATGATGACTGATGGATAGATGATTCACTTACTTAGACAAATGTATTTGTTGTCTGCTAAATGCCATAAATGTAAATGTAACATCTGACCCTCTCTGTGAAGGTAGTGAAGAGGTGTATCTGCTCACCTCTCATTCTTCACCTTGAACCTCTGACCCCTCTGTCTGAGGGTAGCGGAGAGGTGTATCTGCACACTCTCATTCTTGAACTTTAACCTCTGACCCTCCCTCTGAGGGTCGTGGAGAGGTGTATCTGCTCACTCCACTCTTCCTGTCTCTTCCCGACTCCCTCGTTTTTAGCCTCTAATCTAGGAGGTTGTTAACCCCCTGTTCCCCCTCTCCTAGTGTCTCCCTCTCTCTGACGGAGGTGGAGGACAGGTGTAAGGAGGCAGCTGCCTTGAAGCTACCTCTCTCCACACTGGAGCTCAACACACAAGAAGTTGCAGAGCTCTTCCAGGTCAGAGTTCACCTGTCTTCAATGTCTATCTGTGATTTCACTGTGACTACCCTGTGTTTTCTGTGGTTTTTTAAACACTCTTACCCGGTCTAGAAACAATCCCCAGCCCTTCCCCTGTGGTGTTGGCAGATCTGAGGGAATCGGGTAGGTTCAAGCTATATGGTGACGACTGTACCCGTTTAGTTGACTTACTGCTACCATCTGATTTCTTCAGATCTGCAAGAATAAATAGGAGTTATGGTGTGGGTTGTCTCTACATGGCCATATTTGTTGAACTTGACGATGTTAAAAAAGATTTGATGTACCTCATCTATCTGAGCGTAGTTCATATTTGGTGTTGTAGGCCTCTGCTTACTTTCCTTTGTGATGTACTACTTGTAGCAGCATGCCGTGTAGCAACTTGTGTAATTGAGTGTTTACACATGTCCTCATTGCTAAGTGGTGCCTGTGATATTAATCACCATTTAGGAATGTTTGAGACTCAAGGTGCGTCCTCTGATACACTTATGTGGGTGTGTTTACTTCTGTGTTTCCCTCATGTCTATGTGATAGCATTGTGGAAGAGCCTGTGTTAAATTATGTGGAATGAATAATGTGTAGTCTGGGTTTGAACTAAATAGTGTGTTTTCTGGTGCAGGACAGTAAGTTGAGACTCCAGCTGATTGAAGAGCAGATGAATGGTCCTACTGTCACAGTGTATAGGTATGTATGGATGTGACACACACACACATACATACATACATACATACATACATACATACATGATAGAGATAGTGACTGTACTGTACGTGCACACACTCTCAATAATCCTTTCATGCTCTGTGTGCTTCAGGTGTGGAGACAACATAGGTGTCTGCAGTGGCCCTCTCCTCCCTCACACTGGCCTCCTCAAAGTCTTCAAGATGCTCCAGGTATGCGTGTGTCTCTCTTTCCTCATGTGGTCTCTTGTCTAAACGGCCTCTGACACAAACCTGAACCCAAAGCAGATTACCCAAGACTCAGTGTGTGGTCACTGTCTCTATAGTTGGCTGTGGTCCCTTTAGTTTGTCGATCCCATTGAAACAGAGTAGTGTTTATCTAGGTTTTCTATTCCACTGTATATCCTCTGCATTCTTTGCTCCAGCAGAGTCTAAACAAACACATTATGAACAGCAGTTTGGGCCTTGTAATACACGAATAACATTGTGTGTTTAACCTCAGACTGCAGACAGAGCCATTCACATAGACCCCCCCACCGATACACAGTACTGGAACGGCACTTGGTTAAATGGAATTTCCCGCATCTGATTTATGCTGTGACCGTATGGAATTTCCATACCGGTGGGGCACTGGTCACACTGGGATTCCGTGGAAACGACATCAGCAGCAGGATGTTGTGTTTGTCAGAGCACGGTTTCCTGTTCCTGTCTCTTCTAAACATACTGGCCTGGAGTGGAAACTCACACATCAGTGCCTATTTCACTGTCACTTTGTCTCTCTCCCTCTCTCTCTCCGTTCCCCATCTCTCCCTCTCTCTCTCCGTTCCCCATCTCTCCCTCCATGCACAGGTGTCACCGGTGACGATGGCCAATCCAGAGGTGACATCAGGTGTAATGCGTCTACTGGGTGTGGCCTTCCCAGGAGAGAAGCAGAGGGATGAGTGGGAGAGGGAACAGGAGGAGGCACGAAAGAGAGATCACAGACGCATTGGCAAGGTGAGAGAGAGGGAAGAGAATTTGGAATACTGTAGAGAAAGAGAAAGAGTGGGAAGGGAAGGGTAGAGGCTGGTAGGGTGTAGTATGGTAACATCTCGCTAATGTACCTTTCAGGACCAGGAACTGTTCTTCTTCAATGATGTCAGTCCTGGCAGCTGCTTCTTCCTGCCTAAAGGAGCCCACATCTACAACACACTCACAGACTTCATAAAGGTACACACACACACACACACACACTGCTCCTTCTACATCCTTAGGAGTCAAGGACACTAATGTTCTCAAAAGCAGTCAGGATATTACACCAATTACTCCTCTGTTACTATCTGACCTCTAACTAACCCTGATAATCTCTCGCCATGGCCTCCCTTCCTCCTTCCTTATCCCCTCATCTCTTCTCCATCCTCTCATCCGTCCTTCCTTCCTGCGGTCCCTCAGAGTGAGTATCGGAGGCGTGGCTTCAGTGAGGTTGTGACCCCTACGCTATACAGCACTGCATTGTGGGAGCGCTCAGGACACTGGGAGCACTACAGCGAAAACATGTTCACTGTGACGACGGAACACGCACACACCTACGCTCTCAAACCCATGAACTGCCCTGCACACTGGTGAGAACACACACACACAGCTACGCTCTCAAACCAATGAACTGCATACACACTCACACACTCACACAGTTTCCTTGGTCCACAGTCTGATGTTTGAGCAGCGTGTCAGGTCGTGGAGAGAGCTGCCCCTACGCTGGGCTGACTTTGGGGCGCTGCATCGTAATGAGCTCTCAGGAGCGCTAGGTGGTCTCACTCGGGTCCGCAGATTCTGCCAGGACGACGCACACATCTTCTGCACTACTGACCAGGTGTGCACGAACACACACACACACACACACACACACAATCTGGAGAGGCTGATTGATTCTGTATTGCCCTAGTTGTGTTAAATTGCTTGAGACTGACAAGCTCTGTCCACTCTATACATTACACTTCTGTCTTTCCTGAAAGGTCTTGTTGAGAGTCCCAGGGCAGTATAGGAGAAGAGCGGGATTGTGCTTCTCCCTTATCCCATTACACCCCAATGAGACACAGAATGACACACAGTCACATGATATTCTGGGCATTTGTTTTTCTCCACTTTAGAACTTTATTTGGACATTATGTGATTTTCAAGCCCTGAAATAGGAGGACAATTGGTGAACCCAATCTGAAAAAAACACAATTGAATTAAAGCTGATAATCTCTACTTTGACCCCATAGTAGTTGTTTGATTTCAAATCTGAACTGTTAGAAACAGTATAGAGTTTCCTCTTTCCAATCCTTACAGAGGGGACTGTATCTGTTTATGCTTTCTAAAATTATTAGTAATTATAAGTATTTTCAAAAATTGTGTTCTCTATCCTCTTGACCGCTCCCTTACCCCCGCTGCCTGTCTCCCCCCCCCTCTCTCCCTCCACCCTTCCTTCCCTCAGTTAGAGGAGGAGATTGTGGCGTGTTTAGACTTTGTGCGGAGCGTGTATCGAGTGTTTGGATTCTCTTTCCACTGTCTCCTCTCTACACGACCTACACCTTCCCTGGGGGAGCCAGCCCTGTGGAACAGCGCCGAGCAGGTACGCGTGTGCACACACACACTTCCTTCCCTGACATGCCCCTACAGGCCCAGCTGTCTAAATGTGTGCATACTGTCAGCTAGAGCCTACAGTATAAATCACATGTTAATGTGCAGTCCCACTGTTAACATAAGGACATCGTGTAATGTTAGACACTTATCCAATCAGTGTGTACGTAACAGTATGCCTATATGCTTATCTCATAGCTCAAAGCCCAGTCTGTTCAGTAGTGTCTATCATTAATACGAGTGTGTATGTATGTGCTCTTGGATGCCTCGGAGGATGCCTTCTAAGTGGTCCCTAAGGGCATTTAGTCAGATTGCATTAAAGTGAATTGAAGGTTCAGAGCACAGAGATACAGTTCTACCTCTGTTCTTGAGAGCCTCTTGAACTCTTCACTCTACACACCCCTCTCCCCCCGCCCTCTCCTCTCCCCCCGCCCTCTCCTCTCCCCCCCCCTCTCCTCTCTCTGTGAGCAGCAGTTGGAGAGAAGTCTGCAGCAGTTTGGGGAGCGCTGGGAGCTTAACCCAGGAGACGGAGCCTTTTATGGGCCAAAGGTCAGTGGGAGGGGCTAGAACTCAAGTCTTTGATTGGTCAGATCAATCAACTTAAACACAACTGAATGGTGAAGAACTGATTAAAGAAGATTTTCATACACATCTTCTCCTTTCTAGATTGACATCCTGATTAAGGACGCCATTGGTCGACAGCATCAGTGTGCTACAATCCAATTGGACTTCCAACTGCCAATCAAATTTGACCTTCAGTATGTCGGGTGAGTCAGTCAAAGGGAGAGGAGGGGTGTGTCTCAATAGTCTAAAATAGCCTCCTCTCCTCGACACCGCTAAAAGAGAGGAGGGAAGGGAGCCACATACAACTATGTAGATGCACCCGAGACTCATAAAGATCATCTGCATTAGCCTAGTTTACCCACATGTCTGAGTTCTCTCATGTTCTGTAATGCAATTTCTGTTATTATCAAACAGATTAAATTGAATTTCACATGGTTTCCATTTACCATAGCATGATCGACAGAGGTCATTTTCTTTAATAGCTTTTCATTTACTTGCACGCTCTGCATTCTTCCACCTTTAACCTCTGTTTGTCTCTCTCTTTTCTCTTCTCTTCTCTCTCTCTCTCTCTCTCTCACAGAGCGGATGGAGAGACCCATAGACCCGTGATGGTACACAGAGCAGTACTAGGATCACTGGAACGCATGATTGCTATACTGGCTGAGAACTTCGGGGGAAAATGGTGAAAGGAGTGTGTGCGTGCGTGTGTGTGTGCGTGCGTGTGCGTGCGCGCCTGCATGCATGACTATGAGTGTTGTGTGATGCAATGTGACCTATGAAACTGACACTGGCAATCATACTAAAATAACCTGTAATGCTCTCTTATAACTCTTCATCTCTCTCTCGTTCTCTCTCTCTCTCCCCCTCTCAGGCCCCTGTGGTTGTCACCGGCCCAGGTCATGGTCATTCCTGTGGGGGGCGACAGCGAGTCATATGCTCAGCAGGTCAGTTCTCATTAAATATGAATGTTCTTGATGCGTCAGATGTATAATATAGTTCTACATTGGACTCCAGTGGTTCCTAGAGTCTTCTCAGTCTGTTGCTCTTAATAAGGCCAATCAGTTTCCTTCATAACCCTTTTTGAAAATCTGTCTCCCAGCCCTTTGCGTTATTACGTATGTAATTGAGATCTGCTCGGTCTTGTTAAGGTGGTCCAACAGTTCTGTGAGGCTGGCTTCATGGCTGACGTGGATGACGATCAGGGAGCCACCTTAAATAAGAAGATTCGCTCCGCACAGCTGGCCCAGTACAACTACATATTTGGTAAGATTGTAACTAATTACTGTGGAATTGACTTTGATAGACTTAATACTACAGCTTTGGTAGTTTACATCACAATGCACCACTTTATCAGACACACAGCTTATTTTACTAAATAGCTTCCTTCCCTGTCATGCTTTGCTGTTTGTCCTTACATACTGTACAAGACAGTGACTAATGATGTGTGTGTGTGTGTGTGTGTGTGTGCAGTGGTAGGGGAGAAGGAGTGCTCCAGTGCGACTGTGAGTGTGAGAACCAGAGGAGGGAAGCAGTTAGGGAAGAGGCCGACGGAAGAGGTTCTGTCATCACTCACACAACTACGAGATACAAGGAGCAACCAGGAGGAGTTCTGAATACACACACACAAACACACACTGTCCCAGCTACAAGAGCCACCAGGACTACACCATACCTGTACAGGACATTATTCACACGCATACACTGACTACAAGTCATTACACACACAGTAATGGCCTTGTTCAGCTGAGTGCTGGATTTTTGTCATACAATTAAACAACTTTATTTATAAAGCTATTGTCTGAATGTCTTGTCTCATTGCCAACCATTGATTGATTGCCATCATTTCATTGTGTGTGTGTGTGTGTGTGTGTGTGTGTTTATGTATCTCTGTGTGTTCATATGAATGTCTTTTGAAATATGCAGCAGTATTTGGAGACCCATAGTTATTTATGGAGCTGTATCAGTATTTTTAGGCAATCTGTTAATACCCCTTAAATGAAATAAACTCCCTGTTACATAAGACTGTGTCATGATGATTATCAGAATAGAAAACCAACCATACCTTTAAAAGACTGGAAGAAGGGGAGGATGCAGAAGGGGAGAGTGGGGGATTTGACTAAAATAGGAGAGGGAGTTGCACTGTGTGTCAGAGAGAGAGAGGGGGGGAGGGGGGGGGGAGAAAGTGAGTGTGTGTTTAGTGGAAACAGGGAAGTCAGAATGT
>NC_139664.1:8991839-9004339 GCF_951799395.1 Argentina silus | reverse complement strand
TCTCTCTCTTTCTCCTACTCCTCTCTCTAGCTCTCTGGGCCTCTCTCTGCGTCAGTACTATTAGGTCAGTCCTCCCTTGGTGGGTTTTACGTAAGCCTCCCTATGCCTGTATAGAGATGACGCCCCTGTGGCTCTGACGGCCGAAACAAGGTGTGAATCTCCCTCCATATGCAAACTTGGCCAACTTCTCTCGGATTAGAAACATATGGACATTTTGGTGAACCATGATCAGAGTGGCAACACCTCTACTCCAGTTGTTTGAGCATTAAGCACTTTTCTCTGGATCTGTGTAGCTGACTACTCCAAGACGCAGGAGTTCCTTTCTTGTGGCCACAGGAAGCCTCATTAACTTTGGCAGTGAAAGAGTCTGGGGTAATGTGGCCAGACTGCTCGAGGCGCTGGGTGTGTGTGTGTGTGTGTGTGTGTGTGTGTTGGTGGGGTAGGGTTCTGTTTTTGGGTGACTTATCGCTCCCCAGAGGTGGAACTGCCCTGATCCACAGTGCTATTATTTATTTACATCAGCCATCCGAGACGAATCACAGATCTCCAATAGACCTCCCCAGATACACACACTTAAATACTTGTTATGTACACACACACTCTAGGAGTACAGTACACACACACACATTAAAACTCTCTTGTGTGATGGTGACTGGTTAATATAGGCATGCTGCTTATCAGGGCTGTTTCATTGGCCGTGCGTGTCCACATGTCATATGCTCCGGTTACTGCCTGAGTAGAGAGAGGAGAGAGAGAGAGAGAGAGAGAGGAGAGAGAGAGAGACCAAAGGAGAGATAGGCAGCGGAAAGTAGCCCTTCACGGCCCAGTGATGGTCATGGCAAAAGGCCTCTAGCTAATAACTCTACAGCACTGAGAAAGCCATTAACTGATCACACACATAGGCATACACCATACACACACATGCGCACGCACACACACACACACACACACACACACACACACACACACACACACACACACACACACACACGCATACACACCTGTGACTGTGTGTCTCAGTGTTTACCCTCTGTGATGTTGACCCTCAGCATGTAATAAGTGAACTTTTTATTTTCACAGATTTAATCATACGCCTTCTTCATAATGTGGTTAGGGATTTAGTTGAAGGCTTAGACAGGTCTTTGAAGTAGCTAATCTCCATCACCATCTCTGTGTTCATGTTGTGTCTCCTGTCCAAGAAAAGCACTCTGCCATGGGAGAGCAGTAGCCCTATGTGTTAGATCATAACTTCATACCCCCTCCCTCTCTCTCCTCTCCCTCACTCTATCCCCTTTCCTCTTTCCATCCTCTTCTTTCTTCTCTCCTCTCCCTCCTTGTCGGTCTCTCCTCTCTTGCACATTATTATTGCACACCTGACATATTTGCACATTATTGCACGAGAACTATTGTCATTTTTTAATGACTATATTATATAGTATTGTTGACTTGTGGATTGTTGCTGACATTGTTGTTGTTGAGCAAGAAGCAAGATCCCAAAGCATTTCATTATGTCAATTACAGAGGTATGTGATGTACGTGACAAATAAAATTGGATTTGATTTGATCCTCTCTCTCTCCCCCTTTATCTTACCCTTTCTCCTTTTCTCTCCCTATCACGCTCCTTTCTCCCCCTCTCTTTGTTGTTCCACTCCCTCCCTCTCCCTGCTCTATTGCCTGCTGTATTCTCTTGGGGGTGTTTAGACTGTAAACTCAACCACAGTAGTAACTTATCAGGGTTTGGAGAAAACAAATATTGTCACTAAACTTGAACTGAAATCTCTCACATCTGCTTCTGAGCGTAACATTTTTGCCCCTACTCCACCCTCTTACACACTCGCACACACACACACACACACACACACACACTTGCACACACACACACACACACACACACATACACACACACACACTCTCTCTCTCTCTCTGATGGGGTGGTACAGCTTCAGTCCACTTCTTATGGCTGCTCCAGATATTGTGCGCATGGCCACGGTTGGCTTCCCTTGGGAGCACATGTTAACTATGCTTTCATCTCTCTGTGATTAAACAACCATAAAAGACTTGTTTGCGACCCACATATTCTGATAATAGGCTATAGAAGATGGACACTTCACCAGTATGTTTATAGACAACTGTCACTTGGACATTAAGTTAATAAACAAAACAATTCTGCAAATAGTTCAACCACAGAATGATGTTCAATCAAAGGCATTGAATGGAATTGAATTATACATAATGTAATGTAATGTAATCCAATAATACATTAAGGATCTGGTTCACACTGTCAATTAATGTCATATTCGTTGTTGTAAAACAATTACTATGTTTTTCTCGATTCATATTTGGTATTGTAGAACAATGAGGATTATGTTGTAGGGGTTTAGCATGCTTGCCTCAGTATGCCACTGCAGTCAAGCACTGCCAACTCTGAGTTGTCAACAATGAGCAGATCATTATTACTGATCAGTTTGTACAATAGAGCATTCTTATAACAGATTGCACAACTCAGAGAGAGGCTCTGAGTAAGGCCTACTTAATAAAAGATTATCAGTTTGTGTGTGTGTGTGTGTGTGTGTGTGTGTGTGTGTGTGTGTGTGTGTGTGTGTGTGTGTGTGTGTGTGTGTGTGAGTGAGAGAGAGAGAGAGAGAAATAAAGATATATATATATATATATATATATATATATATATATATATATATATAGAGAGAGAGAGAGAGAGAGAGAGAGAGAGAGAGAGAGAAAGAAAGAAAGAAAGAAAGAAAGAAAGAAAGAGAGAAAGAGAATTGTGTAATATGTCCACTCTGTATCCCTCTCTTGCCCCTCCAGGCCCCCAGGCTGCCAGACGTCACACCAGTTTAAAGCAAGGACAAAAAAGTTGTCGGGTGAACTACAGAAAAAAAACGGAACCCTTCCCCTCTTTCCAAAACCAGGGGTAGTGAGTGTGACAGAACGAGGGGGACCGCGATAGAGAAGGAGAGAGAGAGAGAGAGAGAGAGAGAGAGCGACAGAGCGAGAACGCGAATGAAAACCTCTTACAGCACCACAGAAGACATAGCGGTTCTCTTATCACTCAACGATTACTACTACAAACACGGAGGATAAATACACAACCTACGGTAGTCAGGAATTCTATACCCGAGGAGGAATACGTCAGAGCGACTCCAGCGGTAGAATGCGGGTCGGGTTTCTATGCAGGTAAATTTACGGGAGGACTCTCCACTGGTCGATAACCTGTTCAAGGCGAAAGTTGCCTCTATTTCGAATACAGTTAGATAGAACTCAATTTTAACACTGTCGTGGTCATTATAGTTTTGTGTTTTGTATTGACCAAGTGTTGCTGTGAATTAAGTTTAGGCTATAGGTCCTATAATAATTTGTCCGCGTGTGTTGCAGAGGATAGCCTACACTAGCACACGGGCGCAATGTGGAATCGTAATTCACCCCGGGGCTGGGGAGCGGATTTTGTAACTTTCCCCTGTTCCCTCTCTCTCTCTCTCCCTCTCCCTCTCAGTGTCTCTCTCCGTTTATTCTACAATATGCCACTGTAGCACACAGAGAAACGTGGACGCGGGTAGGGGGTCGTTATTTCGGCCTGAACGGGTCTGTTGTGTCGGGGCTGTGCGGGACCTTTGTCTGTGTTTTTGGGATAATTGTTTAGTCTAGTGTGGGGAGGGTTTCAGAGACCACGGCGGTGCACCACACTGGGGAGAGGGGACCAATTACAGCGGTTACATGTGGCCTGTGGATTTCTGATTGCGGTGATGGTTTATGGATGTGGCGCATCTCAAATGGTGCACACAGCCTACTGAGCATGCCTGAGTGTCTTTAGTTTGTATTTAAGCCCACAGAAGTAGCCTAGCCTATAATCATGTAGAGTAGACCTACAACATAAACTCTAAATGAAAACCAAAAGCTTCCCAAACAAACCAAAAATATTAAAACAAACGGACATGCTGATTTGGGATGCTGTGAGTGATTGAGTTTGAAAGTGGGGTTGTGTGATTTAAACCACATCATTGGGTGTGAACAGTCCTAAGGGCATTAGGAGGAAAAACACGGTGGATGTTTGAACCCATTAGTTTGTTAGCACCTTCTCGGCTTGCCGAGATTGATTGAGATGTTTGCCGCTGAACCTTTCAGGGAAAAAATAAACTGCTGTTCTAGACCTCACACGCGCCTCTGGGAAAGAACGGCGCATGGTGTGTTCCTCTAACGTAATTACATTCCTGGAACATTCGACAGAATCTTCACTGAATCTGCTGATAGTTATACAAAATGTCATATTGTTGTTTAGAAAACAAAACACAGTGTTTGTTGAACAATCACTGGAAAACCTTTGGACCTTAATAAGGAAAATATAGAGCTATTTTATTCCACAAAGGTGTTTATTAAACAACTTTTTATCAAACAATTGTACTGCCTGGGAGATTATATTTTAATAGCCCATATACAGCATTTACGAATGTCAGGAGAAGAGTTAATTCAATAGAAACCCAGAATGTTTGGTTCTGTTTACTGAATCTTCCTCTCCCCCTTTCCCCATCTCCCCATATCCACTCCCAACCTCTCCCTTCCCTCTCTCCTTCACTCTCTCTCTCTACATCTCTTTATCCCATCTGTCTGTCTCTCTCTCACTTCTCTGTCTGTCTCTCAGGCTCTATGTGCTGTGGTGTTTTGTGGCAGTCACATCCTCCCTAACCAAGGCTGAGAAGAAAAAAGTGAGTATTCCTATGATGAAGGTAGTGATCTGAAAAAGTAAATGTTTGGCAAGCTTCTGGATTTGCCTCTTATAAGGTGCAGGGGCTCACCATCTTCCTGTGCTCCAGGTCATTGGTGGCGCTGGGTCAATGATTCTGAGTCAGTAATGGTCCCAGTTCCTGGGGCAGCTGTGTGTTTGATGTCACTCATTACAGCAAACCCCCTGACACAGCCATTACCCATGTCCCCTGACACTGGACACTGAAAAACAGAGACAGGCGAGGCCTTGTTTGACCTAATGGAGCGCTGGACAGGCTCCGAAGTGGAACGCACGCACACACACACACACACACACACACACACACACACACACACACACACACACACACACACACACACACACACACACACACACACACACACATACATACATACACATACATGTTCTCTCTCACACATGCCCACTTTCCATCCACACACATATACACACACACACACACACACACACATGGTTGTACTGAATGGACACTTTTGTTCAGCTCTCTTGTTGGCTATTCTGCCAACCAGGCCAACACGCACACACACACACACACACTCACACACACACACACACATACACACACACACATATGCAATGGAGTTTGGAAATGGGAAACATTTACACAAAGCCACAGAGGAAGATATCAAAGCCTGACCTGGCACACACACATATGCACACGCACACACACACACATACACCGCCTGGCCAAACCTGGCAATGCCACTTCCTCAAAGCCATCCAAATTCCACCCAGCTGATGATTTTATCCCTCAGCTCATAAAGTGCTTGAAGGCTACTGGCAGCCTGAGTGAATGAATCTGTGGAGTTCAGAATCACTGGCTTCTCATGAGGAAGTCCCTTCAGAACAGTGTTGTTAGAACACACAGAGGAAGAGTAACTTGTGAATGTGCTTGTTATTATTTTTCATGTACTTTACTTCACACTACTCCTGTGGCAATTTGTAAGCTATGGACTTTAGGGTGATGAGGTTGTACAGTATATATCCTATTGCATGTTCATCTTCTGTGTTTGTTTACCTGTGTGTTTGTTTACCTCTGTGTTTTCCAGGTGACAGGCAGGAGGTCCCGACAGGCGTATGAGCCTGAGGGTCCTGAGGGGGTGTGGTCTCTGTGGGGGGGGTGGTCAGAATGTTCTCAGAGCTGTGGAGTGGGTGTGTCACAGAGGACCCGGACGTGTTTACCTCCTCCTCCCACCGCTCCTCTTTCCCACTCCCCTCCTAACTGGGGGGGTTTGTCTTTCCTGCCCTCCTCCTCTTCATCATCATCTTTCCTTCCTGGGGGGGTTGGAGGGCCCAACTCTAACCATGGTCCCGTCCTCCGCCCCTACTACCCCCCTCATTACCCTGGCAACCAACCAGCCCAGTATGGGGGAGGGGGGGGAGTGCCCGAGAGACAGCCTCCACCCTTCTACCCCCCCTCGCTCTCAACCAATCAGAACCCAGGATTGCCTCTTTACCGGAACACTCCTGAAGGAGGAGGGGGAGGGGTTGGCTCAGGGCAGTCCAATCCAGCGTCTACTCTCTACCGGCCAGAATTCCAAACAGCCAACCAGGAGCCAGTTTCTGTTTACCACTCACCATCATTCCCTGGCCCTCCACAACATGGCTATAGCCAACCAGCACGGGTCTCTAGGAGGCCGGCTAATCAGGGGGCAGGGAGGGCTGGAGGAGGTGGGAGCAGGAGGTCGGTCTCCACCAATCGGGAGTCTCTGCCTGCTAGACGGTGAGTGTGGGTGCATAATCGCGTTGGAAAAGAAACAGTACTGTATAGGTATTTAGACACTGTTGAGAAGTTCATTAGCAGTATTTAGGTGTTGATATGACATTGTGCGTTGTTGAGGCGTGGTTGGCATGTTGAGTCATTATGTTGGTTAGTCATAGGAATGCGCTCTGTTAGGAGCTCTACTCCTGTCTCTCTTACTGTTATCTACTGTCCTATGAGATCATTAGTGCTGCTTCTTCTTATCACACAGACTCTCCTCTCCTCTCCTCTCCTCTCCTCTCCTCTCACTTTAGACTCGTTTGGTTCCAGGTTTGGCAGTCAATCATATTGAAGGACAGATATGAGTTTTTTTACCCAGGAGTGCAAGACGTATTATCATATTTTCCTGGCAAAATGTTTCATGGCCTCTCATTCTCTTTCTCCTCTTCTCTCTCTCTCTCTCTCTCTCTCTCTCTCTCTCTCTCAGGTCGTCCTCTATCCGTCCTGGCCAGTTTGGGTATGGCAGGGTTCCATTCTCTCTACCGTTACACCGGACCAACCGGCAGGCACGCCACACCGGCAACGCTACCGTAGCAACCCCGGTACCGGATACTGCTGTCAATGAGGAAATAACAGACAGACTGGGAGAAGAAGAGGAGAGGAGGAGTGGAGAAAAAGAGAGGGAGGGAGCTAAAGGCAGAGGCTCTATAGAATATAGGGGAGAGAGGGAGGAAGAGAGGAGAGAGGAAGAGAGGAACACGGAGGAGGAGAGTACAGAGTCACTCACTGTCAAAGTGTTGCTAATGACAACAACCACAGCTGCTCCAGAGAGAGAGGGACAAACGGACACACAGAGACAGACGGACAGACACCAACACACAGCCACAGAGAGAGAGAGGGAGAGGAAAAGATATCAGTCTTCTCTACCTCAGTCACACAGGCCCTCCCCCTCCCTCTCCCACTCAAACCGTGAGAGAACCATCGACAGACGGGCCCTCCCTCCTCTCCCCCATGTCTCTCACCCCTACTCCCCGTCTCTCTCTCACCCATACTCCCCCCCTCTCCACCGGTCCAGCCCCCAGCGCAGAGAGAGAGAGCCTCCCTATGGCTTTGGCCCCCAGTCCCAGTCCCAACACTCCGGAGCCACCCATTCCCAGCCTCTGCACTCCGGAGCCCCCCATTCCCAGCCTCTGCACTCCGGAGCCCCCCATTCCCAGCCCCTGCACTCCGGACCCCCCCAGTCCCAGCCCCTACACTCCGGACCCCCCCAGTCCCAGCCCCTGAACTCCGGACCCCCGCAGTCCCAGCCCCTGCACTCCAGATCCTCTCAGTCCCAGTCCCAGCCCTTGCACTCCGGACCCCCCCATTCCCAGCCCCTGCACTCCGGACCCCCCCATTCCCAGCCCCTGCACTCCGGACCCCCCCAGTCTGACATCTACCCCTTACAGCAGCAACAGCCCCCCCACCTTGGACCGGAGGGGGGGAGAGGGGGGGGGAGAGAACCCCCCCAGAACTACAGGTGCTCAGGGAGCGACAAGGAGCACCGCAGGTGTTTCTCCCAGGTAAGACTGAGCCTCTCTACCTTAAAGGGATAGTCTTTGTTATTTTTACCCCTCAAAAGTACTCTAATCAATGTCAAGCTGAGTTCATACTCCATGCCATCTGCTGTATAGATGAATTTGCTCCAGGTCTGATAAGGAGGATAAGGCACCATCTAATCATTCTCATGCCTTTCTGAACTATCTCTTCTATCTGTTCATTGAAACTACAGGAAGGTTACGCCCAATTAATCATATATCCATTCCCATTGAATATGTAAGCCTTACACGTGCTCCATCGCTCAGTGTTATTTAGTGATTTTGTGGAAAAGAACTTCCCTCTCCGTAAAGTTGAAATTAACTGTAAAGCTGAGGGTCAGGTATGTGTATTTCATAGGTAAATCATTCTCCTGTTCCAACAGTCAGTTGTGTGAGAGCATTCAAATGGAAACTGTGTGGCTGCCTGCACTGCTCCAGGCTTTTACTGTGTGTGTACTGGGTCCTGATTGGGATATCTGTCATGCTCATGTGAGCGGGTGTACTGTACATGAGGCTGAGGTGTGTGTGTGTGTGTGTGTGTGTGTGTGTGTGTGTGTGTGTGTGTCTGTATCTGAAGAATGTGTGTCTGTATGTGTGTGTTGATGTAACGCCAGGTCTGGCTTCGGGCCTATGGTTGTGACCCTGTATATACTGCACAGTAGCAGCAGTGTGTGTGGTGCCCAGTGAAGCAGAGAGAGAGAGAGAGAGACAGGGCTGCCCATATGGGCCAACTCTCCCTTAGCACAACTCTGTGGTTTGGAATAGGATGAAGGTGAACATCAAAGGTCAGTCTAATGGCCAAGGTAAGGTCCTTGGGAGGGTGAGCTGATCCTAGATCTGAGCCAAGGCCAACTTGTACCAGAAGTCTGTGGTTTAACCCTAGAATAAGACCAACACAGATTAGTCATCTTTCTCTCTCTGACCCTTAATGCTGTTAGATCTATGACTTAGACCTAGGTTATCTCTGTGTGTGTGTGTGTGTACGCGTGTGCGCGTGCGTGCGTGTGTGTGTGTGAGCGTGTTTGTGCATCTGCGTGCTTACCCGGAACTGGGTAACTCAAGCTGCTGGTTTCTAATTTGACATAATAATGATGGGTTGTCATGTTAAATTATAATAATGACTAGAGATATGTTCTGTCTGCATGTGAGTTGTGAGTGAAACCCATGAATAGATGGAGGTTTGCCAGCCAGAGCTTTTAGAGTGGCAGGGTTATACATAGCAGGAGCCTTATCTAAGTGGTCTAGAGGGAGATGATAAGAATGGGCAGGCCTGAAACACACACACACACACACACACACACACACACACACACACACACAGATACTGGCCTAGTGGAAGTATCACTTGAGTGAAGGGCCAGGTTGGTGCTCTGTGGGCCTTGACTTCTCTCTGTTTGGTATTGTCCCTGTCTCTCCCTCTCTCTCTCTCTCTCTCTCTCTCTCTCTCTCTCTATGCGGGTGTGTGTGATAGTCCCAGTGTTAAACGCATTTAGTTTGGGCGGAGGGCAGAATACTGTGTGCCAGTGACATTAATAACAGTCCTGTGATGGCTGACTCACTGGGCTACATATTTACTCTGTATCACTGTGTCGCTCGGTGTGTGTGTGTGTGTGTGTATGTGTGTGCTTCTGTGCGTGTGCATGCGTGTGTGTCATAACATTTTATGTTAGAAAGCTAAGAGGGTGGCATGTGTGTACTTGTGTTTACTGTGTTGCATAGAAGCAATGGGGGGAACTGAGAGAGGCATAGAGGAAGCAAAAGAGGAGAGGAGAAGAGAAGAGGGGATGAGAGGAGAGGGGGAGGGGATGTGACGCAGTTAAGTAGCACTGAAAGAAAGCACTGTTTTTAGAAATCTACACACAGGGGTGAGGTCAGGAGAAGGTGGAGGGAGAAAGGATGAGGGAGGGGGAGAAAGCAGGACATAGCAAAGAGAGGGAAATGAAGACTATTGAGAGTGGGAGAGAGAGGTAGTATTGGATGTAGCTAGAAAGAAGGGCATAAGTGGGGGAGAGAAATCAAGATGGAGAGGTCACAGTGGGGTAGAGAGAGAGGCGGTAGAGAACGGAGGGAGTGATAGAGCAGAGAAAGAGGGATAGAGAGAGGGATAAAGAGTCAGCAGGAAGAGAAAGGGAAGTATGTGGCAGAGGAAGAGAGGGATTCATGGAAAAGTACACAAGCAGAGAGAGAGAGAGTGTGTGTGTGTGTGTGTGTGTGTGTGATTGTGTAAGAAGAGGAGAGGTTATATGGAGAGGAGAAGAAAGTGTGGAATGTGGGACGAAGCAGCCTGAAGGACTAGACTAACTTACTGAAAGGAGCTTTTAGGAGAGACAAAACCTCTCTTTATCGCCCTCCTTCTTTCTCTGTTTTATTATATCCTTTTCTCTCTCTGTCCCCCTCTCCCACCGCTTCTCTACAGTCAATATTGACTCTGTGACAGTGAATGCCCCCACACCACAACATGGCTGGACTGAGCTTAATTACATTAGAAGATCTAAGATGAAAGTAACTGGTTTAAATAATCAGTTAATTCTGGAGCATTATCCATTATCCTATATCATAAGATAGTTTCACATAGGTTTTATATGTTGACCCACCTAAAGCCTTCGAAACTTTAACTCTCTTTTCACCTGTACTGCTCCAAACCAACAGCCAGATCTACTGTGTGATTGCTCGCAGTCCGCAGAAACGGCGTATGTGGCCAAACATATTATTATTATGGACTCACTATAATGGCTGTATTGTTCTCTGGAAGGGCCAAGTCACAGTTATTATTGTTGAGAGTTGTTATGAAGCACTGAACAAGCCCAGATGTGCTGGGTATGACACACACATACACACACACACACCCACACCCCCACACCCACACACCCACACACACACACACACACACACACACACACAATAACACACACAATAACACACACAATAACACACATACTCATACTGACTTGTTGTTCAGTCTGCTATTTGCTATGATGAGACCATAGGGCCAGCTTGGCTAAATGGTGAATAGTTTAGTAATAGTTCTTCCCAGCAGTCATGTCTCAATATTTTTTTTTTCGCTGTGATGAAATAACCAACCAGGTTCGACCATCTTGTGTGGTAGACAGATGGTATCCTGGAGCAGTGATGAATAAGTAGTCTATTGTTGTGGTTTCCTTGTTGGCACTCCCCAGTTTCTCCTGGGTCAAGGCTGGCCTCTGGGGAGTGACTTTAGAAACATGCGCTTTCATTCGCTGGGTCACAAGATCATTCTGACATGTTTGACAGTAGGAGAGAGATTACATGTTGACTATATCCACATACTATATGATATTCTAGCTTCATCCTGCCGTCTGATTGGCTGTGTGGAAATGCTGGAATATTGCACAGGAGTGGCAAGGTAGTAGGGACTTGGAGTCAATTTAGAATTCTCTCAGTTATGACAGTCACCTGGGCCGTCCTCCCGGGAAGACAGCTGTAGTGGAAGGTTGAAGGTTCCCAGAATCTTCTGTTCCCCTCTGGAGTTAACTGGAGCTCACCCAGGATTGTGTGTGTGTGTGTGTGTGTGTGTGTGTGTGTGTGTGTGTGTGTGTGTGTGTGTGTGTGTGTGTGTGTGTGTGTGTGTGTGTGTGTGTGTGTGTGTGTGTGTGTGTGTGTGTGTGTGTGTGTGTGTGTGTGTGTGTGTGTGTGTGTGTGTGTGTGTGTGTGTAAAACTATCACACCAGAGTGTTATGTATGATCAAAAGTCAGCAAGTGTGTGTGTGTGAAAGAGAGGTATGCGCAGTGCTTGTGTATTTGCAGAGTTTGTTTGTGTTTGTTTGTTTGTGTGAATAGAGTTAATGGATCTGTCACTTGACCCCTCATCTCTGTCTGCACTCTGCTCTCTCCCTCCCTCTCTCTCTCTCGCTCTCGCTCTCTCTCTCTCTCTACATGAGTAGACCCCAGTACAAAGACCCTGCCCCTTGCCGTTGAAACACAGTTCGTTCTCCCTCGTACAGACAGACACTTTGTCCCTCCCTCTCCTCCCCCTCTCCCCCCCTCCCTCCCCCAGCAGTAAAACCAAAACCTAATAACTTTCACTGGCCTTTTAAAACAACCTTCGCTCTGTCACCTGCGTTAAAAAAACACGAGCGTGTCTCTCTTTCACTCCCTTCCCCACAGAGATAGGACAGCGTTCTATATGTACAACCGTCCCTCCTTCCCTCTAACAGTCTCTCTCTCCCTTTCACTCTCGTTCTGTAATTGTTGTGTGATCTTATAAGGGTACATCTGTCCTGAATAACTTGAATCTAATAAAAGACTGATTTTCTGAAGTGAAATACATTGTTAGGATAGGAATGTTTTAAATTGTTTTATTTTGTTATATCCAGAAGTGCACTGTGCACCCCCTCCCCCTCCCCCTCCCTCTCTCTCTCTCTCTCTCTCTCTCTGTCTATAGCCCCTTTGCATTTTCTTAGGCTTCTGTAAAAAACATCACTCTCTGTCT
>NC_139664.1:8979339-8989339 GCF_951799395.1 Argentina silus | reverse complement strand
GCAAGCAAGCACACACACACACACACACACACACACACACACACACACACACACACACACACACACACACACACACACACACCACGAACCCAAACACCCACATTTACCAAGGTAATCACATACAGATGAGAACATATACACAGACAATGAATGTAGTTGAAATGTATTAAATCCAGTCCAAATCCAATACAACTTGATTCATTCCCAAATGGGCAATTAAACAGGCGTTTTAAAAGCATTTGCAAGGCACACACACATGACATAAGGGAAATATGCTTCAGACTGAATGGTAGGGGTTTGGTATGTGGGCAAGAATTGTGTGTGTGCGTGTGTGCGCGTGTGTGCGCGTGTGTGCGCGTGTGTATGTGTTTAAGTTGTTGTTGTCGTGTGTGTGATTGTTAAGACCTTTGGCAAGTCTCCTCTGCCTGCCCAACCCACTCCAACTCACCCTCTGATTGGAGCAGCCATATATAGCCAGGAGAGTGGTACATTGATGGAGGGGGTAAAAGAGAGAGAGAGAGAGAGAGAGAGAGAGGGAGAGAAAGAGAAAGGGTGTAGAGAAACTCTGTGGCCTTGTTCTCACACACATTCCCCCCTCGCTTTTTCCTCTCATTTGTCCAACATCCCTCGTTCACTCTCTCCCCCTGCCAAGCTTCTCCTCCCAGCTCTGACTGAGCACAGATTCCAACTGAGTGAGATAAAGAGAGAGAGAAAGAAACAAGGAGGGAGAGATGGAGGGATGGAGCATGGAGCGAAAGTGTTTTGTGAAAAAAACTGTGGGACCATAGGGAGAGGGCGTGTATTGTGTGTGTGTGTGTGTGTGTGTGTGTGTGTGTGTGTGTGTGTGTATGCGTGTTTGTGGACTTTGTGAGAAGAGGAGAGGTAGTGTGTATTTATCTTTGTTTTGGGACAAAACCGGAGGGAGGGAGAGTGAGAGAACTGTAAACAGAGATTTGGGGAATTTGGGAAAAAGTGCAAAAGAGTGAAGAAGAGAGAGAAAACATTATAAACATGGGGATTTAGGAAACGAGAAAGCGGAGGGGGATAGCAGGAATGGGGGGGGGGCATAGAGAGACAGCTGTGGAATGATATCATCAGAATTTATCACTGTTCTCATGGATTAGTGCATACAGTAAAGCATGTGTGTGAGATAGAATGTGTGTGTGTGTGTGTGTGTGTGTGTGTGTGTGTGTGTGGAAGAGGGATTGTTGGATCTAGGTAACTACCATGGAAATTGCCTTGAGTCTGTGTGCATGTGACTGTTCTATCAGTTGGCTACAGTTCCTTAACTGACAGATCATTGAGAATGCAGAACTAAAGAACTAGAATCATCAATGAAGACCTCTGCAAACTGAACCTAAAATGCAAATCTATGTTGTCTTAGACTATATTTCTATGCTTAGAGTCATGGTTATCGTCATGTCAGCTGGAGACATGCTGTCTGCACAAACACTCAGGGCCTTTCCCCTAATCCCTGTGTGTGTGTGTGTGTGTGTGTGTGTGTGTGTGTGTGTGTGTGTGTGTGTGTGTGTGTGTGTGTGTGTGTGTGTGCACATGCTTGCGTACATTCATGTATGTCGTGCACGAGCTGTGTGTGTGTGTGTGATTTCTCAGCCTTAATTAAGACTTGCTTTAATTTCCTGATGACAGCAGTGATTGGTGGAGCCTCACAGCCTTGACCCTCAGTTTACTACCACATAAACTGAACCTCCATAGAAGGCTTGTCGTTGCCCTTAGACCACGTCTAACCTCCATAGAAGGCTTGTCGTTGCCCTTAGACCACGTCTAACCTCCATAGAAGGCTTGTCGTTGCCCTTAGACCACGTCTAACCTCCATAGAAGGCTTGTCGTTGCCCTTAGACCACGTCTAACCTCCATAGAAGGCTTGTCGTTGCCCTTAGACCACGTCTAACCTCCATAGAAGGCTTGTCGTTGCCCTTAGACCACGTCTAACCTCCATAGAAGGCTTGTCGTTGCCCTTAGACCACGTCTAACCTCCATAGAAGGCTTGTCGTTGCCCTTAGACCACGTCTAACCTTCATTCCCACCGGGCCCTTTCCTTCACCGAATGTTACGATAGAGTCAGTGTGACATTGAGCAAGAGAGAGAGAGAGACAGAGACAGAGACACACAGAGAGAGAGAGGTGGGCGGAAGGGCGGAAGGCTGGTAATGAACTGGTCAGATGGTGTAAGCTCTCCCTCCTGCAGCAGCCCTCAGGCCGGGCTGTAGGGGCTCTGGTTGGCTGTAGCTTTGCTCTGGTTACGTTATCACTTCAGCTTTCATGGTATTCATTTGGCTTTCCAGAGAGTGACTGGTTCAGTATGTTCGTTAGATGTAAATGAAATGGACACCGTGCCCTGCTGCTATAAGAATCATATCCATGAGCTGATGAAGTGAGTTGATTCACTCAGACTGTTGTTCTCTTCCGGCTCTGGCAGGATTAGATCGTTAGTCACTCTGTTAAGTAAACTGTGTTAAAAGTGTTTATCTTCTGATGAGTCCTCCCTGTTGGCCAAACCTGATATGTAACTATGTATTGAATGTCCTAATTTGCGTGTGTGTGTGTGTGTGTGTGTGTGTGTGTGTGTGTGTGTGTGTGATACAAGTGCAGACATTTGTTTATTTATCTAAGGAGCACTTAATACATTTCCTCTGTATACGTGCTATCTGCATGTATAAACTATATAAACCCATCAAACAACTGTCCAACACATGTAAATGTATGTAATGTAATGTAAATGTAACACACACAGAAACACACACACACACACACACTCACACCCACACCCACACACCCACACCCACACCCACACACCCACACCCACACACACACCCACTATTTAGACTGTAAATCAGATGACTACTGTACTTAAGGGTGGGATTCATATGTTAGTGATTGATTCTCATCAATTAGATTTATATTGACTGTTTTTAACATCAATAACATGAAACACTACAAACATTATAGCATACATTATTTTCTAAGTTTGTTTGAAGGTGTTGTTTTACTTTGACTTTTCTGTTTTACTTTTACATTCCCCTCTGAGCACCCATCCTCCCCTCTTCCTGTCCCGCTCCCTCTCTCTTTCTCTCTCTCTCTGTTGGAGTTTGTTTAGACATAGAGATAGTGGGGAAGTATATTTAGACTACATATTCCACTGTCTGAACACTAAGCTTAGAGAGAGAGGGGGTGGGGGGGAGGGGGGGGGAGAGAGAGAGAAGGGGAGAGAGGGAGAAGATGGAGGGAGTGATTGAACGAGAGAGAAGTAGGAGATAGATAGAGAGGGGGAGGGCTGCCATAGAGCAATTGGGATACAAGAAAGAAGATAAAAATTAAGAACGATCAAGGACATTTAGAAAGAGCAAAGGATAAAGGGTGAGTGAGAAAGGAGAGAGAAATGGAGAGAGTGAGGGGCAGAGGAAGGACGGAAAAAGTAAAGAGGATAATAGGGACAGTGAATCTCTCTCTCTCACCCTCTATTTTCTCTCTCACTCTCTCTTTCTGTCACTGTCTCCAGTCTAATCTCTCAAAGATAACTTTGACAGGCGGAAAGAGAGAACAAGAGAGGGAGGGGAGAGGGGTGGGAATTCTCTCTCTCTCTACCTCCCTCTCTCACCCTCCCTCTCTCACCCTCCCTCTCTCTCTACCTCCCTCTCTCACCCTCCCTCTCTCTACCTCCCTCTCTCACCCTCCCTCTCTCACCCTCCGTCTCTCTTTGCAACTCTATCACACTGTGCTGACAGAGACAGCAAGAGAAAGGCAGGGGGACAGAGAAAAACAGGGATGAGGGGAAAGATATCACAAATAAATTGATTCATGGATTAATAAGTTATCTTCTATTTTTATAGTTTATAGTATGATTACAAATACATAGAAGTCAGATACACAATATCCATGTTTCATAGTACATTAGGCTACAGTCCACGTCTCTTATGCGGATTCAATCGTTCCTAAACAATTTGTTCCTCATAACTGATCTGTAAAGGGCAACTACTGTATATACAGTACAGTAGTCAGTATAGGAATGTTTCAGTTTTGACCATTTTAAGTGGGTCTGCGAGGGCTTGGCACGCAAAGAGCCTAAGGGACATTTTCCACATTTTACAGGAGAGCCAAAACAAAACGTTGGTTCTAAACCACTGTATGATGAATGTTGTCACGTTTGGGACAGGAGCCATGTTGAAAAATGGCTGCCACTTGAGGAGCACTGAGATGAACTGTTGACCCCTGTTCTGTCTCCCTGACAGAAGATCCTTCATAATGACTCAAAACCAAATGGCCCTTTAACCCCTTTGAGCTCATCCCTGTACCAACCCCTCACACACACACGCACACACGCACGCACGCACACACACACACACCTCACACACATACACACACATGCACGCACGCACACACTCACGCACGCACACACACACACACACACACCTCACACACATACACACACATGCACGCACGCACACACTCACACACACACACACACACACACACACACACCCGTTACACACACACACACACACCCAGGGGGTATTAACCCTTGTATCACCCCTGTCCCATCAAACTAAAAAAGAATTATTACAGTAGAGCCACTCACAGTCTAGGGCCCCCTGTTCCTTTCTTTTATCTCTCCATCCATCTGTCTATCTCTACCTCCACTACACTCATTCACTGTCTCTGCCCCTCCGTCCTCTCAGTCACACTCCCCTCCTCTCCCTCCATCCATCCTGTTTTTCATGTGGGATTCTCTGCATTCTGTACTTGTCTATTCATCTGTCCATCTCCAGAATGCCCGAGCCCTCTAATTTCCTCTCTTTCCTCGGGCCTACTCTTCTCTACTCTCTCTTTTCTCAGGCTTTCCTTCTCTCTCTCTCCTTTTCAGTTTCTTCCCCTCCTCCCCAAAGTATGCTCTCATTCACTGCCCTTCAAAAGATTGAAAAGATACTTCAAACTCCCCCCAGTTGCCAATCCAGTGCCTTGAAGTCATTGAACAAGTGCATCCATACTGTTCATAGGGGAGAAGGTAGTCAACTAAAACTCTCTCACAGTGACGGTGAGAGGTTGTATACTGTAGTCTGGCTGTAGTTTCCTGAACACATGGTAAGAAGATCAACGCTCAGCTGCATCTCCTCCTCGCCAGATGAGTCCACACGCACACACACACACACACACACACACACACACACATACACTGAATTCTAGACAGGTGATCTCATGATTGGAATTTCACAAAGTGATATGACTTGGACCGGCGTGTGTGTGTGTTTGTGCGCGTGCATGTGTGTCTGGTGCATGAGTGTGTGTAACCCCTCTCTCTGTGTGTGTGTTCCAGTGGGAGTGGATAAGCAGTGTGAGCTGACTTGTAGACCGGCTGGATATCGTTTCTACGTGCGTCAGGCTGAGAGTGTGAAGGATGGAACACCCTGCACTAACACCAGCACCAACGACGTGTGTGTGGGAGGGCGATGCCTGGTGAGTGTGTGTGTGTGTGTGTGTGTGTGTGTGTGTGTGTGTGTGTGTGTGTGTGTGTGTGTGTGTGTGTGTGTGTGTGTGTGTATTGGGTGATCATGGGTAGGTACAAGGGGAACTCATTACTTCCTAAACCCAGTGACACTCTCCCCCCCAAAAAAATACTTTCATAACCATCCTCTACTTTCTACCCTACCCTGGGCCTCCTCTCTCTCTCTCTCTTTCCCCCCTCCCCCTCCTCTATCGATATCTTTTTCTCTTTCAATCCTGCCTCTCTCTCATTCCACCCTTCTCTCTCTTTGGCATGAGTTTGGGTCTGGAACAGTTACCAAAGCATTTTTAAACAAACAACAATGAAATAAACACTGGCAATGGATGTGAAATGTCAACAACAGTAGAATGATTATTCTCCTTCTCCCTGTCTCCACCCCTCCTCCCTTTACCCTCTGTCTGTCTGTCTGTCTGTCTGTCTGTCTGTCTGTCTGTGTGTGTGTGTGTGTGTGTGTGTGTGTGTGTGTGTGTGTGTGTGTGTGTGTGTGTGCGTGTGCGCGTGCGTTTTCTCCCTGCCCCAGTCTGAGGGGTGTGATGGAGTGTTGGGTTCGGGCCTGGTGATTGACAGGTGTGGTGTGTGTGGAGGGAGAGACGTCTCCTGTCGAAAGGTGACCGGAAGCTTCCAGAACACCTCAGTTCCCCTTGGTTACCACAAAATCTTGGACATCCCACCTGGAGCCACTGCTATCAACATCACTGCAAAACGAGCCAGCTCCAACTACCTGGGTAACACCCACACGCACACGCACACGCACACGCACACGCACACACACACACACACACACACACACACACACACACACACACACACACACACCCACCCACCCACCCACAGATTTCAGACCTAGACCAGCTCCAGCTTTCTGGGATGAAAGCTCTGCTGCTCTGGCTAGCCTCAACGTTGTTGGAGAGAGAGATGCAAATTTGAAAAATTAATTTTGGCTTATGAATGTGTGTGCACTGGCTTATGCTAGTGGTGTAAATTCTTTGGCCAAGCAGCAGAGTGCAGATAAAGCTTGTATTGTTAGAGCTCACTGGGGCCCAGTGGAGATCCCTGTTTGCTTGTCTGCTGTTTGTTAATGAGACTACACTCCACTGTCTGGGTTTGTCTGTCTGGCAGTGTGTCTGTTCTATGTGTGTGTCTGTGTGTGTGTCTGTGTGTGTGTGTCTCTGTGTCTGTCTGTGTGTGTGTGTGTGTGTGTGTGTCTGTGTGTGTCTGTGTGTGTTGGGGGAGTCTACGAGTCTACTGTGTTTGCGCTTCTAAGGATTTACTGGTTTGTAGACTAAACATGACTTTTAAAGTAAAGAAAACCTAACCCTTACCCTCTTCCTTTCCATCCTGCCCTCCTCACTTCCTTCCTCTACTCTCCCTCTTTCTGTCTCCCCCTCTCCTCCTCCTACCCTCTCCCATCTCTCCCCCTCTCCCCAGCTCTGCGCAGCGGCACAGGGACTTCAGTGGTAAATGGCCGTTGGGCTGTGGATCCTCCAGGAGATTACCAGGCAGGGGGGACCACCTTCACCTACACCCGCCCCAGAGCCAACCCTGATGGGCAGGAGGAGAGGGGAGAGACCCTCACTGCTCCAGGACCCACTTCTACACTACTGCAGCTATATGTGAGTATAATAGAGACACAATACACCTGGGTAAAACACACACACACACACACACACACTTACACAAACATTCCCACAAGTATCAAGCAAGGGCATTCCATGTTTGTTGATTCAGTGAGGTGATATGCTGCATTCAGGGTTGAAGCCTGAGAGCCCTGTGCTGTGCCATCCTGTAGTTAATATACTACATCCCCTAAATGCTAGAGCATTAGCCTAGCATTAGCCTGGGCTAAGGAGAGCTATAGTAGGACTTGGGCTAAGCTAGCCAGGGCTCAATAATAACAGCCATAACCCCAGGCTAACATCTTATTAAAGAATTGGATTCTTCTGGAGTGTTCTTAGTGTGGGTCGTTGGGATAGGGGGTGGGTAAAGATAGCAGGTCTCCCTTGAAAAACCGATATTTAATCTCAATGGAATGACCTGTATTTAGAAAGGGATTAATAAGATATAAATGTTGTATAGAAGAATAGGAGATGAAAAGATGCCGCTGTGGTCGCTATGCAATGCAGATCTAAGTCGATTATGTTTAGACAACCTCGAAAAAGATTTACGACTCTTTCGTTCCTTCCCATTGCACCTTTTTTTTCTCTCTCTCTCTCTATCAATCTTTCTTTCTGTTTCCCCCTCTCCCTCTCTCTCTTTCTCTCGTTCTCTAGATCATATTCCACAAGCAGAACCATGGGATCGACTATGAATTCTACATTCCAGCGGAGAAGAAAGAGGGGGAGAGAGAGAAGCCAAGAGAGAGGGAGGGAGAGAGGCAGAGACCTAGAGAGAGGGAGGGAGAGAGGCAGAGACCTAGAGAGAGGGATGGAGGGAGGGCACCCCTCAGAGACACCAGTGAGTTTATGCCCTTCTTCTTCTTCTTCCCTCCACTATTAGGTTGTGAAGCTCTAGGATGGCCAATTGTTAATAAAGATTGATTTGTTTTTGAAAAGACATCATTTAAAGCTTATGGACACATCAGGGTTTTTTTTAATTTCCTGTTAAAAATCATTCCATGTCAATGGAAGATATGTATAAAATGTCCATTTTACGAGCGCAGATCTCATGATTCATTCGACTCATAATTTGCAGCGAAGACAAAACTACCAGAGTCGGTGATTCAGATTAATGTATTCTCTATCGATGGGTGTGGCTGAGGGGAGGGTGAGAGGAGGGGGGAGGAGGAGGAGGGGGAGGGGGGAGACAAGAAGGGAGATGGGATGAGAGGTTGAGGCTGTGGGTTAAGGGAGAGTCATAAGGGTTTGTGGTTGGGGGGAAGTGAGGGGGTAGAGGGTGAGTCAATGTGTCTGATGGAGGTATTGGAGATGGATGGGTGTGGCAGGGGGGGGGGGTGGGGTGAGGGTGAGGAGGTGAGGGGGACGATAAGGGAAGTGAGATGTTGTCTGGCACTAATGTCCTCCCTCCCGTGACCCTGACATCATCATGATATCATTACCTCTACTCATGCAGAGAAACCAGTGACTCACATTCTGTCTTTCTCTCCTCATTTTTCTTACTGTCTCACTCCTTCCTTGTTCTTTTCCCTCCCTCCTCCCCTTCTCCTTTTTTCACAACCTCTCTGTGTCCTTCTCTTTCCTTTTCTCTCCCTCCCTCTCTCTCTCTCTCTCTCTCTCTCTCTCTCTCTCAGGCACTCTCACTGTGACAGTGGAAGACCCCATCCCTCCTCCTCCCATCTCTTCCTCCTCTGCGGCCTCCTCCTCTTCTTCCTCAGACAGATGGGCGCATGAGAGGTCCCGCTCTCGAGGCTCGGCACCCAATCGCAACGCCCGAATCCCCCCTCGCACGGACCTGCCACCTGACACTCAGCCACCATTTGTGTGGAGGAGAGGCGGGTTCACCGAATGTTCTGTTTCCTGTGGCAAAGGTCAGTTCACACAGACATCCTAATGTGTGTGACTTCATTTTCCTATGTAATAGCTAATCTGTAGTGGAATATCTTGCTGGATGACATCTCCCCCCTGTGGTTGTTGAAGGGAGTTGCAGTTTGATCTTTTCTCTTGTTTGTCTTTCTCTCTCTCTCTCTCTCTCTCTCTCTCTCCAGGCTCCCAGTACAGGGTGATCCTGTGCATCAATCGCCACACTGAAGAGGAAGTCCCCGACAGGAAGTGTGACTCAGCCGCAAGGCTCACCCCGGAGGAGGAGCCCTGCAACACACATCCCTGCCCCCCATTGTGAGTGTGTGTGTGTGTGTGTGTGTGTGTGTGTGTGCGTGTGCGTGTGCATGCGTATATGCGTGTGTGTGTATGCTCACATTTTGTGTATGGTAAAATGATGGACATAGAAGAATCCAAGTCCATATTCCACACCATTGGTTGTGTAGATCCAGCTTTCGGAAAAGGCCTGAAGAGGTCTAACAAAGTGCTTTTCTTTTGTAGTAAAGGCCCTTTATCTGTCTCCCTCCCCCTCTCTGCAGCTGGGAGGCCAGTGCATGGTCGGAGTGCAGTGTGTCGTGTGGTATGGGAGTGCAGCACAGGCAGTTACAGTGCCGACAGAGCTTTGGGAATCGTTCCACCATGGTGCACCCCCAACGTTGTGCCAACCTTACCCCACTAGACCAGACCCAGCCCTGCCAACTCCGCCTCTGCTCCCACTGGGAGATACGCACCAACTGGAGCTCTGTGAGTTAGCTGGGTGTGTGTGTGTGTGTGTGTGTGTGTGTGTGTGCGCGCGTGCGTTTGGTGAGTGTGTGTGTGTGTGTGTGTCATTGTAAACTTTGCTCTAGAGTAAATGTAAATAATGTGGTGTGGTTCTTTTTCATTCCCGGTCAAGTCAATATTTATATACATTTTCACATACACAAGTTCAATTATCTCCTCTCTCTCTCTCTCTCTCTCTCTCTCTCTCTCTCTCAGTGCTCGGT
>NC_139664.1:8971839-8974339 GCF_951799395.1 Argentina silus | reverse complement strand
TCCCGCGCGCTGGCAGTATGGACCACTTCAGCACCACGGCCAGAGCTCGCGGCTAGAACAATAGGCGGCTCCACGTTCCAGAGTGCTAGGCACCCTCCATCAAGACCCATACCCGAACAAGCACGGGCAAAGTGAAAACTAACAACAGATCTGGTAACAATTTTTAAAAAAAAACGCTTCGAAATGCAGATTGTAAAAATGCCCAATGTATTATTTGTTATGTATTAGTAGTTACCCCTTAGTATAGGCCTAAATGCCTGCAGGACTAAGAGGTGAGCGAAAGCGATTTTTCCCGTTTAACGGGAGCAAAGAATTGTCGACGGTCTCTGTTGGTTACGTCACAGGCTGTCAACCGCTTGAGGCAGAGGGGGAGAGGGAGAGGGCAGGATAGATAGAGAGAGGGAGACACCGGCAGACGACGTCAAAAGCTACCGTAGGCTACATCGGGAAAAGGGTAGTGCGGGAGGAAAAGAAACATTCGGCTATAGGTAAAAAAACAAAACATATTCACCATAATAATAATTTAAACAAGTCTTAAATAACTTCCTCTAAGCAATAATACATCTGGTGAATGATACGCTATCCCAATGTAAGTATCAGCTACAGCCTTATAATTATTGCAATAACGGTGAGCAGTGACATTATTGTTAGGCTATTAGATATACATTATTTGAATAGAAAGGACATTCTAAAGAGAAAGTCTCAAGATAGATTACTGAGAGTCGTGACGAGAGGAGACAGATCAAGGAGGAACAGGTTTGGGGTCTGTGATCTGGTGAACGCTTGCCAAGACTTGAGACCTAACGGGTGCAGCAGCTTCACCGATCTGTTACCGATTTGATACCGAGAGAGGGAGAGATCAGCACGGGAGGCACAAAGAGCGGAGGACGAATCGCATTCAGCCTCCTATTCCCCGAGGGAGAATTACGGGAGACGTAAAGCGCGCTGAAGACAACAACGGGCACGGCACAACGTGGATAAATAAACATCATCCCTCTTTTCTCTGGGATTATATAAGACTTGGAATTAAAGGACTTCCTAAAATCGGGTAGGGTTTGTTAAATTCAAATTTTCTTTAGGGTTTGTGTGCATATGTTATGTGTGTGTATAGCCTATATTGAGCCGGGGCGGACAAAGAGAGGAGACCCCCATACGTTGACATCCAGTGTGTGTATGTGCAACCTACAGCTGGCTAAACAAAGAAACCGCTCATAGCCGCTCCATACCGTTGATTTAGCCTACTTTTATTTACAATATTCTTAATATTTTCTACAGAGGTCCCGAAAACCGTCTCACTACCGAAATAAAATATATCATGATTATTGATATTTTCGTTTAATCTGTATTTTATTGCAATTAAATCTCGTGATTATTTTTTGATTGGCTAATCATCATTTACATAATTGTTTTTTTACGAGAGGCGCTCAAGCCATTGTGTCACCATGTATGATGGGGGAAGCCTTAGGAGAACCAATATAACATACAGATTTGATTTTGTTCAAATTATTCACAAATATATAGTATATCATATGTAGTTGCTGGTTTTGCTTATGTTGTATATGTTCTATATGTTAGAGAAATTATTGAAAATATGACAATTTCCATATCTTTTTTTTTTTCCTTTCTCTCTCCAACCTTCTCTCCTCCAGCTTCCAACCCCTTCCACCTCCTCTTCAAGGGGTACCTGCTCTGCTCTCACCCCGCAGTCGTCACCCCAAACCCCGCCACACTCAGATTGCTCTCTCCGCTCTGTCCCGATGAAGGAAGCCGACGCGATCAAGCTGTTCGTAGGGCAGATTCCTCGGAATCTGGAGGAGAAAGATCTGAAACCGATTTTTGAGCAGTTTGGGAAGATCTACGAGTTAACTGTGATAAAGGACAAATACACCGGCATGCACAAAGGTAGGCGAAATCCTAGTAGGCACATATCAATGACGCCTATGATCGTTTGACGTTTAGGCTTTAGAGCTATTTATTTGGGTTGTAATAAAGTATAGGATGAAGCTGTCATATATGCTTAGGCCTATCCAACTTGGTTCTACAGTTAGGGGAGGCTGTAAGCTGATCCTAGATCTGTGGATCACAGCATCTACTTCCCTCAGTGTCAGATGTCACCATGGAAACTGTCACACTAGTTTTCATCACCCCCTCCTGTTCAGATTGAAGCTGGGAGAAAAACACATCCAGTGCCTACTGAGGCAGAGAGAGAGGAAGACAGAGATAGAGAGCTACAGACAGACTGGAAACATTTACACAGAAAAAACACATGCATTTAGCAATATAGGCTACTGTAGACCTTCTCTCAGTCTTTCACTCCTGTTCTCTCTCTCCCTCCTTTCGCTCTAATCCTTTGATGTGTGTGTTTGTGTGTGTGTGTGTGTGTGTGTGTTTAGGCACAGTTGTGAGCCAAGTTGGTTTTTGGGTTGTTGTTTTCCTGATCGTTCCAGTTATCTCTCTGTCCCAGCTCCAGCTCTCTGGCTGTCAGTCTGCCTGCCCCTCT
>NC_139664.1:8961839-8964339 GCF_951799395.1 Argentina silus | reverse complement strand
CAGCATAGATGGAGGGATACAGGAGACGGTGGGGGAAACGAGTGTGTGAAATCTGGTGAATGCAAACTTGGGGGATGGGGGTGAGGCAGGGGTGAGGAGGAGGAGGAGGTGGAGGAGGGGAGGAGGGGCTTTAGGATGAATAGGGGTGCAGCGACTGGAGGGGGGGGATAAGGAGAGAACCAGACAAAAGTTTGCCATAATGAGTATGTGGGGGGGGGGGGGGGGGGGGGGGCAGTGTGTATGTGTGTGTGAGGGAGGGAGTGTGAAGGGGGGGGGGGGGTCAGGGTGCACGTCTGTCAGTTTAAACAGAGACATCTGCTAGAGGAAGAGGAGTGGAGCGGGTGGGGGGGTAGGTGGGGGATGGGGGAGTGGGGGTGGTAGTGGTGGTGGTGGGGGTGGGGGGGCAGGTGGGGGGGCGGGGGAGATAGGGTTGGTAGTGGTGGTGGTGGGGGTGGGGGGGGGGCAGGTGGGGGGGCGGGGGGTGGGTGGGGGTGGTGGTGGGAGTGGGGGTGGTTGGATGTAGTTGAACTGGTGAGAAGATAACAAGACAAGTGGCACCTGGGGTCTGACCTCAGCCCAGGGGTCTAGGGTTTAACCATGGTTTAATCACACACTTAAGTCTAAGTCTCAGTCTGTTGTGTTTGTATTCATTCAATTTTTCTTGTAAATTGCATTGTATTGCATCCATGTACGAAATGTGCTATATAAATCAAGTTGGATTTGATTTGGTTTGATTTGATTTAAGCTAAGCTATGAACCAATGAACCACAACCCTTCAATGTCTACACAGCCTAATCCCTTTCACAAGACATTGATCTTTTTTGTGCGTAACCTCATTTTGGGATGTTGTTAGATTATTATAAAGTATATGAATTCCATACTGTATGTCCTCTAGATATGCAGCTCCATTATTTTTATCTTATTTAGCTACAAGGTTTTTATTCACCGTTTTGGGTTTTGTATTCCTATCAGCAGCAGCTGCTTTGACTCTGTGGTGCTGAAGCTATGGAGGTCCTTGTTGTCTCCTGATCCAATCAGAACCCGTTTGGTTCAGTTGTTAGGGTTGTTGTTAAAGCTCTTAAAGGCCCACATTAGTCATTTTGACATTGTTTAGCTGATATAGTATGATATAGTATGATATAGTATGACATCTTGGTGCTGTACAATGGTATTGCACAATGATTCAAGTCCGAAAATGCAATTTTGGTCAAGGTATGTGTATTTTGGGCAATAGATTATATTTTCTTAGCTCCTCTTAAAGCCATTTCCCACGTGCCGTGATTTACTGACTGACATTTCACACAGCTACAGAGCTCTGCAGTGTGACGTGGCTAGCCTGTTTGGAAAGTTAGCGCCCAGAGTCAAATATAACCCTCCCAACCCCCTTTTGTGACTGAGTCAAACAACATCTCAACACATTTTATTGAGAATTGCTCTTAGCTATATCTGGCGTCACTTTCCCAAATAGCTCCATGAATGACTAACATCACCACCCTGTCCTTTGAGTTCTTTGAAAAGCCAGGAAGCAAAACTGGCTGGCAAGGGCCTTTAATATCTCACAAGGAGAAAAAGAAATGCCTCATGAATGTCTTTTCCAATAATTGTTTGTGTAGTTGAAGTCAACATTTGCAGAACATATATGAAATACCATGTACTATGTAATATATTAACAGACCACAGCATTATGTGTTCAGATATGTCGTTGATAAAAGCACTGTGATAGACTGATCAACGTGGTTATTAATTCTGGTTTATGCACAGTTTGAGACAATGATGAAAGGAGAGTGAGAGAGAGAGAGTGTGTGTGTGTGTGTGTGTGTGTGTGTGTGTGTGCGTGTGCGTGTGCGTGTGCGTGTGTGTGGTTTACGCTCTGTTTGAGAGGCTGATGAAGGGTTAACTGCCAGATGAAAGATGGAGCTGAGGAGAAGGAGGGCAGACTTCTCAGGTGTGAAGAATGGAATGAGAGAGAGAGAAAGAGAGAGCGAGGGATGATGAGAGAGGGGGGATGGGGAGCTCCGGAGGTTGCATTATGGTTGCAGGCCTCGTTGCCAGGCAACGGAAGAGAGTGAGATGCTAGGTTGCTAGGTAACCTCGGGGATGCAATGACTAACGTGGTGTGATCGAGAGAGAGAGAGAGAGAAAGAGAGAGAGAGAGAGAGGGAGTGTTGTTTTATTTCTCCTTTCCTCTCTCTCTCTCTCTCTCTCTCTCTCTCTGTGTCCATAGTTAATCCAATATGCTTCAGAATGGTTTGATATGAACTGAGATGTGTGATATTCAAGATTAAGCCTGGTTAAGAGCTGAATTGGAATTAAAGCTAACAGAGATAGTGATCCTCCAAAAACCAGGATTGGGAGAAATAACCTTAAATCAAGAAGCCAGATTGAAGCCACATCTCTTAAGCCTGTGGTATCAGTAACGTAAGGGCCCATAAGATTGACTAGTGCTCATAGTAGTGGAGCCTCTGACGCATGTTTGAACACTGATGATATGCAGAGAGAG
>NC_139664.1:8879339-8956839 GCF_951799395.1 Argentina silus | reverse complement strand
CACACACACACACACACACACACACACACACACACACACACACACACACACACACACACACACACACACACACACATACACACACACACACACACACACACACACTCCTTTACACACACCTGATGTATGCACAAACACACACCTGTCCACCACCACCCTTGTCGAGACAAGTCAGACGTTCTCTGTGTCACACCAGCTTATAGCCACAGGACAAAGCTGTTGTCAATAACAACTACAGCAGAATCTCATACTATAGAAATGCCAAACTTCACTATAGTGGTGAAGCCAAACAGTGGCACAGTAGATGACTGAATGTATATGGTGGTTGAGAGGAGTCTTTTAGGTATGATTTAGAATATTGTTTCAGAAATGAAACAATGCAAGGATGTGATTAAATTGGGTTGGGGTTAGATTGTTATTCCAAAAGTGCAAACATTCTGCTGTCTATTTAAACAGTATCATGGCAGTCTACCTCTGAAGCAGTTTCATTAGATTGTTAATCATCAAATAAGGGCCTATACTATGCTCAGTTTGACCATTCATGGCATTACTCTCATACTGCGCAGTAATACTTCTGAAGTTGCTGGTGTGAACTCTTGATACTGTTAATCTGCATCTGGCACAAGAATTGGCAGGGCTGAAACACAGGCACACGCACACACACGCACACACACACGCACACACACGCACACACACACGCACACACACGGACACACACACGCACACACCCATAGTGTCAGTGAGGGCTTAGAGAGGGCATGTGCGTGGTCAGGTCAGACTGAGAGGGACAGGAGTAAACAAGGTGCTCAAAGTGTCAGACTGGGTTAAACATACTTACAAACGCTAGTACGCACACACACATTACACACACACACACACACACACACACACGTGTGCTCCTGTTCTTCATTCTTGCTGTGCCTATTGCCTAGTCCTACATTATCCCTTTGAAGCTGACATTGCCCCCTGGTGGGAAGGAGCAGAATTACAACCACTCCGCACATTTCCCTGCCACATTTCCCTTCCCTTCTTACCTATCAGCTAATGAGATATTAGTACATATACACAGTGGTTGTGTGTTCAACATTAATTGAACCTGTCTTGTCTCGTAGCCATTTTCTAACTCTGTGTTTCTCTCTTTGTCTCTCTCTTTGTTTAGAAGACAGGAAGTTGTTTGTGGGCATGCTGGGGAAGCAGCAGAGTGATGAGGACGTCAAGGGGCTGTTTGAACCCTTCGGCAGCATAGACGAGTGCACTGTACTGAGGGGCCCAGATGGCACTAGTAAAGGTAACACACACACACACACACTCAAATGCACACACACACACACTCACATGCACACATGCAACAATGGGAGTCGGACTGTTTGCATCTGTCTTGGGACTGTCTGCATCCTCCAAATACCACGTTAATTTATTATTATTAATTGTTGTTGTGTTTTGTTGTTGTTGCAGGTTGTGCGTTTGTGAAGTACCAGGGGCACACTGAAGCTCAGGCTGCCATCAACACACTGCATGGGAGCCGCACACTTCCTGTGAGTCACACACACACACACACACACACACACACACACACACACACACACACACACACATACACACACAAATAAAGGATGTGCATGGTGATAACTCTGCCCTCCCTCCCCTCAGGGGGCGTCATCCAGCCTGGTGGTGAAGTTTGCAGACACAGAGAAGGAGCGAGGTCTGAGACGGATGCAGCAGGTGGCCTCCCAGCTGGGCATCTTCAGCCCCATGACGCTCAACTTCCCTGCCTACAACGCTTACACACAGGCTGTCAGCGCACAGGCTGTAAGTATAGGACTACACACACACACACACACACACACACACACACACACACACACACACACACACACACACACACACATAAATACAGGACCACACTCACACACACAGGCTCACATAACACACACACACACACGCACACACGGACACACACGCACGCACGCACGCACGCACGCACGCACGCACGGACACACACACACACACACACACACATAGGGATGCACACAAACATCAGTATTCAAAAACACTCACAGAGATGCTCACAAGTGTATAGCTGCATCCTGTGGTTACACGGACACTGTGGGTTTGAGAGGATGGGATATGTTTCAAGGGGCTATCAGTGTGCTAATCTGGGCTAATGTTATTACTCAGTACATACAGTACGTCATCTAGCATTAGCTTTCCCGCAACACACAACCATTAACCCCTGACTGGACATAATGGCCCTGTAATTAGATCTCTATTCATCTGTTTCTCCTCTTCTCTTCTCCCTCTCCCCATCTCCCTCTTTCCCATCCCTCTTTCCTCTCTCTCTCTCTCTCTTTCCTCTCTCTTTCCTCTCTCTCTCTCTCTCTCTCTCTCTCTCTCTCTCTCTCTCTCTCTCTCTCTCTCTCTCTCTCTCTCTCTCCAGTTGGTCCAGCAGCAGGCCCTGGTTGCCCAGTCAGCGTACCTTTCACCCGTAGCAACAGTTGCCGCGGTACAGATGCAGCAGATGGCAGCGCTCAATGCCAATGGACTCATCGCCACACCCATCACATCCCTCACACCCTCCTCGGGTAACCATACACACACACACATGCATGACCATACATGTACATGTAATATAATATGTGCTTTTTTAAAATATACCTAAAAATAACAACATTTTGGCTGGTTTAAAGGGATCCTGTTGTTGCTATTTGTTTCTAGTCTAAGTTGGGTCTGATGAAATCCAGTCTGGTCTTTTATTGACTCGCATTTACTGTCTCTCAGTTAACCTCTGCTTATGGGTGCATCCCAGTAGTCTAGAGTGGCTTCCTCTCCTCATCTCTTTAACCTTCATCTGCTCAGATCTGATATGATACTGTACGAGTCATCTGATGTAGGGCTTAGCTTTCACCTGTTCCGATGATTCATGTCGACGCAGAGGGAGGGGAAGAGACCAGGAGACGACAGACACTTTAGACTGAAGAGATGCACTCCTGTTTATGCTTCTGTCCTTTAATGCTTCCTCTGCCCTTCTAACCAATCATTGCTATTCCCCTTTCATTTATGCCCTCCCTCTTTCTCTTTCTTATACACTATAGAGTCTAGTAGCTGTCAATCACAATATCTCCTCCACTGTGATTGGTCCTCCCGGTTTGCAGGTACAAACACCCCGCCCACAATTGCTTCCACACCCGTGCCAGCACTTCCTCCACCAATAGGAGTCAATGGTTACAGCCCTGTGTCCGCCCAAACCAATGGACAGTCAGCATCGGAAACGCTGTACACCAATGGTGTTCACCCGTACCAAGGTATGAACCTGTCCATCAGAGACATGTTTATCGGGGATACAACTGTATTTACCACAGTCTAAAGGATTTACCACAGTCTTAAGGATTTACCACAGTCTTAAGTCTAAAGGATCTCAGTTTGCCATCTTCTGTTCCCTGCCACCCTACCACTCATTCTCACACTCTAAATTGTCTCGACACCCCCCTCCCCCTCACTCTTTCAGCTCAGAGTCCAGCAGCAGCCTTGGACCCTCTCCAGCAGGCGTATGCAGGCATGCAGCACTACACAGGTGGGTGAACCTGCCTCCATCCTGGTCTTCATGCTGGTTACCATTAGTCAGGCCCTGATAAGAGCACATAGATGTGATATAACCCCATATAACTGCAGGGCAGTTCACTAGTTGACTGTATTGTGCTCTTACTTGACACTGAAGGTGCATGTTGATATTTTTGTTGTCACAATGTGTCTGTTTTGTCCGTCAGCTAATGTCACACTCTTTCCTCACAGCGGCGTACCCTGCTGCCTACGGATTGGTCGGCCAGCCATTTCCACAGCAACCAACCCTTGTTGCCCAGCAACACCAGCAGCCCCAGCAACAGCAGCAGCGAGAAGGTGACTTCACTTCCTGTCTGACTATGGCCCTGCCTCGCCCCGTGCTTTCCTCTCTCTCTTTCCATCCTTCCCTCTGTCTTTAACTTGTGGGCCCAAGCATTCATTGTGTGTGTGTGTGTGTGTGTATGTGTGTGTGTGTGTGTGTGTGTGTGTAACATACAAATATGTTTTAGTAGGTATGTATACCATATGGCATGTCTCTAGTCCTATGGTGTGTGTATGGCACAGACTCTAATGTGTGTGTGTGTGTGCGTGTGTGTGTGTGTGTGTGTGTGTGTGTGTGTGTGTGTGTGTGTGTGTGTGTGTGTGTGTGTGTGTGTGTGTGTGTGTGTGTGTGTTTGTGTCTTCCAGGTCCAGAGGGATGTAACATCTTTATCTACCACCTGCCTCAGGAGTTCAGTGACTCTGAGATGCTGCAGATGTTTCTGCCCTTTGGGAACGTCATCTCAGCCAAGGTGTTTGTGGACAGAGCTACCAACCAGAGCAAGTGCTTCGGTGAGAGAGAGAGGGGGGGGGGTGGGAGACATCCCGAGGGGGAGGAGTGGGGGGATGAGGAGGGAGAAGGAATTGTTGCTGGTTGTTTTTGAAGACAGACAGACATTTGTTCAACCTTTATTTTTTCCCAGAGTGGCTGAATGAACACTTTTCAGAACAGATGTGTCACACGCTTTCTTTTTTTTCCTCTCTGTTTATTTTTCTCTACCCCCCCACTTCTCCTCTGCCCCCCCCCCTCTCTCACCCCCCTCCTCTCTCTCTCTACTCTCTCTCTCTTTCTCTCTCTCTCTCAGGCTTTGTGAGTTTTGATAACCCCGCCAGTGCTCAGACTGCCATCCAGGCCATGAACGGCTTCCAGATCGGCATGAAGAGACTGAAGGTTCAGCTCAAACGGCCCAAAGACGCCAACCGCCCCTACTGAGAGACAGAAGAGAGAGAGACAGAGGTGAGAGAGACAGAGGTGAGGGGGTGGGGAGGAGAATAGGGAGGGATGAGGAGGTGTTGGAGGAGAGACAAGGTGTGGAAGAAAAGAGGGATGGAGAGGAGAAAAAGGAGGGTGGTAAAGGGGAAGGAGTGAATGAGGAGGGAGGAGAGGAGGAGGGTACGGGTGGGCAAGAGAGGAGGGTATAAGGGCGGAGTGGAGGGAGAGAGTGGAGATACTTAGGTTTGTTTAGAAAATGGGAAAGAATCAAACAATAAATCAAAAGTCACTTTCTCGGAAGTGGAAGAAGTTGTCAATCACAGCACTTTAAACTGCTGATTGGTGGGACAGGGGTAAATGGAGAAATGGGTGAGATCCCAAATAACCACTGCATGAAATAATGATAAATGTGTATTAATTAGGTAATTTTGAGATATGACAGCCTAATTAACTCAAGAAAACAGGAAATTACTAAATTTGTTCCTTATTTTTTCACATTTTTATTTATTTTATTTTCTGCTGTTTTGATCTTTTCCTGAAACAACATACCTCACCCAAGATCCTCCCGTCAAATCATAATTCGTGGGGACCCCATCGCTATGGCAATGGTCACCTAGCGACCGCTAAAGCCCTGACCCCCCTTCCTCTCACATTGTTGTAAGTTGATTGGTTGGCCTGTGTTTGGGTTGCTGTGGCGATTGATTGCCTGTGTTGGTTGCCCTTGGCGATTTTTTTGTTTTCGGTCGCCCCGAGCAACCGGCCATGCGCTGACCTGCATGCCCTGTTGCCGTGGTGACCACAGACTGTGTTTGGTGCATTGTGACTTTCTTTTGTATTGACCTGTGCACATACTGATCAATAACTGTCAATAACTGGGATCTGATTCAGTATCAATTGATTCGATTGAATATCTGGAATGACTGATTGATAATTGTATAGTGATTTCATAAATTCTGTATCAATGGTTGTTTTTTTGCAGTTTTGTTTTTGATCAGTTTCTGTAGTGTTCTGTCTGGTGTCAATATTATCATATAGTGCATTATTTGGGGAAAGAGGAAAGTGGTTTGGGGGCTGTGGGTGAGTATGGTATGAACTTTATGTGTGTGTGTGGGTGCGTGTGTGTGTGTGTGTGTGTGTGTGTGTGTGTGTGTGTGTGTGTGTGTGTGTGTGCGCGCGCGTGTGTGTGCGTGCGTGTGTGTATGTGTGTGAGTGTGGATATCTATAGGAAGGTGTCCAAAGTGGGGTTAGATCTGAGGGAGTAGTCCTACTCTGTGTGACAGTGGGGATGTTTTTCTGCGGACTAACCAGGCTAATATAACTATATCTGTGAGTGCAGGCCATCTTTACACATTCAAGTTGTATATCATTTATATTGTTCTTTTTAGAGTTGAGAAGATGTTTGACTTATGACATATGATTGGAGGGGTAAATGGAGCGCACCAGTTGAGTAGGTTAGCTTGTAGCGGAGAGCTACACTCACTGAACACTTTATTAGGAACACCTGTACACCTTCTCATGGTGGAGGTGGTGTAATGGTGTGTGGAATGTTTTCTTGGCACACTTTGAGCCCATTAATACCAATCAATCATCACTTGAATGCCACAGCCTATTTGAGTATTGTTGCTGACCATGTGGATCCCTTCATGGCCACAATTTACCCATCTTCTAATGGCTACTTCCAGTATGATAATGCACCATGTTAAAAAGCAAAAGTCGTCTCAAACTGGTTTCATGAACATGACAATGAGTTCAGTGTTCTTCAGTGGCCTTCCCAGTCACCGGATCTGAATCCAATAGAACAACTTTGGGATGTGGTAGAACGGGAGATTCACAGCTTGAAAGTGCACCTGAAAAATCTGCGGGAATTGCATGATGCAATCATGTCATCATGGACCAGAATCTCAAAGGAATGTTTCCAACATCTTGTGGAATCAATGCCACGAAGAATTGAGGCTGGTTTGAGAGCAAAGGGAGGCCCTACGCAGTATTAGCATAGTGTTCCTAATAAAGTGTTCAGTGAGTGTATGTGATTCTGAAACGCTTTGATCAGGACAGCAGAGAGCAAGAATGGATGAGAACTTAGAACCACTCCACATTCTGAACCATGACCAGCCTAGACCAGCCACTCATTCAGGAATACATCTCAGTCTAAAGTGGCTTCCTATCTTTGTCTCCTCCTCTTCAGCCTTACTGATCTGAAAACAAAGAATAGGTGAAAGCAAGGTGGTATAAGACTACCTGGTGACTTGGCCAGCTCCTTCAGCTCAGTGCAGAAGGAGGGTTAATGAGGAAGGGACTCTGGACTACTGAGACCTAGCATTGGACAGTGGACGTACCATTGGACTAGCTCGAGATGAACGCGAACTCTGTGAAGCTGGACTCTAATTGATGGGCTGTGTGACTTGATTGGCCAGACTGTGGACTGGCTTGACATTCTGATTGGCGTATACCCCCTTATTTTCTATCAGCCAATTCCCTTGTTTTGTTCTCTATCTATCTATCTATCTATCTATCTATCTATCTTTCTATCGTTTCCTCTACATCTCCTATTCCTTCCACCATTCCATCCCTCTCTTGTCCCCTCTCACTTTCCTCCTCTCTCTATCCCCCTGGCCAGTGTTTTGGGGTAATGGTATGTGGTTGTCATGGTGAAAAACAATGTGTCTTGCTGATCGGAGAACAGCCTTCAACTATAGGAATTCTGGGAGAATGATGACACATGGAATAGAAGTTGCCCTTAGGCACAGGTCTAGGATCAGCTTACTTAAACCAAAATGAACCTAGCCTACTAGATGTAAATCAGAGAACTGACCAGATCAGTGTCTGAGGGAAACTTCATCCTACTTCAAATGGCTGAAAAATACTAATTGAAGGACTATGAATGAGAAACAATTTTAAGAGAAGAAATATTGAACTTATAGAACTTGATTTGTGTTATTCAAACTGTCACCCAGAATTTCTATACTGCAACTGCCAGAGAGTGCATGTTGGGAGTCTGTTTGCCTGCCATAACACACACACACACACACACACACACACACACACACACACACACACACACACACACACACACACACACACACACACACACACGCACACACACACACACACACACACAAACACACAAACAGGTAACTACATACAAATAATGGCGTTTATAAACACACAGATGCCAGTATTATGGATTTCACTGTGTTGAATTGCATGACCTGGACACTGTGTGTGTATTATATGTAAAAGCACCATGAATGTATCCCTGTTGCCAGACTAGAGGTTTACTATAGCAACCAGTGATGCCTATCTCTTACATGTAAAGCAAATGAGTTTTTAACTGGAAGTTTGATCACCATATGATACAAAGACATTTTGCAGCACATAAATTGCTTCAAAGATCCAGTGATGGCTTTCATTGTTCTCAGGTCAACAGACCTTTAGAAGGGTGGTGGCATGTGTGGTCAAGCACAGGGGTCAGACAGAACCGTAGAGGGCTCATTAGAACCATGTTTCAACCAATTCTTTCTCTCTCCCTCTCCCACTTCATCCAACTCACCCCCCCCCCCCCCCCCCCCCAACACAAACTCACAGGTGAAGTACCAGACTCCTGCCGTGATGGAATCCCAGGGTGCAGCATTGTGCTTTCAGAGCGTCTCATACCTTTGAGCGACGGGGGAGTGCAGCCACACACCACACACACACACACACACACACACACACACACACACACACACACACACACACACACACACACATGCATACACACACACACAAATACACTGCACTCAAAAGGACCAAGGCATTGATATATTAATGTATATATAGGCCACACACACACACACACACACACACACACACACACACACACACACACACACACATGCACAGTAATCTTACCTATACAACTGAACTCAATGGTCTGTGATGAGTTTGTCCAGGGTGTGCAGTAAGGCTGAGGGTGTTTAAAGGCACTGATGAGATGATGATGAATGGTGATATACCATGTCACTATGGACTATAACATGTCTGTAGCATGATGAGAAGAGGAGGGCCACCGTTTCATAAGAAAAAAAGAAAAAACAGAAAAAATATTGAGACAAAATGTGTAGGTTAGAGAGACTTTGGGAAAAGATCCTTATGACCTGTAAATAATTTAGTTTAAGAAGAGTAACATTTAAAAAAACAACAAAAAAATGCAAAAAGAAGAATACTTTAGATAAACACTGCAAAGACACAATAACATTAATATTATTATCATTATTATTATTATTATTATTATTATTATTATTATTATTATCTTCATCTTCATTAGGGGATGTTGTATTTGAAATGGAAAAAAGGGGAAATCACTAACATATTTTAAATTTCTACTTAGATTTTAGGTGAAATGTGGGAGGGGGGATTGCACCTTTTCTGGGAAGTTTTAATATTGGAACTATTTTTTATTTATTGACTAATTTATCAATTATTTTGTTTATTGGGAGAGGTGATAGGGTTTGAATGGGTTGCAAGCTTTTGATTTTAGAATTTTCTAGAGAAATCCATTTGAAGGTCTGTTTCTGTCAGACTCTACAACCGAGTAATTATAATTATGAATTAATTATTACAACAATGATATTTATTTCTTATTTATTGAGTCCTGTTTTTGATCCAATCTCTTTTTAAGTTAAAATAAAAAAGTATTATACTTAAACATGCCTCATGTGATTCTTTGAATGTGTGTGTGCGTGTGCGTGTGTGTGTGTGTGTGTGTGTGTGTGTGTGTGTGTGTGTGTGTGTGTGTGTGTGTGTGTGTGAGAGAGAGAGGGGGGGGGTAAATAAGTGACCATTTAAATTGTCTGTGTTCAAACTTGGACCAGTAGAGGGCATGAAGGGAACAGATTCCATTGTCTCGTCACCAGGGGACCTCCACTCACAGAGGGCCTACTGCGCTATGCTGGGCCAATAGCACTAGTTATCTACTGTTGTGTTTATGGGTTCATTTGTTTATCAGTAAGTGCTTGAGTGTGGTGTTTAAGAGCGTCCGGGAATGCTTCTGCTGATGCATTTGTGATTGTAATCAGGCCAATATTCAAAGATCAGCAATGTACATAGCTGAAGTGTGTGGTGCTGTGCTCATTTAGCCTACCTGCCTACGTGGATAGTTATACCTATGGTATTGTCAATACACCTTACACATCTCAACTTAAATAATTAACATGTGGGCCACATGGTTTGGTTGTGTGTGTATGTGTGTGTATGTGTGTGTGTGCGTGTGTGTTTCTCCATGCTTGTCTTCCTTTTAGACTAGTTCTACTTTCAACATTCTCAGTGAGGTGAAAATAAATGCAGTAAAGGGGCCTCTGTTCATATCAGATAAGATTAACACATACACCGCGTGTCGTAAGTGTTAAAATAACATGACTTTACATGCACTTAGGCACCTCCGCGCGGCAGAACCCAGCTGACCTCGGCCTTTGAATCCGTCGTTCCGCTTCACGTGCCAAATTGCCAGGTCAGCCGCTTCTGGTTCTATAGAAGAGATCCTACAGCTCACATGTAGCCCTTCCCCTCTTAGGTATTCAAGTCCAGTGGTGACATAATGCGTAAAGCTATTCAAATTATGCGCAGCATTTGGGTATAAGCCAGGCCAGATGCGCTTGGACATGCTATGAGTGCGCCCCACACGTTCAAGTCACCAAACACTGTGCCATTACACTTAATGTGTAATTGGTGGGCATATTTTTACAAGCAGGCCTATGACTTTAAATCAAAAGCATCACAATAAACTATTTGCTAGTTTGGTGTGAAAATGACAGTGTAAAAATAAAAAAAAATAGGAATAGACAGGCATATAGCCTGCCTATGCAGCCTAAAACTGTTCACAATATCGGTTTGAAGTAGGGTAAAGATATTTCGGGCCGGAAACAAAACGCGGATGTATGTGTGTCAGCCAAGTGCTCTCATGTGCCTATACGTCATTTCTGATCCTCCCTCTCCGTTATTCTCTCACTCCTCCCTCTCACCTCTTTCGCAGTCCGTTCTTCAAATGCAGCAGTCGGGCTGACCCACGCCTATCCCCCGGCCAGCAACCGCGCTGTTACCCCCTCATCCCACGGGAGAGAAAGAGAATTGGTGGGGACAATAAACTATCTGGTAGTTTAGACCTATTCAGGACAAGGGAAGTGACAGAGTAGAGCAGCCCGTCTTGCCGTGCCGTCTATCTTCCCCCACCTACTATTTTTTTTTATTTTTTTTTTAATTTCTGTTCCTTAAAAAAAACTTTTGACTGTATGGAAAGATGCGGATAAGTGGCGGAAGCAGTCAGGCCGGACCCTAAACTCAAACACAGACACACCGGGGCCGTTACGAGGACAGCAACCAGACATTCGGTGGACGTATTCTCCAGTGGGACTGGCGGATTTATTCTCTGACTAGGCGAACTTTGTGAACATTACATTATACCACCGTCTGCGCGCTCAGAGAAGTGTTGCTCTAAGTGTCCTACGCAGCCTGGACCTGCGAAAGGGAATTGTGACCAAAGTAAGTACCGTTATATCATTGACATCAGCCATGACGTGAAGGCTGCTGGTGATCAAAACAGAATAACAGTTTATCCCGCTTAAACTAAGTTTACTATCCACGGTCTGTGTGTGTGTGTGTGTGTGTGTGTGTGTGTACGAAACACTCTCCCTTTCCTGTAGTGACCTAGACCTATACAGTATGAAGAGTTGCTTATTCACTTAGTTTGGACACGCGTCATTACGCAGGTCACATAGGCCAATACCTTTATCCATAGATAACCCATGGCAAATGTAATGACCAAGATCACATCATGATTGCTCTATGTAGGATCCAATAGACTACTCCCATTGTTAACTTGGAGATACTATCTATCATATAATGTTTTCAGTTTCACTGAAATAGCCTATCCAATAAAATATGCCAGCTGAGCTGATCCACTTCGTGCTGTTACAAAATGTTATATAGCTTTATTGATTTTACTTGATTTGAATAGGCAGCCAGGTGAGTGCAGGCCAGGTGATTCCACCACGACTCAAAAGTGTTCCGTTGTAGGCTAACCGGAGAGGGAAACCTGAGGACACCAGCTATGGACTGTCGGTGTAGACCATGTGCAAACTTAAGTCTACAGATACGAAGGTCATGCCTCAAAACAAGATTTGTTTTACAATATCCCTTTCAGCTGTGTGCACGGTTGCTATCACGCGAACCCATAAACTCGCAATAACTAGGCTGCCTACATCAGCCTTTGACGGTTCAAAGAGTGCGAATCTTACTTTTAATGGTTCCCCTGTAGGCGATACAAACTATTATTAAGACGCCTCCCGCCTAGATGTTGCTTCTCGATATCCGTAGGCTACATTTTTATTTTATATCAACAAGAGGCCATCCGACATGGTCATGAAAAACCGGTATGTTACCTCCCTCCTCCCTGACTGTCCCCTCCCCTCCCCCTCCCCCTGCACTCATTTTAGGCCCAATGCTTTTCCGCTACTTTCGGCCCTGAAAAGCCGAATTCTTACGAACTCTGACGAACATGCTCGGAAAAGTTCAGCGCTTTTGCCAGTCTCTGGCTCTTGTAGAACATGTAACCAATAACCATGTAGCCTAACTGTTGTGAATCAATACACAATGTATACACATTGCTTGTACTGGCAGGTAATTGATTATATATTTGCATCCAATTTCAGTCAAGTGGGTTTATGCTAGCTTTAAACATACAGGAGGCCAATACAAAATCTTGCTGAGCAGAAACAAACTGAAAATGTAGCTGCCAATTAAACACTGAATGAAATCCAATCAAAGCCTGAAGGAGTCTGAAGGATTAATTATTGACTGGTATTGATCCGATTTAGCTTGATTTGCATTTCCTCCCTGAGCAGGCAAAACCCACCTCATCATGTAAACAGGTACTCCTCCCTTTCCCTCCCCCTTTCTCTGCCTCTCTTGTTGTAACAATTAATGATTACATTAATTACCAGGAATATGGCTTCATAGTATCTTGACACAGAGTAATCAGGCCCTCTGTCCTCATGGAATGCAATGTGTGTTGATATCAGTTATGCAATCAGGGGATAAAAACTAATTCTCAATGGAAATAATAGGCTTACAGTAAATCCAATCGGTATCACATTTGTGTTTATTCTTACTGTTGGATCAGTGTCTAGAATGAAGACCATAGGTTAGTGGGTTCCCAACCAATCTTATAGGATGATCAGAACAGCAGATACATCTGGAGGAATTGACCCTGGCTCTCTTCTGATCTGGACCTAAAGTTGAAGGTTCTGTGGGATAGATCATCCACACACAGTCAGCAGCAACGGAAGAGCATTCAGGGTGCAGTCAGATCGTGCTAAAATAGCTATACAGTGCAGTTTATGGCATAGCCTATCTGTTCTGCACTTTAATTTCCCTGACAGTGCTCTTTTATAGGGTCATTCTTACTTTCAAACAGAATATTGAGGTTAAAGATGTCTCAAGCATGACATTCATTAAAGTTAATTTGCAGTCATAGGTCATAGTTGTAACCTTGACTGTGTGTGTGTGTGTGTGTGTGTGTGTGTGTGTGTGTGTGTGTGTGTGTGTGTGTGCGCGCACGCGTGCACGTGTGTGTGTGTGTGAGGGTGTGTGTGTGTGTGTGTGTGTCTCGTGCATGCTCTGCTGATCTGGCTGGGTGATTAGGGGCCTCTCCTGAATAGTGAGGATACAAAGGGCATTAGTCACACACTATGTAGTTCAGAAGCATGAAATCCAAGGTTAATAGTTTAACTAGAATATATTGAGGCCTGCACCTAGTTTAATTGCACCAAGTTTAATTTCATTTAATTGAAAACTTATTAATGAACTCATATATGAACTCATATATCAAGTAATGCCAGGGCTCTCTTGTGAAAGAGATGTAACCTCAATGAGACTTAGAAGGATAGATAAAGTAACATGATAAAACAAATTCAGAATACAGTATGTTTCCTGTCAATGTAGTGAGCAGTCCTCTGTAATTGTCTATATTCTTGGCAGTGTGTCCTTTAGCAGAGCCCAGAGGCACTGACAGCTCAGCTCAGCTCTCTCTCTCTCTCTCCCTCTCTCTCTTTCCATCTATCTCTCTCTCTGTCTCTCTCTCTTTCTTTCTCCATCTCCCTCCCCCTTTCTCTCTCTCTCCCTCTCTTTCTCCCTCTCTCTCTCCCTCTCTCTCTCCCTCCTTCTCTCTCCATCTCTCTCTCGCTCCATCTCTGTGGAATATTCAGAGGAATAGTGGAGTGACTCAGTGGGAGTGACTCAGTGGACCACTGCAGTACACTGGCCTGCTCCCGCTCCTCACAGTGTGCCAGCGGATAGATGTTGTGTGTTATTATGACTCATCCTGGACGGTTCCCTCTGATGGCCGACCAGCACAGCACTATGCTTGCGCCGACTTACGCTTGTCTTATAAACACTGTCTCGTCGGTCGTGTACTTGATGACTTGGAAATTCCAGAGGATGTTATTCATCTGAGGATGCCTTGAGAATGAGAGCACATACTCCCCCCCAGTGTGGTTGACCAATGTTAACATTCTCAGCCTATTTAGTACCAGGCACTAACGTGGTCTCACTAGGGTCTTCCTCCTTTGAGGTCTGCTTAGGTGAAATTGACAAGAGATGAAATCCGTGTAGGCTAACAAAGTGAATACTGTAACTCGTTAACTAACGAAGGACAATAATGGTCAGCAATGTCCTGTGGATGAGGAGTTTAAACTGTGTTATACTCACCACATCCTTTCATTGTTTAATGTCTATTAAATCGCTGTCAGGGCTGAGAGAGCTAGAGAGAGGGGAGAGAGAGAGGGGAGAGAGAGAGGGGAGAGAGAGAGGGCTTCCACTCTCCCATTCCCAGCCAGAGGTATCCTCTGTCCTTATTGGCTCAGCAAAATGGCCAGAGTCCGGTCACATGATCCTGTCAGCCAATGAGATGGGGAGTTGGGGCTGCTGTGAGTAAAAGTGCTGTAGCATGCTGGATCCTCTGGCTGACCTGAAAAAGTGTCTCTTTAACAGCCGGACACACACACACACACACACACACACACACACACACACACACACACGCCCTGAAATCCATGAACATCCCTGCACACACAGACACAAGACTACTACTATTTGATTGTGAACCACCGTGATGATGCGTACAGTATGTGTGTGTGTGTGTGTGTGTGCGTGCGTGTGTGTGTGTGTGTGCGTGCGTGCGTGCGTGCGTAGGCACAAGGCTCGTCTAAGGTTTATGACCAGTGGTCGTTATGATGAGCCGTTATTACACAGGGAAGTCAGGATTTGTTATTTCTCTGTTCTGAGTCTGCTTTGATGGCCTTTGGACTGTCTTTCTGTTTGTGTAGTTGGTAAATATTCCTCCCTGTGTCTGTGGTAGTCTGTTACTGGTTACAGTGCTTTTGCTCTCTCTCACTGTCACACTGACACACACACACACACACACACACACACACACACACACATACAGGGAGCAGTCATAATGTAAATAATAGTTATAACTGTCATAACCATTCAGTTCTAACTTTTAATATTTAAATAGCCTATGCCTGTCTGAGGTTGCCCCTCCCCTCTGATTGTTGCCTCCGAAATACATCTTACAAAGGTCATTGTTGAAGGGAGGATAATATCAGTGTTTTAGCAATACCAATATTATGTTCCAAACCTCGTGTGATGCTCATTTTACCGGAGTATACAGTGATGTAGCATGCTGGATCCTCTGGCTGACCAGAATAAGTAACTCTTCAACATCTGGACAGATACACACACACACACACACACACACACACCTAAACCGGTTTACTAAGCCTCCTACTTTTTTAAATATATATATATTTTTATTCAGAATTTTACGTACAAAACATTTACCAATAACCCACAAATCCCTTCCTCCACCCCAGTCCCCTCCCATCCAACCACCCGACCCCCCCAGTCCCCTCCTATCCAACCACCAGCCCCTCAAACCACCCACCCCAGACCCCTCCAACTCTCACCACACCCATCCACCCAAACCACCCATCGGCCCTCCCGACAGTAATCTTAAAGAAGCGTCCTACTTTAATGTACAGTAAATCTGCATGCATTTTGTTTTGATCCTCAGGATTATTGCCCCAGGTCTCCTATTGGTTAAGGTTAGGATTTAGAGGGGGGTCAGCTGATCCTAGATCTGCTCTGCTCCTTATGACAGAGAGCATAATGTTTTTAGAACTTCTTTTGTGTTTGTGACCCATTGTAAACTCTTGGGATTCTTGGATTGGACCCACCAATGTCACAATGCCAAAACCACTTAGCACAAATGTGCTGTGACCCAATATTTGGGAAACCCTGATTTAGACATTGAAATGTGACCTGTCAAGGTTATATCTCTTTTTTTTTTGTTTCTCCTTGTTTTTTTTTTTTGTTTCTCCTTGTTTTTCAGTTTTTATTGGACAGAGACAGTAGAAAAAGACAGGAAGTAAGGAGGAGAGGGTATGTCAGCAGGGCATGGGCCGGATTCGAGCTGTAGGCCATGGTGCTAGACCACTGGACCACCCCAGGCCACAGTCAAGGCTATATCTCTGTTCCTCAAAGGGGTGGAAGCAATAAATATAGCAGAAATTCATGATTCCCACTTTCCATTTGTGTCAGAGCAGCGAAGGAGTAGAGGCGTGTGCAGCAGATGAGAAGAAGTCACTCCAAACCACCGGCCTCCTCTGTGGCTCTGTCGTAACAGGAAACAGGTCATGGTGACTAACCTGACGTGGTGTGGAAATAACACATAAAACGGCAGAATAACTGGCCTGTGACAGCGTGTGTGTGTGTGTGTGTGTGTGTGTGTGTGTGTGTGTGTGTGTGTGTGTGTGCACGTGTGTGAGACAGAGGTGTATAATCTTGGGATGTCTGTTTCAAGTGTACTTAAGTGTTATAACTGATTGCAGCCATACAGAGTAACTTGTGTACTAGCTAACTTCTGTAACCAGGCATAGATACCTGATTCCATTTCAGCCCCATGTCCCCTCCTTTAGTCCTTAACCATTTGGAGTTCCAGGCATAGACTTGCTCCTACTGTAAAAGTCCTTCTCCTATATGAGGTCGCTGTGTGTATAATGTCTGTATTGGCCTGTATTGGCTTGTAATATGTGTGTTTAATTCCAGCTGCATAGTTGAGAGCGAGCCAGGCTGGGTCTGGGAGGAACATTACATACACACATCGGCGGTAGGCCTCTCTCTGCTCTCTGCTTCTGACAGCTGGAGGAAGCAAGACAGTGAGCAAGACAGAGTCCATCTGGGGGAGGAAGAGGGTGGAGTTAGGATGGGGTGAGGGATAGGGGGCTGGAGCAGGGTACTAGGCAGCGGGGAGAGAGGCGGGGGCAGTTGGGTGGGGAGGATGTGGGGATGTGTGGGTGGAGTGGGAGCCAGGGTTGTGTGGGGTGAACACTTAGCAGACATGTATGAATCATGGTTAAAAACTCCAGATGCTAAATCCCCCTAAGCATGCCCCTCCCCTCCCCTCCCCTCCCTCCGCCCTCCCCCTTTCTGAGCCACTCCCTAATCTTACTACCAGAGAGTCTTCTAGTCTATGTTTATAGAGACAAATCTCCTGTTTCTCTCCAAACCATTAAACATTCTCTGTTTGAGGTGTTGGGAGGTGACTCATGTTAGACTGATGCTAGTCATGGTGAATGAATGAAGAAAATAAAGATTTGTTCTGTTTGTATTACAATCTGTCGTTCCTCAGTGGGCCTCCCAAGAACCTTGTATGTTGTGGTGCATTCGAAGAAATCTACACGCCTCAATCCTACAGGCCTCAATCCCAAATGAATGGGAAAGATGATCGGCACCATCTAATTAAGATCGGCACCATCTAATCCCTTTGAAATATATGGTTTCAATCTGTCCCATTTAAGGCTGCAGATGTCTCAAATATCAGAACCTGCATAACGTTTCTTGACATTTTACGAGCAGATTTTGGGCTGAACCATCCCTTGAACATATGGGAACACTCTTCCCCCCTCCCTGCCCAGTATATGTACATCAGACTGTAATCACACAAGGGACGTCATGTCATTAACCCCTTGCTGTCCTGTCTTGCAGGATGCTGTGGGGGCTGAGTGAGTGGTTCTGGCGGGAGGAGCTGTGGTTTCCACCGGGGATGGGCTGGGCCGACCTGGAGGACAGAGATGGCAGAGTCTACGCCAAGGCCAGTGACCTCTGGGTGGCGCTACCTATCGCCCTCGTCTTCCTCGTGGTCCGACAGGTTTTCGAGAGGTCAGTTTGTCTTTCTGTCTGCCTGTTCCCCTCATCCACCTCTCTCTCCATCCACCTCTCCCTCCATCCACCTCTCCCTCATCCACCTCTCCCTTCATCCACCTCTCCCTCCATCCACCTCTCCCTCCATCCACCTCTCCCTCATCCACCTCTCCCTTCATCCACCTCTCCCTCCATCCACCTCTCCCTCCATCCACCTCTCCCTCATCCACCTCTCCCTTCATCCTCCTACGCTTGTGCGTATTCCTTGCTCCGCCTTATCTCATTGCCAGTGCCTCCCTCTGCCCTTCCCTAATCTTTTTCTCTCGCTCTCGTCATTTATCTCTTCATCTCTCTTCCTGGTCTCTGCACCAACTTGTCTGTCTGTTTCACTGACCTCGTCTACACTCAAATCCGACTTCTGCTCTAATACAAATGCAACAAGCCTAGACACTCAAAAGTTGCATTGTGCAGATACAATGGGAGACCGTTAATACCAGGTGTGGACGCGTGTACTGGGATCGGATTGTCTGTCTGTCTGTCTGTCTGTCTGTCTGTGTCTGTCTGTCTGTCTGTCTGTGTCTGTCTGTTTGTCTGTCTGTCTGCCTGTCTATCTGTCTGTCTGTGTGTCTGTCTGTCTGTGTCTCTGTCTGTGTGTCTGTCTGTGTCTCTATGTCCGTCTGTCTGTCTGTGTCTCTATGTCTGTCTGTCTGTTTATCTGTTTATCTGTCTGTCTGTCTGTCTGTTTGTCTGCCCATCCGTTCATCTGTCCCTTTTCTCTGTCTGTTTGTTATGCTGTTTTCCTCATTGATCCACCTACAGTATCCCTTCTTACCTCCCTCCATTCCTCTGATCATCTGCCTACTCATGTCTCTTTCTACCCCTTTCCTCTCCCTTATGTCTCCTCACTCTTGCTCCATCCTTTTCTCTCTCTCTCTCTCCCTCTCCCTCCCTCTCTCCCGGTCATCTCCTCCTCTCCTTGTCTCTAATAAGATTATTTTACCTCAGCCTGTAATTTCATCTCTGGCTGTTTTCTCTGAGTCACTCTCATCATATCTCTTGCTTCCTCTCTTCTTCCCCCCTGTACCCATATTCCCAAACCTTAAAGGTGCATACTGTTACTACTGTAATTTGCAAACAAGTGCAGCAGCAGAACTAAAATAAAAGTTACAGAATGAAATTGTGTGATTATGTTGTGTGTTAGCTAGAAAACACCTCTAGCACCGGCAGCCTCGCTGTGTCGCTCTTTCTCTCTCTCCTTTTCACGTAATCTCTCCATGCTGTCATACCATCTCATCCCTCTCTCCCACTCCCATCTCATCCTTCTCTCCCTCCATCCCGTTTGTCTCTGTAGGACAGTGGCCACTCCACTTGCTGCTTTCCTCGGGGTGAAAGAGAAAGTGCGACTCAGAGCGTCACACAACCCCACACTGGAGTCCTACTACTGTAAAACAACCAAGAACCCCACACAGGTAACACACTACACAACTACAACACAACTCTACACACCCTCACACTGGAGTCCAGTAGGCCTACACAACTTTAGTATACAATATATAGTGTAGTGTTGTATACAACTATAGTATACAACAATTACATTGCTTTACTGAACACTACACAATCCCACACTGGAGTCAGACTGATAAACTCTCTCTCCCTCCTCTCTCTGTACCTCTCCCACCCTTCCTCTCTGCCTCCTCTCCCCCCCTCCCCTCTCTTCCTCCCTGCCTCTTCTCCCCCCCCTCCCCTCTCTTTCTCTCTGTCTCTCTAATCACTTCTCTCTCTCAGAGTTCTATAGACAGTCTGTGTAAGCAGACAGGTTGTTCAGAGCGGCAGGTGCAGCGATGGTTCAGAAGACGCAGGAATCAGGACAGACCCAGTCTACTCAAGAAGTTCAGAGAAGCCAGGTATACACGAATACACACAGCTATATACTGTATAACTCTGACCCACTATACACACACACACACACACACACACACACACACACACACACACACACAAACACAAGCCATACCACAGGTTCACCAAACAACTACACGACCAATATCGCCCACACTAGTGAGCATATCGTTCCACCAGTGGGCAAATGTCTGAGGGTAAAAGTATGGCTCTATATTTATCACACACACACTCATTGTAATGCCAGGCCTTCACCCCTACCACTCTCCCTCGCCCGCTACCCATCCCAAGAGACACTAGCTCTGTCGCCAACATCTGATTATTTATATCTCTCTGTCTCAATGTTGGACTGTAACCAGAGCAGTGTTACACTAACACTGTGATCAGTAGATAAGACAGAGCCTTACATGTAAGCCAGGGCGAGTGAAGTCAGCACTTAGCAGGCAGGGTCTTTACTGTGTTATGTTTAGCATTATATTGATTGTATTATGTTAGTGCACTTATACGATAAATGTTTTCCAATAATATGACGACATACAGTATAGATAGCTGCTGAATCAGGAACGGGACATGATGACACATAGAAACACACACCATGATCCGCCATACACACATGAGGCGCCATACACACACTCGCACACAGACACACAATATATTGACCAGATCCCTCTGCAGTGTTCATGTCCCCAATTTTTTCCTCAGCTCTTTTCCTGTCCTGAATCAGTCTATTGTTTCTCTTCAGACAACAGCCTCACTGTCTCTCTCCTCTCTTTCTCCCACTGGTATATCCGTCTCTCCCACTCGACTTCCACTTCTGTCTCTCTCTCTCTCTTTCTCTCCTCTCTCTCTCTCTCTTTCCCATTCCCCTGCTGTATGGAGGATTTCCCTCCTCCTCTCTCATCTGTATAAGGGGCTGCTGTAGCAGAGGTCCAGTATGTAACCATGTTACAATATTTAACTGGGAGGCCACAGGACTGTTCTTGTTGTCAATGTTGGGAAGTTGGCACGGGATTGTGTGTGTGTGTGTGTGTGTGTGTGTGTGTGTGTGTGTGTGTGTGTGTGTGTGTGTGTGTGTGTGTGTGTGTGTGTGTGCGTCCTGATTTGACTTTCTCAGTGTAGGAGACCAGATTTGTCCAGGCAGTCAGTTCTGCAACATCCTGAACTGAACTGCAATCTTAACCTAATCTTAACCCATATCTTAACAATATGTGTGTGTTTTATTTACCCTGCTGAGAGTGTAAGTACAGTATGTGAATGATTTCCCTGTACAGTTTTGTAGAAAGTCTGTGTGTTCTCTTGCAGTTGGAGATTTACCTTTTACCTTCTTGCTTTCATTGCTGGCCTGGCTGCCCTCATTGACGTGAGTACCACAGTTTCCACCCCTCCATGTAAATTTCACTGCGTCTTCATTCGTCACCTGTTCCACCTGACAGCTCACCCATAGTTGGTTTTCATCCTAGTTCATCTATTAATGGGAGGACTGGACAGAGTGACAGTGATAGGGCAACAGCATGATATAGCCAAATGAGTACTGAAGGGGATATGGGGTAGAGTATTGGGTCTAGTTATAGTTATAAATCTTTTGAAAAGACTGATCGTTTTCAGGACTAAAAACCTTGTGTGCTACCCTGAAATCAATACTGCAAATAAAATGTTAATATTTAATTTATGTCATTGTCCTCCAATGCTACCTCTATCTTATCCTCCTCTCTCTCTCTCTCTCTCTCTCTCTCTCTCTCTCTCTCTCTCTCTCAGAAACCCTGGCTGTATGACTTGAAGGAGATGTGGGCTGGCTTTCCTGTGCTGGTGCGTCAAACGGATTATAGATTGTATTTACAGTTTAGTGCATGTGAGCACGTTTGGTTTTGAAACAATGAACTTTATGCTTTGTTTCATTTTGACATAATAAAGTGATCTTGAAATGTAATTTCTCTGTCCCTTCTCCCCCCTGTCGCTCTCCCTCCCCAAGACTCTTCTGCCCTCCCAGTATTGGTATTATATGATAGAGCTGGGTTTCTACGGTTCTCTCCTGTTCAGTGTGGCCACTGACGTCAAACGGAAAGTAAGTCTCCATTATGGATTTACCATTATCATGTCTTCATGAAGAATCATGTTTTCACTGGGATCATGTATGCAATAGTATCATGGTGTCAACAGGTGATTCACTGAAAAAAGTTGTATTTCAGATGACAGTCTTCATAGGGTTAATGTGGTAAGCCTGTTTCACAAACTTCACACCTGAGCACATAAACCACTGAGCAAATATAAGCAGATACTACTCTACTCTCCTTATTTTGAAATATAGTCAAAGGTTTCAACTGTGCTGGCTATGAGGTGCTACAGTCACTTACTTTAGCCACAGTTACTATCAGGTTTCCCCCTTGTCTTTAAACTCATATCACCTGCTTACATAACATATCACAGTGTAAAGTACTATTAGAGTAGAGGCCAACAGTACTATGACATGTGAGGAATTAGCCCCCTAGCTGCTAACCCATGACACTTTCCTCTAGATCGAAAGTATTTATCTTGCTAGAGTGGGAGGCCATAATGTCATATTGCTCCCACCCACCCACCCACCCAAACAGTCAGATCAGATAAGTGTCTAGGGAAGGCTAGATTTCAGACTGGACATTAGACTGTAGTGACACGTGTGTAAAGGGGAGACTCTGCACTGTCGGGGTCAGGTCAGCACAGTCAGACAGTCAGACAGGTACACATAATGTGTACCCAGTAAACAAACATTATGCACAGTGTGTGGACATACTCACATGCAAACAAACTTCCTTTCACAGACAAACTATACAGACTATACACACACACACACACACACACATTTATTTTATTTAACCTTTATTTATACAGGGGAAACACACTGACATCAAGGCCTCTTTTGCAGGTGCAGCCTGTCCACAATATTTACACAATAACAAAACAAAACATAAAACATTCAATACAGAAATAAATACAATCACGTCTTTCACCAAGGAGGTCCTCAACCACATATACACACACCTTTCTCTCTGTCTCTCTCTAACACATGCAGTAATATAGCAAAGGCAGAATCTTATCATATTACCAAGGTAATACATTTAATCTATCTTCACAAGTTTACTTTTTACCTCTCTCTCTCTCTCTCTCTCTCTCTCTCTCTCTCTCTCTCTCTCTCTCTCTCTGTCTCTCTCTCTGTCTCTCTCTCTCTCTCTCTCTCTCTCTCTCTCTCTGTCTCTCTCTAGGACTTTAAAGAGCAGATGATTCACCATGTGGCCACCATCCTTCTCCTCAGTTTTTCCTGGTGTGTCAACTACATCAGAGCCGGCACACTCATCATGCTGGTGCACGACTCCTCTGACTACTTCCTGGAGGTAGGCCTGCCCAGGAAACAGCGCTGACATCATATCAGTTCATAGAGGTCTTCCTCCTAGAAGAGTGTTTGGCTTTTGTTAAGCAAGAGCCTTATGTTGCAAATACAACTGACCGTTGATGCTTCAGGAGGTCAGTGTTTGGATTGTTCCCTACTATACTAAATGAGGTAGGAACAGATTAGGCACCAGGTGTATTAGAAGATGAAGATGTGTTCAAAGCAGGGAAATCCAGTCCAAGCCAAGAAGTTGAGAAAATGCTTATATTGGTGAAGTGATGATATGGAGAGATTTAACACTGCCACCTGATGATAATTATTTGGCATTACAACCTCTCTTTTCCTCTCCTTTCCTTTTCCTAGTCTGCGAAGATGTTTAACTACGCTGGGTGGAGGAATGCCTGTAACTATATCTTCATCCTCTTCGCTGCGGTCTTCATCGTGACTCGCCTTGTCATCTTCCCCTTCAGGTCAGTTTCTATCCACTCTCTTCAGGTCAGTTTCTATCCACTCTTTCTATCTCACTCTCTCTCTCTCTCTCTCTCTCTCTCTCACACACACACAGTAGAAAGTCCTAACATAAGCTTCATATGTTACTAAATATGAAATCACATCTTCTTAACTCTTTTGTGAGTTTATTTACTAGTCAATGTATAGGATGTTTGAGTCTGCTTCTCTCCCAGGTCACTTATGTCTCACTCTGCCCATCCCTCCCTCCTTCTCTCCTTCAGGATAATCTATTGTACATATGTGTATCCATTGGAAATCTACGAACCGTTCTTCGGGTACTACTTCCTCAATACGCTTATGATGGTGCTGCAGTGCCTCCATATCTTCTGGGCTATCCTCATCGTACGAATGGCTATCCGCTTCCTGACCATCAACGTACGTTCTCTCACACACACACACACACACACACACACACACACACACACACACACACAGGCAGTTTCTGCTGTGGTTGTGCTTTGTTACAGACCTCAGCTGACGAAGGCCAGGGCTCTGATTTTGGCCCTAGTCCAGTTTCAGTTTGGGGGATGAAAAACAGATTAACTGTTTCTAAACACATCCACCCCCCTCCGCCTCTCCCTCTCCCTCTCTCCCCCCCCCTCCCTTTCAGGAAAAAGTGGAGGATGAGAGAAGTGACAAAGAAGAGACTGATGATTCTGGCGAAGAGGAGGACGAGAAAAAAGAGGTGACGAAAAACGGGCCAGTGCAGAACGGTCATACAGCCCACAACAACAACCACAGCAAGATGGAGTGATGAAAACCAGTGCCAGAATGGAAGAGTATGTTAAGGACTCACATACATCCCTCACTCACAGGAGGGAGAGAGAGAGAGGATGAGGGAGGTAGAGAGGGAGAAGGAAAGTGGATAAGAGAGAGGGAAAGGCATTCCTTAAGTCTGAGAACTGCAGGTGTACTTGTGGACACCCTACACTGTATAAACACTGTCTCCTGGACACTGTCTAAAACACACACACACACACACAGATTTGGAAACACTACATGAACTGGAATGGACCTGTCACTATGGTTTCTAAGCCTACACACAAACACACACACACACACACAAGTAACTCAGCTAAGGAATAGCATTGGAGACGTCAGTTTGATGTCAGTCCCTCTAATGGTTTGCCCTCTTAAAGGGGCAATCTGTAATTGGTACATCAATTTTTTTAGTTTTAAATTAATGATATATAGCCATTGATTCTTAAAGAATATAACTTATACATGAGCTTAATTCAACTGTCTTACCCCATCAGAACCCAAAATATAAGATTGTTTTTCTTTGTTTGTAAACAATGCAATTTTGATCTCATGGTTTGGTGAGTCCTTGCATCCATAGCTGCTGAAATTATGAAATTAAGAGTGCTTACATTTCTCCAGCCCCATCCCTCAGCTGTTTACCAAAAAAGTGGTGGGGAGCCACAACAGCTTTGTTGTTGTTTGAATTACAGATTGTACCTTTAAAGTATCTAAAAGAAAATTATGAGTTTGAAGGGGAGGAAAGAGCATTCAGAATGGAGAAGAGGAGAGAGTGACGGAGAAGAGAAGGGGAGAGTGATGCTGCTTCTACTAGCTTTCCTTGCTGTACTTGTGTGCCTTACAGTGTAACACAAGACTTTTCTTTCAGTTCAGATCCCTTGCTTTTACTCTTCCTAATATAAGACTGTTAGTCCCTCGTGCCTTTGTGTCCTCTTCTCCACACCCTATGAAAGAAAGAAAGACAGAAAAGAGAGACATTGAGACCGAATCAGACACAGAGACCGGGCATTAATTTCCCCTGATTCTGTGATTCTATGCAATTACTGTATGTGTTTTGCTTTGCTCCTGTGATGGTGTTGACTGTGTATGTGTGTGTGATGCCTATTAGCATCTAAAACCAATGCAGTGGGACTGCAAGGTGCTCTCCCTCTCTGTCAGTGGACCGAGTGAGTCATCAGGGTTGGGATCAATTCCATGTCAATTCCATTGGTTCTGGCAATGAATTGAAATGTAACTTATGATTCAAAATATCCACATAAACTGCCAATTGAATTTCTCTATTGAATTTCTATTCACTCCTGAATTGGCTGGGGTTTGAATAGAGGCTTGTGCTGTATTTAGATTATAATGAGATTCTGATTATTTCTATGCGTTCTTCCTGTTAATGTGCCAGTGGTATCCTACACGCTCCTCTGACAATGGAAAGAAAATGCTCCAAAACCTTTTTTTTTTATCATTGTGCAAAACTGTACGTGCTTTAATGTATGTCCTCTGTCGGATGTTTGGTCGAGAGCGTTGAAATCTTACCAAGTGTTTTTTCTGCTATATTTTAATAGTTTTTGTTATAAATTGTAGTATTTTTAAATTAAAAGGTCCAAAACCACCAACAACATACCAGACAGTCAGGAACCCATATAGATCGTCAATTATTGTTTTACAATCTTTAAACTGTTTTCCAGCCTAGACCAGTTATGTCTCATTCCAGTTTGGTACGAAACATGATATAAACCAGAGATACATTCAACTCTGCAAATGTTTGCAACCCTGAGCGCTCATCAAAAATGGATTTTACCAGGGACATTGGTTAACAGGGGCTAACTACTATCTTAACACAAACACTTTCATAGTTTATTAAACCCAATGCAGAGTTGAACGCCAGTCTGGTGCAACCCAGCATAATCAAGTAGAATCCCAAACCACATTGATGATGTCGTCATGATGGATACCCATTCAAAACTCACAGCAGCTGGATTTGTCTGTCAGAATAGAAGATATCTTCTCAGGAGACTGGAATGGGTCAGATTAAATTTGGCCATGGTTATTTTAGGCCAGATTATAGGCCATACTAGCCTGAGTTTATCCTGGGTGAGATTTGAAGTGTTATTCTGTCTTTTAGAGTGATTTGTGGTATGATTCCTAGGAGAAACGGGTTCACAGTTATGTTTCATGTTTAATATTATTATTTCAGAAAAACAAAATATCTTGAGTATGAATTTTCTTTTTTTAACGACTCAATCACTCAGTTATCAGAAGTATGAGGAATACATGGAACAATGCAAATGTTGTATTTTTGTTGTTATGTCTGTACTATGTCTGTGTTGTTTTATGTTAAGTGCCTTATCTGTAATGTATGGGATGCTCTCAACTTTGTACCTTCTTTTGTTCCTTTCATCCTTATCCATCTCTTCTCTCTAAGGCGTTCCCTCCTCCTCTACTTCATGCTATGTCACCCACCTCTTTCACCTCTCTCTCTTCCATTCTAATCATACATCTTTTCTTTTTAAAGTTATCCTCCACTCACCACCTTTCACGCTCATCCCCATTCCATCCCCTGTTCTTTTTTACTAACCTTGACCAACCTCTTTTCTTCTCTTCCCACATCGCTACAGAAAAAAACAACAATGTCCTAATTACAGTGTTATTTTTTATTTTTGTGTGTTATGATGCTTAAGTATTATTATGAATAATAAAAACAATGATCATGAATCACGACCGCAACCCTGCATTCTCCAAAGTTTGTTTTTGTTTGTTTGCACATGTAGTGGAGGTAATTTGAAATCATGCTTTCGTAGTGAGACATGTAAACTCAAGTGTTGCCCTCAGACCTTGAGGCTGTCCTCTTGGGACAATGGTAGACTCTTGGAAGCGTGGGAGACCCGAGTTTGAAGTTGTTTCTAGTTAACTATCATTTCATTATTAACCATACTGTCTACCAGGTGACTACAATATAATACAACAGTTTATGGGAGTCCATGTCTCTAGTGACAGTGAGCAGTTCTCCATAAAGTCTATTTGGGTGGGATCATCTAGTTTCAGGTACAGTGGAGTTGCCCCATCTAAAGTCAGTTGTACCCCTTAAGGTAAAGGGAGAATATCCCATTCCCTTTGTCCATGTCATATCCTGCAATAGAGGGGACTTGTATGAACAGATTGTGTTTCGATTCACTTGTTTTACTACACACATTGAAGTTAATCTTGGGCCATATACACATGATCTGTGTTATCTATCACCAACTCGAAATCTCATATAATTTATAAATGATGGGCCTTCTGGTCATATAGGCCCAGGGTTAGCCAAACTAAGCCTCACACACCAAACTTAATGCAAAAGAGCATCAAGTGCTAAAACATAAACCTGAGTGGTCCTGGTGTATTGGACTAAGTTTGGTCAAACCAGCTTGGGGTTGCCCTTATTGTACGTCACTTGTATCTAACTAGTGAGGGATCCAATAGAATGTGAAGCAATGGAAACAGTGTAGCCAGCTAGTCTGACTGCTGGCCTAGAACGCCATCTTGGATCAAGAGGGGTTTTAAACCGGGGAAAAAACAGGAAAAGGGACAGAAAAAGATAATTTATGTTTTGCTTCGTATTTTCTTCTTTGAGTGACGATCAAATTAGTCATGACATCGCCTCTTTATTTGCTGATATAAGTGTCAATTAGATAGAGAAATCTGCAAGGAAATAGGACTGGAGGATTTTTCAGCAGCTGAAGTTGTTTTGTTTGTTTTTGTTATTCAATCCGGACATGGACTCTTCTAACCCAGGTATAGTAAAGTTGTAAGCTTTTAGGATAAAAGTAAAATGTTATAGGTGGTCATGCATCTGTCAAAATGGCCATCGGCATTCCTTTTCAGTGAATGTGTCACTTTCTCCCGATTGCGTGCGATGACATTAGCAAGCTAGCTGGGAGCAGCTAAGCTAACTAGCAGGCTAGCTGTTGCATAAAAGAGTAGCTAATATTAGCCAGGTACAGGCTAGCTTGCAACACACAGGTTGCATCTGTTCTTTTTTTTATACGACATTTTTAACCCCTTCTATCTTAACTAGATGGCTAGCTGACTGATCTGTGTTTGATGGCTAGCTGGCTATCTAGCTTACCTAAACTAGCTTGAGATAACTACTAGTGACACTTACTTCTTTAGTCAGCTAGCTAGCTAGAATGGTGGTGAAGTTAGGTTACTTTCAGTATTGTAGCTAACAATATCCATGTTTCTGATAATGCCTAATAAGTAATATTCGTCACTAATGTTAGTTAGCTAAGCTAGATAGAGCTGCTTGGGTCAGTTTACTAGTAAGCTAGCTAGCTACCCTTGTTAGCAAAGTAGCCTGGTGGCTAAACCAAAGGTGTCATTACTCACTAAGCACTTGTTGTCGTCAACCATGGTCCCCCTGGAGAACTCGTTTGTATGGGAATGTGCAGCTATTGTTCCAGACCATTAGTAACACACCTGATTCAGATGGTAATCAATGTATAATTGATAAGCCAGTTGAATCGGGTGTGTTATTGCTCGGTTGGAATTAAAGTCTGTCTGCCAACCCAAGTTAGCGCTTAAGAACCAGTGTTGGTGCCACTACATTAGCTCGTTTTCCAACCATACAAGCAGATCCCTGCATCTACTGCCATTGATGTAGCTAACGTTGCATTACGTTTCTCTCTTTGCGTACGTGTGGCAGATATACCTGATGATGATCTGGGTTTGGGGGCTGGTGGGACACAGACAAGCAGTGGGGCTGTTATACCGAAAGGGACCAATAAGAGACGAGCTGCGTGAGTACAGAGAGAGAGAGAGAGAGAGAGAGAGAGAGTGTGTTTGTTCCCAATTAAAGTCGTGATGGGAAACATGATGGGTTCTCTCCTCTTCCTCACAGGCCAGACTTTGATGATGATGATGACGATGATGGAAGCAAGCTCTTCAGGTAGGAATGATGAGGTTCCCTGCACTGTTAAAATAAAGTGTTTTGCAAAACCCCAAAACTGGTGGCAACAGAGCTGCCACCAATTTAAAGTGTTCAACACCTTTTCTTTCCTGGTGTTTGCAGACCATACATAAAGTGCTGAAACACCTGGTTTTGAGACATGTTTTAGGATGTATGAAACACTCATGAGATGCTTTGAAACATGACATGGTGTGTTGTTACACCAAGAAATCCAGAGTTGTGAGTCACCTCTCTAGAGGTGTTAGAGTACCCATATGATGGCGTTTTGAAACACTTCATGTGCAGAATTAAGAACACCTATTTTTCAGGAACTCCAAGACACTTTTCCCTCTGAGGTTTCCAAACACTGTCAATGATATGTTGATACACTTCTTATCACGAGTCCCTGCTCTACTATGGTTTTTGTTATACACTCCTCATCGGGAGTCCTATCTCTGATGGGCTGAGATGATAACTCCTCATCGGGAAAGGCAAAGGCTGGGCAGAAAAGTGTTTATAAACTGTGACTGAGAACAATCCTGTTTTACATTGGCTGCTGAGTTACATTTCATCACCAGCACCCATTGTTTGCTCAGCCAATTACATGCAACAGGGAGGATTAAAAAGTGCGGACATGCCTCTGCCACTAATGCTGACAGAGCGCAGTTGTAGAGTCAACTTTGCTTTTTGAGGTTTTACTACTGCATGTGCGTAGTTGCATTGATCAAGTGTGTGCACATAACCAGTAAGTACATTGATATAAGACACCCCTTTCTCTCTCTCTCTCTCTCTCTCTCTCTCTATATATATATATATATATATACACAGTGGCTTTGAAAAGTATTCAGACCCCTTCACTTTTTCCACATGTTGTTGTGTTATAGACTCAATTTAAAATTGATTAAATGTATTTTTTTTGCCATCAATCCACACACCAAACCCCATAATGACGAAAACACATTTTTTGAAATGTTTGCAAATTTGTTAAAATTGAAATACAGAAATTCTCAAATGCAAAAATGTCTTCAACAAGTCACTCAACAAGTTGAATTGAGTCCATCTGAGTGCAAGGATAATGGTTAATAGCTTTTGTTTTTATAGGGTGTCTGGTTTGCATAGGAATCAGTTACACACTGTGTGGATTAGGCAGTGTGTCTGATCCATCCACATTATACTTTTGTGGCTGTTTTGATGACAGCTCTGCCTCAAGTCATATTAAGCCATGTCCTCTCTGTCTCTACTCAGGTGTGACGATGACACAGGAGGTGGCAATGACAAGGAGCGCTTTGCCAGGTAGGAAGGTGTCAAAGAGAGCGTAGGCCTGGAATTTCTCTCTCCGTCCTTACTGGCTTTGAGTTGTGTGTCTGTGCTTTAGTGGGTTCATGTCCAGGTTGTTGGATGAAGAGCAGATAAGGTGCAAATAAGGACAGACTAGCCAGGTATGGCCTGTGCCACTCTGGAAGGCTGCATCTCCTGCTGTATTGGGGCGATGATTGACAGTGCAAAATTGTGGAGATGTTACACTGTTGTTTTTGGTTACATTTAAAAATGACTTCACTGTCAAAATGGGCCACCTTCAGTCCTGACTGAGGCACTTGGTTTTCTGTCACAACACTGTGTATATATGGAGGTAGAAATCGGAGGATGTGCTCGACGCCATTCCTCATTCCATGCAATACAATGAGCCTGTCCTCCGATTTCTACCTCCACCAGCCTCCACTGGTTATATGTCACTAACCCCTCCCTGCTCTGTCTGGTCAAGTTAGGAACCTCTGCTCACCTGTCAATCACATGAGCAACACCCCTGTCTTTCCCTCCCTCCTTGTTTCTCTCTCAGGATCTCTGAAGAGTCTTTTTTCTTTCAGCACTTACACTCTTTATTTCACCCCCTCCACCTTGAAAGACCAGGTTCCTCTCTCTCTATCTTTTTGATGGATCATTGACAACGCTTTATCGTTTTGTGCATCCATATTTTTTGTTTCCCTCGCTTCTCTTCAATTCTGTCATCCTAATCCACATATACTTTGCTGCACCAGCTCTAAACTTGACTCCATGTTGTCCACCTGTCTTTCTCCATCTCTATCCCTCCATTCCTCTCCTCCTCCCTCGTACCCTTGCTCTAGGGAGAACCACAGCGAGATTGAGCGGCGGCGGAGGAACAAGATGACGGCTTACATCACTGAACTGTCGGACATGGTGCCCACCTGCAGCGCGTTGGCACGGAAACCGGACAAGTTGACCATCCTGCGTATGGCCGTGTCTCACATGAAATCTCTCAGAGGGAGCGGCAACACCAGTTCCGATGGAACCTACAAACCATCGTTCCTTACTGACCAGGTACAGAGAGAGAGAGAGAGAGCCTTTCCTTTTGTGCGCTTTTGGTGTGAGCTGAGTGTCAGGCTAACTGCCTCTTCCTCCGTTTCTTTGCTCTTCCTGTAGGAGCTGAAGCACCTGATCCTTGAGGCAGCAGATGGGTTTCTGTTTGTGGTGTCATGTGAGAGTGGACGGGTGGTCTACGTGTCAGACTCTATCACTCCTGTTCTCAACCAGTCACAATCAGAGTGGCTAGGCTCCTCCATTTATGACCAGCTCCACCCAGATGATACAGACAAGCTGAGGGAGCAGCTCTCCACTGCTGAGAATAACAATACAGGTGAGAGAGACATACAGACACATGGATGACATAGACAAACTATGAGAGAAACTCTGTAACCTCGAGGACCCAGGACACACTCACATACACATACTCACACACACACACAGATAGTGTAATGAAGCTGTTTGTCTGTTTCTCTCTCAGGGAGGATGTTAGACCTGAAGACAGGAACAGTAAAGAAGGAGGGGCAGCAGTCCTCTGTCAGGATGTGTATGGGAGCCCGCCGATCCTTCATCTGCCGGATGAGGTGTGTGTGTGTGTGTGTGGGGGGGGGGGGGCTCTCTCTCTCCCCAAAGACTAAGGGTGGCGCTGTGAACTTGCCAGCACCACTATGTAAACTATAAATTAAACTATATATTTGGTAACAATAGAGTAACTTTCTTTGATCGCCAACAACATCATTGTTAAAAGCGAAAGTGGAAGCATTATGATGTTCATATATATTCAAGTTTTGATTGTTTGTGTCTGTGTGTTTGTCTGTCATGATGTGAATAGAAACCATCAATACTTTCCATGCAGGTTGTGATGTCTTTGTGTATCTCACTATGCTTCTCTGTGTGTTTGCAGGTGTGGCTCGTGTCCAGTAGAGCCCATGTCTATGAACAGACTCAGTTTCCTCAGGAGCAGGAACAGGTGAGCCTACCAAGCACCATTTTTCATTGATATGAAAACTGTAATGTTGATTGATATTGGTCCCTTTCAACTAGCTGACCAGATTTCAGCATAAGCCAAACAGAACCTGATCTTGACTAGTGGTCTAACCCCCCCCCCCACTCCCCTCCCCGTAGGAATGGTCTGGGCCCAGCCAAGGAGGGGGAGCCCCAGTATGTGGTGGTCCACTGCACCGGATACATCAAGTCCTGGCCCCCTGCAGGTGACTGATGCATGGGTTGAATGTTGATGTTGAGGCTCAGACACTCCATTTGGTTGTAGTACGCACACTACAACATGTCTTATCTGCTGTATCTTCACTTGAGTACAATGTGCTGGGTAATAAACCGGTACAGCCTGTGGACTCAATGTTTTGAAGATGGGGGCCTGTGTGCTCTAGCCCTAAGATGTCTGATTGCAAAACAGTCATATCTGATGTACGTATCACTGCTGCAAGCTGCAACATGTGTATGTGTGTGTCTTATCAGGGGTGTCTCTAACAGATGAAGATGCAGACAACACTCAGGGGAGTCGCTACTGTCTAGTCGCCATAGGGAGACTTCAGGTAAAATGAGTGTTATTTTTTACTCATTCAAATCTAAGCATGACTAGACTGCTGTGTTTTGTACTTCTACATAGTCTCCCCCTTTTTGTCTAGGTGACCTGTTGCACGGGCGACACAGACATGAACAGTATCAGTGTTCCAGTGGAGTTCATCTCGCGCCACAACTGCCAGGGCGTCTTCACTTTCGTAGACCACCGCTGCATGGCCACCGTGGGCTACCAGCCACAGGTAGGCCTCAAAGCCTGGAGCTCCTTTAGTGGCCTAACCCAGCTTCAGGGCTCAGTCACTGGGATGGGGACCAGCACGGCATGGCCGCTGTGGGCCACCTAGCTTGTTTTCGATGTGTATGACAGCTGTAAGTCTCCATGTTTCTTTTGTGTGTGTGTGTGTGTGTGTGTCTGTGGCAGGATCTGCTGGGTAAGAACATTCTGGAACTGGCTCACCCCGAGGACCAGAGCTTACTGAGAGACAGCTTCCAGCAGGTGGTGAAACTAAAGGGTCAGGTTCTGTCTGTGATGTTCCGGTTCCGATCTCAATCACGAGAGTGGATTTGGATGAGAACTAGCTCCTTCACCTTCCAGAACCCCTTCTCAGAGGAGATCGAGTACATCATCTGCACCAATGCAAATGTCAAGTGAGTTGCACACACACACACACACACACACACACCCAGTATATCGTCTGCACCAAAGCTAATGTCAGTCGCATGCACACTCATGCATAGGTACACACACACACACACACACACACACACACATAGAGCCCAATACAACTGAATATACTGGCAGGATTGCTCTGTTTTTCCCTATCTGTTATTTGTTCTAGACAATGTGATATTGTACCATGTATGAGTGAGGAAGATCCTGTTGTGTCGGTGTTTGTACACACCTGAAACCCTAAACTCCCTACTGCACTCCCTCCCTCCCCTTAAACAAATAATTATCTCACCAGTCTCTCTCTCTCTGCCCCCTTCCTCTCCTCCACCTTGTCCCCCCTCCCGCTGTTTTTGCGGGGCAGTAGAACCTCATCTCAGGACCCCCTCACCCCTCTCTCATCCCCAGGGGTGCCCTTGCCCCCCTCTCTGGGGCAGAGCAGCCCTAACTGCCCCATCGTTGCCCTCAGCCCGGGGCAGGTGGCAGCCAGGTGAGACCAGACCAGACCGCACCTCCAAGCATGGGAGAGCAGGGGCTGCTGCTTCACTGGAGACTACACATCCCTTACTCTCCCTCTATTTGTAGTTTATTCTTGCATTCTCCCTTTCTCTCTCTCTTTCGCTATTGTTGATTTCCCCTCCCTCCCCCTCTGTGCCCCCCCCCCCTCCCTAGAGCTGTGACAGTAGAGCTGTGTCTCAATAGGAAGCCTATATCCAGGCCTACTGCCTATCTGGGGTCATGAAGAAAAGGAGGCTGTTCTAGAGTATTGAGACACAGCCCAGTTTATCCAGCATGACTGATGTGTGTAACAACAACCTCTCCTCCCCCAACCTGACCCTGATGTGTTAAACTCCTCTCCTCCTCCCTTCTTTTCCTCCTGGTTGCCATGGTGACTGGTGGTGGGTGAGTGCTGTTGGTCGGCAGGTGTTTTGGGTTTCCTGGGCAACGGTGTAGGGTCTTGAAGAAAGGAATCATGCTGTTGACAGTGCTAACTTTAGCTCTTTCTTCCACTGTGTCATTCCTTCCCCTCTCTCTCTCTCTCCCTCCCTCCCTCCCTCCCCTACTCACTCTGTCTCTAGGCAACTGCAGCAGCAGCAGCAGGCAGAGCTGGAGGGAGGAGGAGGAGGAGGAGGGAGGGAGGGTCTGTACGAAGCAGGACAGGTCACTCTCCCACAGGTGTGTGTGTGTGCATGCGTGCGTGCGCACATGCATGCTCATGCTTGTGTGTAACACTAAGAAACCACTAGTTCTATACAGTAATTAGGTCTTCTGCATCTGGCATCTAGAAGAGTCCATATCAGAGCTGTGATCAACAGAGAGAGTGGACTGGTCATTGTACGGAACACAATAGCAGGATGTCATGTCTGTGCACTTATGATTAGGGCCTGACACAATAAGCTACCCGAGAGGTTGTCTTAACAGCCGTTGTCTGCCTATGCTATCAATGAAATAACGTTTTGAAATAACGTCCATTGACGTGTCAATGACCATTGTCTTTATCAGATGCCTGTTCAAGCGGTGACCGCTGCTGGACCAGACCACAGTAAGAGCATGGAGAAAGCAGAGCTCTACCCCTCCCTCTATCCACCCCCAGACCAGTCCAAGGTGCTACCCTCAACATCTGCCCCAGGAGTACAGATCTACCCTCAGAGCAACTATACTGCTGCCCGCCCTAACGACGCCTACAGGTGTGTGTGTGTGTGTGTGTGTGTGTGTCAGTCTGGCTATACACATGTAGGACTTGTGATTTCAGGGTAGTGAATGAGAAGTCAAATAGACTGAATAAACTGAATCCTGTCATGAATGTCATACAGTTGGACCATATTCAGAGGTTGGCCACTGATCTAAGGTCACTGGATGTGACTTGAAGCTGACTATGCCCTTGCTCTGCTGTTTGTAACTGTTCCCAGGTCAGTGGGGATGGCCCCTCAAATGGTGCAGCCATCCCACTCCGCAGGGCAGATGCTGGCTCAGATGTCCCGGCAGAACGGTGTTCCCCCCTCCTGCCCTTCGGCCGCCCCCCCTAGCACCATCAGCCCTCTCCAGGGAGGGGTGCAGGGGGGAGCAGTAGGGGGCTGGCCAAGCGCAGGGGCAGGGGCCAGACCACCCTTCAACAACCAGGTTAGCTACTATACAGCAGCAGGTCTCAAACAGTGAGGAAGGAGGAACTCACTGGTGGCTAACATCTGGTTGACATCTGGTTAGAGATTATTGTTGTTTGGCTACTGATGTTTGGAGTGACTGTTCCACAGCATAAGACAGTTTATTGTTAACATACAATTATGATTTATTGATCCCCAAAGGGAAATTTTATTGTGTCTGACAAATGCGCTGACGCATTGTAGAGCACAGAGAAGTTAACAGTCTAAAGGTAAAAGTCATTCAAACTTGTCAAGATATTTTGGTAATTTGGTTTGTCTGTTCCTTTCCCGGCCAGCAGGTGGCTCCCCAGGCAGGGAAGACACTGTCACCACAGTTTGCCATGGGGGGTTTTGGAGGGGGCTCGTCATCCTCGTTTGGGGCAATGCCCACCGGTGCTGCCCCCACCCAAACTATCGGAGCTAACTACCCCCCCATCAATGCACGTGTCAGCCTCAACACCAACAGCTATGGTACGTGCGTGTGCGTGTGTGTGTGTGTGTGTGTGTGTGTGTGTGTGTGTGTGTGCGTGTGTGTGTGTGTGTGGAAAAACATGACTGTGTTTCTGTGTCCGCCCCTCTCAGCCCTCTGTGTTCTCTCTCTCACCCAGCTGGCTCTCAGTCTGGAGCGCAGTTCCCCTCCCGGGCAGCAGAGGCAGTGTGGCCCCAGTGGCAGGGGCAGCAGCACTCCCAGAGCAATGCGGAGCAACACCCTCATGCCCAGAATAACCAGCCAGACATGTTCCCAGTAAGTCATGAATCTGAGTGTCCCTGAGGCATGACCTCCTTCTTATGAGCTGGGAAGGCTTCAGCCAATTGGCTCAATGTGTGGTCCTCTTCTTCTATAGGTGTATCTATGCATTGTAAATGGTTTACAGGGGCATGGCACCATCTACTGTTGCAAATATATGACTGACTTGAGACACTGGAGCTAAGCACAGGAGGTGGCAGTGAATCACCTTCAACATTAGATTTACACAGACTCAAATCACAGAAGATAAGAAAAGTTCACTGCATGGCTCTCCCCATATAGTCACAGTTAATTAAGTGGAGCACACCCTCTCGTGGTTCTAACTCGTGTGGTCCAAACCCACTGTATGTCCTCACCCCTCTGTACCTCACAACCTTTTTCTCTTGCTCTTCCTCATACTGTAGTTTCTGCTGTGTTTAGTGCCATTTATCTTTGAGAATATAACTCACTCCCCCCCCCCTCTCTCTCTCTCTCCTTTTAGGATGTACTCTCTCTGCTGGATCAGCCTGCCAACTTCAACAACGATGACTTTGAGATTCCTATCTACCCTTCTTTCAATGAGTGACGCAGCCAAGAGTTCTCTGCCCACCTTTCTCTCTCTCTCACTCTCTCTCCCCCTCTCACTCTCTCTCCCCCTTTCTCACATTGACCTCTTCTGCCCTCTTTAGTAATCTCACCCTCACTGTTCCTGAGTGCAGCACTCGGTCCCCATGTGATGTCAAGGGGTTAGATTGCACTGCCCACAAGCCAGGGAAAGATGGAGGGATTGAAAAGAAACAGGAAAATCAAGGATATGCAGATGAATGAACACATGATTGTCAAACAGAGAAGAGGCCACAGAGAGAGGGGGACATATATATGACTATTGTCAGGCAAATGGAAAAGAACATGTTTGTAGCTAGCACTGCCCAAAGCTCAGCAACCAATGGATTTGTTGTAGAGATACAACACACAAGCGCACAATCACTAGAGGCGTAGCATCACCAGTAATGCGCACACACACACGCTCACAGGGAAATGTAAACACACACACACACACACACCGCCTTTCAATAATCTGAGATTTCTCTGCTTATCTGCGCTGGTTTAGAGCATTGCTCCTTCGTTCAGATGAACTCTCAGGCGATCCAGGTGATATACAGCTCTGGTGATTTGTAGTTCTGAGCTGCTCTCCGTGAATAAACCCAGTGTATACTTCTGCACACTTTTAGCTTTAGAGAACCCCAGCATGTGTTTATTATGTATGTTCAACAAAAAAATACTTCTCACACAGCTGCTTTTAAAGAGCGTTTTAACTCAAATCTTCAGACACATGTAACGCTGTTACACCGTTTATGCATTTATGATGTCACCTATGAATGGTGTTATGGTTATTTCAGAGAAGATGCAGAGAGATTGTGATATTTGATGAATAGTTATGTTTGAGAAGAGTGGGAAACGTAACAGTGAATATACGTTTTGAGTGCGTCTATTGAAATGTATCCATATACAAAGTATATGACTGGTAGTTTATATACTGTATATGTTTAATGGATGAGTTTGTATACAGTATCTATCTCAACTTGAATGCACAACAACAATCCCAGGGTTCCTCATTAGCTTTGATTCCTTCCTCTTCCTCTGTTGCCCAGGGTTACCCAGCACACTCTTCCTCCTCTCAATTTACCCTGCATGGGTTTTTTTCTACTCAGTCAACAAAACATGTGTTTTGTAAAAAAAAAAAAAAAATGAAAAAGAAATCAAAGCAATAATTAACAAGCAGGAATTATGTACTTTTAAAGCCATTCTTTATTGTTGTCTTTAATGTTTTTATCTTGATTATTGTTATTTTAATATGGAAAGACACAGGAAACAGTAATTATGATTGACATTTTCCCAACTGATATCTGTATTATTAGGCTTATGATTTGCTCTTCCCATTTGTAGCCCTCTCCATTACCCATTTGTGATTGGTTGGCCATGCCCTGTATTTTATTACTGGTTTTATTGGGGACTTATACAGGATAGAAATAGAATGCTTAGAGCCAACATGATTCCTCATTCTACACCAAATCATACCTGTCATAGGCAATATATCTTTCTCTTAATTCTGTAATATTGCACCTTACTGGATGAATATTTGGAAAGAAATATCTAGATAGCCAAAATGACATTACCAATAGTTCAGTGATAAATATTGTGTTTATTTGTAGTTTGGCATTCAGTAAACATATTGCACAGGATTGGGTTAGTCTGAGCTCATCTTAATCAAAATAAATCATATTTATTCATGCCAAACTATGCTCTATAAGAACTATAACGTGTTTGCTAAAAGGCCCTATTCCCCTCAATTACAAATGCAAATGTACTTGAATATTTTCCTCTATGGGCCAGGGAAGACTGCCATCTACATTTTGGATTTGTTTACTTAGCCATTTAGCCAATGTCACCAAGATTAGCTTTTTGTGACTTGTAATTTTGTAATGCATTGTAGTACGTCCCTAAACTCAGACAGAGAATGGAGAGATTGGATAGGAGAGGGCTATGAGTGTTCAAGGTTCAGAAATTATTTGACAATGACATTTTTAAGTGTAAAATTATGTTTTCATTCAATCTTTTTAATTCAGTTTGTCTGATAATGTATGCATGTCTGTGAGCATAACTTGCTTGCTCAAACACATGCCTAAACATGTATGTAAAATATATGTAAACTCATGTGTCAATAGTTTCCTGTTTTCATTTTGAAAATAGCGGTATTTTGGTGACTGTGTTGTTGTTGTTTTAAACCACTTTGGTTGTTCCGTGTCCAGGTTTTTACAATGATGTGAACTGCAGTTTATATATCACACATAGATACACAAATATATGAATATATATGTATATGAAATGTTAAACGAGAGAAAGAGAAATGTTTGGTTTTTGTATTAAATTGTTATATTGTCATGACGCCATGAGAGGAAATTATATTTTATTCTGGGGTGGGTGGGGGGGGGGGGGGGGGGGGGGGTGGTATGATTTCTCATATTAGTTCATGGAAATGTGGTGACTGAATAATGACTAAGTAAGTTGACTCACTCTCCCATTACTGCACAGTAAGTTAACTCTCCTATTGAACCATAGTCTCCAAACTAAAAAAAAAGTATTTCTACTGATAGCAGTCAATGCATCTCACTGATCAGAGCTTAGGTAACAATCTGGCCATAACACAGTGTCACTGCTGTATTTAGTTACTTTGATCCTCCATCTATCATCCATCTATTCACTTCCGTATTTAACGAGAGGTCTGTGTTACTCAATTGGCAAAGAAACAAAAGCCAACTCTGCCTTGATTGGGTTGTACAGTATCTGTTTTCCTTCCCTTCTTCGTCAATCAGGGAATGAAGACACAAGGATCTTGTGGTCATCTAGGATCGGTTTCCTCCCTTTCCTCCTCTTGTTTGCAGCCTGAGGATGAAAACAGATGGAGTGAACACTGGTAATAGGTGTAAGATAGGTTTACTCTTTCTCAGCTTCACCCTGTTGGTGTTACACCTGGGTTGGTCACTTTATGACATGGTCAATTCTCATGTTCTGTTACTCGGGTGACTTGACAATCATATGTGCACTTACTGAAATTATTCACCTTCCTTCATCTTATAGCTTTTTTCTCTCTCTCTCATTCTCTCTGTCCACCTTAACCAGGATGATCCACTGCTATTTGCATAGAGTCGATTTCCCCTCAACTTGTGTGTGGCATCAGAGTACAAGCAATCTACATCTTTTTGGTCAGGATCAGTTTTCACTCCCCCTCTCAAGTGAATTGCCACCAAGGCATCATATCCTCTTTCTCCCCCCTCTGCCTTTTGTTTGTCCTTAGCATTTCATTCATTCCAAAATCTTAGACTTGTGTTTTTTGACTTGGGTGTTTATTAGGACAGAGGCAGAACCCATCCAGGTCAAAACAATCTCCTTATCAGCTTATTTCCCACCCTACTGGTCTGACATCTATGTTGCTTTCACCCTGTTTGTGCTCGTCCTCTCCACGAGGTCACTCATCTATTCCCCCTAATTAGGCATGGTGATGACACATGTGCACTGTGCTCCCACCTGTGGCTCAAGTAATGTAATATCCACTGACCACAGGTGAAGGTGCATTAATGAACAGACACCAGAGCAAACTCACTGCTACACGAACACACACACACACACAATAATTAGGTTCTCATTGAATTTTCACGTGTAATCTGTGAACCTGATACACTGCTTCACTGTCTTCCACCCCAGTGTAGAACGTAGGTGTCTGGTGCAGTGTGCCACCCTGCTAAGGTGTTGAGGCCTCCTGGAGAGCTCGGCACAAAGTCCTGCCTGGGTGTTCTAATCTCAGAAACGGCCTGATCGTTACCAAACCTCTTTTTAACTATTCATGGGGGACACAGGTGCCAAGTGTGGTTGCGTGCGTCCGTCAGTCCGTCCATCCCCTGAAGGGGTGGGAGCGGCACACAGGAGCTGAATAGGATGTCAGTAATGAGTGAAAGAGAAAGACTTGTGAAAAAGCACAGCAAGTGTGAGCTCACCCAAATTGAAACAGCAACGGCAAAACTAATTCTAACTGGAATTTCCAAAGAGGACTGAAGGGACAACCAGAGAAAATGACAAACAGTATGAAGACATATTATTAGAAATACATTACAAAGGTTTGTGGAGCAACTGGACAGACACAAGCAAGTGAAGAGGGTGAGAGAGGACGTAAGTGTGAGAACGCTGCAGCAGAGAACTTTTCTCCCTCCGTGTTGTCACATAAATGGACCCACCGATTCTCCCTGTTGCCAGGCTGGAGGTGGACGTAGACCTGGGCTTGGCCCTGTTCTTCTTCTTTCTTCTCTGCCTCTTCCTGCTGGGCACTACGGTGCGCTGTGTCCAGATGGTGTTAAACCCGTACAGTGCCATCTCTGTCGCCACATACCAGGATGAACAGCCAGAGGAATGAGAGAGACTGAGGTGATGGAACCATAATTCTCAGGATGGAATGCCTTCATCGAAAGATGGAGATTGGCATTATTACAGAAAGGCTTACTGTCATTGCTACCTTTGTGATTCTGTCTGTGAGTGTCCTTTCTAGAAGATGAACATGGATCTTCTGGTTCAGCCTATGCTTGGCCTACTCTGTTCTGTCGTCCCTCATCCTCTGTCTCCGTCTGTCATTATCTACTGTCTCAATAAATATGGACTGCCCCACTCCTTTTCAAAATAAAATAAATAAATACAAATAATTGGGGAAAAGTCTACTCTTTCAAACCATTAATTAACAAACATTAAACAGAATTAATGCCAGAACGTAGTAGATCCAGACAGGGATAATGATTGGAAAAAATATGTATTATATTGAAATGTATATATAATCTTTACATGTTTCCAATGCACAATAACATCTCAAGTAAGAAAAAAGTCCACAAGTATGTCAGAGAGAATAAAATACCAGAATGTTGTTTTTTTCATGCTGTTTTAACTTTTGATGTGTATGGAGCTGTCATTTTTTTCACGAGACCTAATTGGTTATGGGGTGGGTCTTGAGTGTACACGCTTTCGTTGTTGGTGTTGTAGCTGCTACTAGCCCTAGCTTCTTGGCTAGCTGGAGGCTGGCAAAGTGGAAAAGAGAGAGAGAGATGAGACTTTGATGCTGGCAGAATGGAGAGCACTGATCGGTGAGTTGTCACCTTTAAAATCTAGCTACTACACTCTCCTTTCATTAAATAGTATGGGTACATGAATGAACATTGAGCGCAAGGACAAGACTGATCGCAAGGAAATTGTGCAGCTAGCTGGCTAGCTAGCTATCTCGCTTGCTTGAGAAGGTTGGTTAGCTAGGTAGCCAGCCAGCCAGTTTAGTTTAGCTTGGTCGTTGAGTTGTCGAAACATAACTTAATATCATTTGGTAATCGTACATGCATACTAAAAACATTTGCAATTAACTACTTGTCAGACATCTAAATGTACCCATGAATGCTGCTAAATGTGTCTTTACGCGCCGCTTCGACCCTTAAAAAATGTAGGTTGGTAGTTGTAGTGTAATTTGCACGTCAGGTGGCTTTTCCCCAATTGAAATAATATGTTCATGCTACTCAATTGACTGTTTGAGCACAGTATTATCTCCAATTTTTTTGAGCTCGAGATATCGACTTTTGCTTTCTATGATGCTTCCAAGACGTCTATGTATGTTTTTAATTAGACTACAACTACCATCAACCCTAGCATGTCAATGCCGCCGCACAACCGCACTCCTCCATCATTTCAAAACAAAATAAAAATGACATGCGAGCACCGACAATGCTTGACTTTTGTGTTAACTATGGAATATATTTAGCTGACTTGAGTGCATGCTGTTGATTCTTACGCACTGGACAAGTAAGAGCCATAGACACGCACATTATTACCCTTTCCGTCCCTGTATTCTCCCTTCCCCTTCGTCCCATCTTTTCTCTCTCTCAGTATGGAGGTGGAAGGCTGGGACTCGGGCCTGGAGGAAGAGTTGGGTGTTTCTCTCGATGAGTTGAAAAAATGGATCGAAGATGAGGTTGAGAGGAGTGAGGCCGTACAGCTGAGAAAGACTCAGCTTGCGGAGTTAAAGGACTGGGTGGAGCAGAGAGAGAAAGAGGAGGCAACTGTGGACACACTCTTCAACAATGCTAACCAGTGAGTGTTTGTGTATACTGTAAGACTGTCTGTGTGTGTGTGTTTCTGTTTCATAATGGAATGTAAGGCTCTGGTTAAAGGTGTGTGTGTGCGCGCGCATGCATGCGTTTATGTGTTTTTCTCCCGCCTATCTCTCTCAGGTCCATAGCGGAGTGTGAGACATTAGTAAAGCAGGCTTACCGCAAGATGGGGCTGGTCTACAGAGAGAGCAGTTCAGATGACGATGGAGGGGGAGGGGCACAGGCCTCTGAAGTCATCGAGATAGATGATGATGAAGACGATGATGTCATCGCTGTGGGCTGTCGTACGTTTTGATGTTTACCTCCACTACTTAAAAAAAAAAAAAAAAATATGTACCATCGGCCATATTGTTTTCAACTAGAGACAACAGCATTTTGTTGTCTCTGGCATTTTGCCACTATGTAGTTAGATATGTGTTTTAGACTGTCATGACAAAACATTAGCATTTTGATTGATGGATTACTTTTCCCACATCCCACCCTTTCACAGTGGTTCCACCAAAGAAACCTGCAACACCTGTTAAGGATACAACGGTGAGAATGGAGAATTAACACACACACTCACAGCCTTTAATCATTGCTTCATGTTTCTTCCCCTGCTTGAATACTTAATGCATCATGAGTTGTTTTCACAGTTCAAGGATGCATCGGCTGCTCTCCACAGGACCTCCCATCATATGCAAAAGCTGTCTCAGACAGTCAACAAACTTCCTGCTAACACTGCTACTACTACCAGACCCTCAACACAACCTACAGCCCAGCCAGGTAAGAGCATCCTCACACAAACACACACAACCCCACTACAGTACCCCCCCCCCCCCCCCCCCCCCCCAGAATCACCATGAGTAAGGACACTCTTAAACACACGGCAATGATGGTTTGTCATTCCTCTCTAGGTGGTGTCCACTCGATGTTGCCCATGCCAGCAGTGTTTGTGTCCCAGGCTCCCATCAACACCCCCACTCAGCCTAACCCCTTGATGAAAGACGATGAGCTTCGCATAGACATGAGCATTCTGGGAAAGAAACGCACCAAGACCTGGCACAAAGGCACTCTCATCGCCATCAACCCAGTCGGTACGATAAAAAAAAAAAAAAAGCTGTCTCAAAGCTTCCTAATGATATAATGACTATGTTTAAGAGAATGAGATCCTTTGAAAGAAATGTGTCATTTATGAACGCTGTTTTGGTCCCGAAAAGCTCTTTCTAAGAGCTAATCAACACTCGGTTTGTATACAAACATGTTGTTACTGACCAGAGGTGTTCTAGGGGAGTGGACTGATTTTCGCCTTTCTGTCTCTGGTGGCTGCCTCTTCACATCGTGCGCCCATGCGGAAACGCATCAGCTTATGTCAGTTACACCAAGTCAGGGGGTTATATTATTATTATTATTATTATTATTATTATTATTAGGGAGGATGTTGAACTTTGAACTGAATTTCACCACGGTGGACAGAGGTGGCAGATTTCCAACAGACTTAAGCCTTGCTCCTTTAAAGTTCCACTCTTGTATTTAGTTTCCTCCTCCTTATTTGTGTGTAGGGAATAGTTTAAACACAACTCAGTTTCTATCTGTCTGTCTTTGTGTGTAGGGAGTGGTTATAAGTACAAGGTGAAGTTTGAGAATAAGGGAAAGAGCCTGCTGTCCGGGAACCACGTGGCATTTGACTACCACCCGACTCTGGAGCGACTGTACGTGGGCGCCAGAGTGGTCGCTAAGTACAAGGATGGAAACCAAGTGTGGCTGTATGCTGGCATAGTGGCAGAGATGCCCAATAATAAGAACCGCATGAGGTGAGTGGAGGGGGGGGGGGGTCGTTTGTGTGTCTTTACAGAAAGAGATAATGTAGACGTTTAAACAACACACACAGGTTCTGCTTCATATGGAGCATATCAATAAAAAAACAGTCGACGATCCATTTATTTCAGAACAAGTTTGTTAAAAGTGTTTAACATATCCTATGTTTGTGTGTGTGTTTTAGGTTCCTGATTTTCTTTGATGACGGTTATGCCTCCTACGTGACCCTGCCTGAACTTTACCCAGTCTGCAGACCCCGTAAGCCTCCTCTATATGTCACTTTCCTTCTCTATCCTTTCCATCTCCTATTCTCTCCATCTCACTTTCCCTCCTTCCCTCTCTCCCCTGATTAGTGAAGCGTACCTGGGATGATATAGAGGATGCGTCGTGTCGAGACTTCATAGAGGAGTATATAACAGCCTACCCCAACCGGCCCATGGTGCTGCTCAAGGCGGGGCAGGTCATCAAGACGGAGTGGGAGGGGACGTGGTGGAGGAGCCGCGTGGAGGAGGTCGACGGAAGCCTCGTCAAGATCCTCTTCATGGTATGACATCATCACCATTTGGTTAGAATAGATTCAATTCATTCGTAAGTTGTAGTGTATTGATCCAGCAGCTTTGGTATGAAGTGTAGCCTACTTGTTTGAATGTACTTATGATGCCACTCTGCATAAATGACTTGTTGTCAAGAAACGCGTCCTCCTAGCGGTGATGTGGTGGTATTGTCGTCCACAGGATGATAAGCGTAGTGAGTGGATCTACCGTGGTTCTACCAGGCTGGAGCCCATGTTCAACCTGAAGATGAACTCTGCCAACACCCAGGAGAAGAAGATGGCCGGCCAGCAGAGGACACGGCCCAACATGGGTAACAATCAGTCACAGTCTAATCAATCAGTCTGTCAATGAGTTTGTTGATTGATCAAACAGGTCTCTCTCTCTCTCTCTCTTTCTCTCTCTGTGTAGGAGCATTGAGGACTAAGGGTCCAGTGGTTCAGTACACCAGTGAGGGTAACTCGGCGACCCCCACCAAAGCCCCTCAAGCGTCCCCCCCTTCCATCACACGCACCCAGCCCATTCAGCCTGCACGCACAGAGTGAGTGACACACACACACACACACACACACACACACACATATATGACACACATACACACACTACTATTTATACGTCACATTGAAGACACAGGGACTTAGATGCTCTCTCTCTCTTTCAGTACTTCTAAACAACAGATGGCTAAGAAGAGTACTTCCCCGTTCGTCGCAACATTTGGAGGCTCTGCTCGATTGGCCAGTGAAGGACACACCCCTAGCCCTAGACCTGTTGCCATACAGCCCCATGCCTCCCCTTCCACCCCCAATAACCCATCTAGGTGAGTGATGAGTGCCTTGTCTTATCTATCAAAAGCCTATAGCTGATTTGCTAATGAACTATGTAAGTAACTATGCATGGAACTAGCATACAATGTGCTGTGTTTCCTTCTGCTGGTGCACAATACAATGTTTCTTGGTCTGTCAATTGCAGAAAGTGGGCCAATTTAGATCTTTTTACACATTTTCGACGTCTTTGTGTTGATTTTCTAATTCTGTCAACATCTCACTGCCTCTCTCTCTCTCTCCAGAATGTTCGTCCTCCAGACAGGCTCCATCCAGACTCTGACTCCCCTAGCGCCGTCCCATCATCCTGTACAACAGCAGCAGCAGCCACTACCTCCTCCTCCTCCTCCCCTTCCCCCTCCCCCACCTCCTTCAGCCCCCCCCAGCGCCCCAGCCGTGAAGTTCACCAACGACCGCATCCCCCACGACCCCTCGTACCGCGCCCCGGCCGACCGGGTCTTCTACATGGCACACACCTGTCAGCCCACATGCCTGAACCGCATTCGGCCCCCCAGACGAGACATGCACCGAGGCAGGAACCCCCTCCTCCAACCCCTCCTGTACGACTTCAGACGCATGACCGGTCGACGGAGAGTCAACCGCAAGGTAGGATGGAGCTGTAGTACGTTACTGCTGCTAGAAGCCAGTGAGAGAGGAGGAGAGGGATGGAGGGGGAGGAGGTGGTGGTGGTGGTGGAGGTGGAGGAGGTGGAGGAGGGGGACATATAGGGATGTAGTAGGGGGAAGTCCCTGCCTCTCTCGGCTCCTGCCTAAAATAATTTGGTTTTAATTTGTTTTGAATTTAAAGTTTTAATCCCAGAGGCCCTGGAGTTAGTTTTCACTTGTGTTTTCCTGCCTACATTTTGGAATTCTGCTCCTTCCTCCCCCAGATGTCCTTCCATGTGATCTACAAGGCTCCGTGCGGCCTTTGCCTGCGCAGCATGGCCGAGATCCAGCGCTACCTGTTCCAGACGAGCTGTGACTTCATCTTCCTGGAGATGTTCTGTCTTGACCCCTATGTGCTGGTCGACCGCCGCTTCCTGCCCCAGAAGCCCTTCTACTACATCCGTGACATCACAGACGGCCGCGAGGACATACCACTGTCCTGCGTCAACGAGATTGACGTCACACCTCCGCCAGACGTGGCATACAGTAAGGACCAGACATTAAGCTCCGGGAGATACGGTATACTTCCTGAAGAATGCTGAGTGACTGATCCTTGTTTCTCTCGTCCTAGGTAAGGAGCGTATCCCTGAAGATGGAGTCTCCATCAACACCAGCTCAGAGTTCCTGGTTGGCTGTGACTGTACGGACGGCTGTAGAGACAAGTCAGTCTGACTTTTGACCTTTGACCTCCCTATGACCCTTTCATCAGCACTATCCTCCCAATGTTTGGCTGAGGGTCACCTATGATGTTTGTCTCTCCAGGTCCAAGTGTTCATGTCACCAGCTGACCCTCCAGGCCACAGGCTGTACCCCAGGAGGACAGATCAACTACAACGCTGGATACACAAACAAGAGACTGGAGGAGTGCCTGCCCACTGGGTGAGACACACACACAAACACACACACACACACACACACCCCAACCACAGTCTGTCTTGTCCAACACAAACACTAGAACTCTCTTATCTTATGACAACATGACAGAGCTGAGTGTAGTTTTGCTGAAAAAAAATAAAATAAAGTTGAATTTCCCCTTTCTCTCCCTCAGGATCTATGAGTGTAATAAGAGGTGTAAGTGTTGTAGTCAGATGTGCACCAACAGGCTGGTGCAGCACGGGCTGCAGGTGCGTCTTCAGCTCTTCAAGACCCAGAACAAAGGCTGGGGAATCCGTTGCCTCGATGACGTGGCCAAGGGCTCCTTCCTCTGCATTTACGCTGGTGAGGGAGGGAGAGTGGGGTGGAGGGAGGGGGATGAAGCAAAGGAATGCGTCCTACCTACTTCTGTTGCTCTCTTTTTCTCCCTTCCTCATCTCTCTGTGTCTCCCAGGTAAAATTTTGACGGATGACTTTGCTGACAAGGAGGGCTTGGAGATGGGCGATGAGTACTTTGCTAACCTGGACCACATCGAGAGCGTGGAGACATTCAAGGAGGGCTACGAGAGTGAGGCCCACTGCTCTGACAGCGAGGGGAGCGGCGTGGACATGAGCCGGCTGAAGGTGCCCGTCTCCGCACTCGGCATGGGCAAGCCCCATCTGAAGACCCAGACGCAAAACAACACCGGCAAGACCAAGGGCAAAGGTGAGGGGTCACAGGGTCATTCACAGATCAGGAGGGGTGCTACGAGAGTCATCTGATCGGACATTACCTTCCATTCCATCTCTCTTCTCTCTCCTACCTTGCTTACTTTCCATCGTTCCTTCCTTCCGTCCTTCTCTCCCTCCCTTAATGTCCTTTCTACTCCCAGTCCGAAAGGGCAACTCCTCTGGTGATGACAGCGATGAAGAGGACGAGAAGGAGGAAGAGTCCAATGATGAGAGTGACAGTTCAGATGACACGTTTGTGAAGGACACCTACTACAGTTCCAGCTCTGTGTGGAGGAGTTACACCACACGTGGCCAAGCCAAGGGGGTCAAAGAAGGTGTGTGTGTGTGTGTGTGTGTGTGTGTGTATGGTATTGTGTAGCTACAGTAGCATAGTACAAACCACAGTACTGTACGATGTAGAGGTTCTGCTCCCTCCTCACCCCTCTTTCCTCCCCCCTTTTCAGGGAGCCAGGACAGTAAGGATGGGATAAGTGTAACAGCAGGAGGGACTGAGGACAGGAAACCACCACACATGCCGGAGGAGAGTGGGAAGAGTAAAGTGGCATCCTGGCTCACCACCCAACCCTCCACCTCTCAGACCACCACCAAAATGGAAGGACTGATCGAGAAGAAGGTGAGCAGGAAGGAGGGAATATTCTACACCATCTGTTGGCTAGATGACCTTATGTATAGATAGAAAGAGAGATAGATAGATGATCTTATGTGCATTATGAGGAAGTTACGGGCCTCCATCCTCTATGAATGAGAAAGAATGGTACCATCTAATCGGATACAATGCTGATGGTGTCTACCTCCACAACTGCTGGTCCCTTTAAATTAATGATGTGTGTCCTGGTGTTGTCATTGGATATTAATGAATGCCTGTTTTCTGTTCTAGGAGCCTGGGGACCACAAAAGGTATGTGAAAGACAGTACCAACCGACGTAGTGATGTTGGGGGGGGGGGGGGTGTCTCGGTAGACCTCACGTACCATTGTGTCTTATCAGATTAGACTGATGTTGTGTGTCTGTGTGCACAGCGGCCTCCACCCGGTGAAGACGGAGGGACTGAAGAAACAGGAAGTCATGACCCTCTCTGACAGCGACGATGTCCAGACCATCAGCTCCGGATCAGATGACAACAAGGAGAGAGAGAAACGCACTCAGGGTGAGGAGAGGAAAGGCATTTTATATATATATATATATATTATATTTATTAATAAAAATAATACTATATCTGTTATATTTGTATATACATGTGTTTCGCCCAGAATTTACACTATCCTTTCCACTTGCCCCCACCAACCCCCCCCCCCCCCCCCCCCCCCTCTCTCTCTCTCTCAGGTGCAGTGAAGAGGCAGGTAGCAGTGAAGTCCACGCGCGGCATCGCCCTTAGGTCCACCCACGGTCTGGTGGTGAAGGCGGAACTGGGGCAGGGCGGGACACAGGGTCAGGGGGGAGGAGGGGGAGACAGCGGACCCAAAAACACACGCCAGTTCTTTGACGGCGAGGAATCGTGTTACATCATTGACGCCAAACTGGAAGGCAACCTGGGACGCTACCTCAACGTGAGTGTTTGTGCGTGCGTGTTGAACTTTGTGTATTTTTTACCCATTGTGTGTGTGTGTGTGTGGGGAGAGAGTGAATTGGATGTTTAACTTGTAAAAGGGAACTAAGCTCTTTACTTTCTTTATATTCTCCTCCCTCTCCGCCCTGAACAGCATAGCTGCAGTCCTAACTTGTTTGTTCAGAATGTGTTTGTGGACACACACGACCTGCGTTTCCCCTGGGTGGCCTTCTTCGCCAGCAAGTGAGTCTCATGAAGCATCTTGACCTAGTTTGATCTAAACAAATTAGCATATTGTGTGAGACTAGTAAAACAATAACAATGAGATTCGTAGGACACTTGTTAGCATCTTAGCTTTACTGTGAATTGCAGTTTACACTTGTGATTGTGCATTGCTTTGTGTCATACGCTATAGGCATTAATGTGTGTGTGTGTGCGTGTGCGTGTGCGTGCACAGGCGTATCCGGGCGGGCACAGAGTTGACATGGGACTATAACTATGAAGTGGGCAGCGTGGAAGGCAAGGAGCTATTGTGCTGCTGTGGGTCGACAGAGTGCAGAGGAAGACTGCTGTAATGATCAGACTTTATACAGCCATCCTTTTATCTCTCCATCCCCTCTACCAATCTCACTCTCTGAGTGAGCGCTGAAGATGGCTGCTATACGGAACCAGACTCACAATCTCACCCTCCTCTCCCATTCTTTGAGTGCTGAAAACATGCTCTGTTCTACCCCTCCTTATAAAGGTAGAAGGATACACCCCCCCAATCCTCCCTTGCCTTAACCCTCCATCCTTCCTTTCTTCTCCCCTGGTTCTGTCGTTATTTTGAAGAGAGCTCCTGTAGATGTGAACTTTCATACACGCAGTAGTGTCTTTCCTCCCTTCTCTTTTTTGCCTCTCCTCCTTCTCCTCTCTTGTTTACCCTGTCTGTTTCACAGTAGGCACATCCATCTTTTTTTCTACTATTTGCAGACTGTTTCTGTTTTTTGTTTTTTTGTTGTAAACTGGTTTCTGTTTCGTCTGAATGCCCAGTTTTATTTCACTGTGTCTGTGAATTCAGACCAAACTGCGCTCTTCTCACATCTGAATAAAATCTAATTTTTCATACATGAACCTGGGTGTTCTCTTTTTGTGTCTCAAACTAGGATGGGTATGAAGTCCAGGGGGCAGTAGACCAACATGCGTTATACCAACTGTGACCAGGTTAAGATGTTAACTCACTCTTCAAATTTTAATTGCTAGCTTTTTCGGTGGTGTAGCTGGTTTCCATCTAATATTTCGGTGACCGTCGTGTGTTGGCAATGGAAGCTCTGAGTGCAATGGAAGCAATAGTGTTCGCAGCAACGTGATGCCTGTTACATAACTATGGGCCTACAGTTGTCTAACAATAGTTAGGTCTCTCTACTGATGAGACGGTGGCAGAATATCCTGTCCAGGCAGTTTAACGGTGTGATAACGGTTGTTATAACAAGAATTGAAAGTGAAACTTTTATTTCATATAGTGTCAACTGACGGTCCAGGTAGAGACTAGAAGGTATTCTAACAAGGATCTAACCTGTCGAATACGTCAATAAGAGAGAGTAGAACAGGATGGGGCGGATAACACCGACGTAGTCAGACAACACCTTCTGCTGCTCCTGCATTACTGAACATCTGCGGGCCAGCCCATTAGAGGCTCAGTGCTGCTGCCTGGACTGCCTCATCTCCTTCAATCCAGAGGGACTTCTGGGCCACTGCATCCTGAACAACATGGCAGATCTGGTGTGTTCGGTCATGATGAGAAGCTGAAGCTATTCTGTGAGACAGACCAGCGCCTGGTCTGTGTCATCTGTCGGGATGATGAGGCGCCCCGGGGACACACGTTCAAACCTGTGAAAGTGGGAGAAAATATCAGTAAGGTAGGCCTGCTTAAGACAGTTGTTGGAACTTTTCTAAATCATCCTGCAAAAGGGTGTCTCTCTGTCTCGCTCACTCTCTCTCTCCCCCTGCCCTCCTCTCTCATTCTCTTTTTCCCTAACCTTTCCCTAAGTAAAACATATTTTGAATCATCTATCACCATTTGAAAACAATGCCACTTGCAATAGAGCTCATCATGTGAAGTCTTAATCAAGTGCAATGTAAAATCATACAGAACAACACTCACAGTGCATCAGATACTGAGCTCATCGGTAAGACAAGTGAAATCATGGTTTTCTTGGTCACAAGGCTATAGGGCATCCTGTGTTCTGTGTTAGAATGTTCTGAAGGATGTCCTGGGATTCCTGGTGAAGGAAATGTCAAAACTGAACCAACGCCAGACCTCTGAGATCACCAAGACCAAGGTGAGGGTGTCTCTCTCTCTCACACACACATACACACACACACACACATGCATACACGTACACATACTCAATTGCACACCTGTGACCACTCAGCATTTTTTATGATGTTTGGTAGAAAATAGTGTCACCTACAGCCAAACATTCCTCTCTCCCCACAGGAGAAGTCCAAAAGCCTGTTGGAATACATCTCCTCCTGCTTTGAGGACCTGCATCAGTTCCTGAGGACAAGAGATGAGGTGGAGGAGGAGCTGCAGAGGGAGGAGGTCAAGGCTGTGGCGGCCATGTTAAAAAATGTCCATGTAATTGAGAACAGGCTGACAGACAGGAGGGAGATGGAGGCGACTCTACAGTCAGCACTGAAGATGCCTGAGTCTGACCAGTTTCTGCAGGTGTGAGTCTCATAGAGCTTGGTTTATGTTTGTCTTGTTTTCCAAGTCAGTTATTTAGTGTGTGTGTGTGTGTGTGTGTGTGTGTGTGTGTGTGTGTGTGTGTGTGTGTGTGTGTATGTTTTACAGTGGTGGAGTGACAAAGGTCTTCCTGTTGTTGAGGGGATGAAGATAAAGGACACTGGTGTTGAACGTTTACAAGACAAATACAGTGAAAATACTATTTAACTACAACAAACATAATGACATAAGCATTACGCCATTGGACTGCAATACCACTTGGTACCACTTGGTGTCATTAATACTTGGCTGCTCCACAGGTACCAGTCAAGGTTCAGAGGTCTGCATGTAGTCACTGACTCACTCACTCTGGGCCCCTACAAGACTGACCTGCCTTTCTGTCTGTGGAAGGAGATGCTGCAGGTTGTCAAATCAGGTGAGAATGAGGATAGGTAAAAATGTCTGCCTGTGCACTCTCACTAAATGATTGCACAGGAATAGGCTGGTGTAAAAGCTGTGGTGGACAATCCCCTATGCCCTTGCCTACACCAAGAGAGCAAGTGCACAAGGATAAGGGATGGATGATGCTGATGGATCCCCTGATGGATGCTGGCGCCAACGCAGGCCCGCAGGCTGATGCCCAGGCCAGGCTCTGTAGGGTGGGTCTGTACCTGGACTGTGACAGGCAGAGAGTATCCTTCTACAATGCAGACAGCATGACTCTCCTCCACTCTTCATGGTGCAGCTTCATCTGTTCCTGGTCCTTGTGCCTCTACCCTGGGTTGTACATGGAGGGCCGCAATGTTGATCCACTAAACATCTGCTGGTACTGGTAACCTGGTCCATATACATACACTACAATGTTCTGGTACAGACCCATATAATAAACATCTTCTGCTGCTTCTCTGGTACAAACTCATACAATAACCAAGTGCTCACTCTGACTAATACAATGTGTGTCTAACAGTAACAAGAACACTCTACAGTAGTTTGACCCCTCTTTGCCATGTGGTGCTTGTGTAATCATTTTTATATGCTATGTATGATATTTTCATTTTTATTTTTTATAAAAAGTTTATTTTAAGTCTAATAAAACATGTTACAATAGGGTGTATGATTAGGCAATATTCTTTTTTTCTCTTTTTGTATATGTAAGTATTTACAAGAGTTTTTGATTTCATGATTTTCTACAGGTATTAAGGGATATTCAGTTTTTAGTATCCTTGAAGGCTTATTATTATTGTGAAATATAGTCTATGGTTATTTGATTATGTATTGGTTAGGGTTAGGGTTATTTTTTATGGGTAGTGTATATCTGGTGTTGGCATGGTTTGTGGTCACCTACTCTACTAATGAACTGTTTAATATTATGATTCATATGATGAGATGAAATGTGTGATTAACATACAGAGTTTATTTAAACAGGTGTGATTGCACTCTCAAGTTTACCTGACAGAGATCCCACTGGGATCGAAACGGTGTCTGTTTGTGCATCTTTCTTTATAAATCACTGGGGAGCATTACAGAGTTGCAGACTTGACTTTTTACTTGTATAACATACACTACTTAAGAATAACAACATATTTAATTTAAGTCAACGACCTAGCCAAGAGTCAATCAGTATATATCCCAATTATACATGCATACATCAAGTAATTCACAACAATAACACATATTATATACAGTGCCTTTGTATACAGGGTTAGTATTCAGATCCTTTCACTTTTTCCACATTTTGTTATGTTATAGACTCAATTTAAAATTGATTAAATTAAAAGAATTTGTCATGTATTGACATGATATCAAATCAGTATTGATGACCAGATGGAACCTGTACCCTTATTCATTATTCATTATTATACATAAACTTGCGTCAGAGTGGGATTATCAACATGTCAGGTCACTGAAAAGTATTTTCTGTATCACAGCTGTATTTATTGTGAATGTATGCCCTCCACGCCCATTTATCTGTGTTTCAGCTCACTGTACACCTGTGTGTCTGTCTGTCTGTTTGCTGGTCTGACTGGACTGGCCTGCTGTCTCCCTCCTGGCCTTGCAGCCTGGTTGAAGCTCAGATGGACGTATGTCATGCTTGTGGAAACATGTCCCTGAAACACACAAGACAAGGGTTCCTCCATTACTGGAATCAGGCTGAGGGGGTATACAACTCAGTAGGGTGTGGTCACATGTAAAGTACTCACCTGAGGGTCAGAGGCTACAGGAGAGGCATGGCCCGGTGGAGCAGCTGTACCTGACACACAAGAGGCCACAAAGACAATCATTTTCTGTCATTTTGAAGAGCCATGATGACCATTTGCATTTTTATGTTTCTGCATGTACTGTACACTGTATCTTATCATTCATAACAGGACTGTGTGACAGAGTAAGATAATGATGAGCAATCAGAAATATCCCTATGTCTCTGAGGCTTCATATTAGAAATTCAAGTTATGTTTCTAACTATCTAAGTATGTTATATGCTGTCTGCTTCGCATGCGTTTCATCACCCTACCTTTACTGAGGTAGCAAACCCAATGGCCTGTGAATATGATGAGGAGAAGCACGCACAGGACTCCGAGAGTTACGACTGAGTACAGCAGAGGCACACACCACTCTGAAATAAGATCATGATTAAAGGGCGAACAAATATCACCTTACAAATCGTAATTAATGTTGTTATTACAATATTGACCATTCATCATTAGAAAAAACTGTTCAGTATACTATATCCGTTTTGCTTTTTAATTTTTTTTAAATCTATAAAAGGGTGTGTGTGTGTGTGTGTGTGTGTGTGTGTGTGTGTGTGTGTGTGTGTGAGAGAGAGAGAGAGAGAGAGAGAGAGAGAGAGAGAAAGGGAGAGAGTGTGTTTGTTAAAGAGAGCTGAGTGTACTGACCAGGAGAGTATCCTTTCATCCGTGAGAGGACAAACTCGTCGCTCTTGAGGGTGAAGTTCTCTCCGGCCTGGACCTCACACCACCAACTCTCTTCATAGTCATCATACTCGTATTCGACGTCCCAGGCACGATCTCTGACTGTAAACGCACTCATCATAGTGTATCTACAAGGTAAATAAAGACTTACAGAAACTCAATATCTCAGTGTTCTTTTGATGTTTATAGTGTTTTTTTCAACTGATGTTATTGTATTGATATTTGGTCAGTGTATAGGCTACACTGATTCATATTCTGAAGTTACCGTTAACAAAGGTATGCATTATAATGTCGGTATGTATCAAATGTTGAAATTCAGTTTCTCAGCACATTTTTACTTTGCCATGATGGAATAGGCTATTAGGCTAATTCATAAATGATGACACTGCAGATGCCGGTTACAATAATATTAGCCTAAATCAATTGTTAACATCAGTTTTTGGCTACTTACTGCCCATTGGTCGATAACACTTCCCAAATGCGGCCCACTTCTATTAACCCGCGGGATGATCGCCATTTCACTGTGGCCGCCGGTGCGCTCAGCCCGGTGACCACGCAGCGAAACTCGGCGGACCAACCTCTCCGTCCCGCGTCCCAAGGATATGACCCCGATGCTTGGTCATCCAAATCCACTTCAGAAGTTTCTTCTTCAGAGTTTAGTAACTTAGTCAGCAAGATCACATCAATGTTGTTCGTCCAGACAGGCTCTAAATACAGAAACACACTGAAAATGTATTTTGTTCTGAAAAATATTTAACATGTTGCGCGTAGGCTAGGCCTATAGGTCAATAAATCAACAGACACCGAATTAAATTAACATGAACACATTTAATTTAAATGTTATCAAAATAAGGCCAGGGACGGTGTTAGGGCCAGGGACGTTTCTAAACTCACCTTCAACCTGCAGAACGTTTCCATGACCGCTGAACGCTATGTAGCTACCGGTGCTCTCTCCGCAGTAGTAGCGCCCGGAGTCCGCCAGCTCCACCTGAAACACCGTCAGTGTAGCTACCCCACCATTTAACACTTCAGTCGAGAACCGGTGTACCTTTTCGATGATCTCCAACGATCCGTCCAAATTAAAGCGAAGCCATCGCATGAAGTCACGCGTTTCGATTGACCCACCTCGGCAAGTTATCGAAACGTTCTTGCCTGCCGGAGAATAGATAACCGAACTTGCGCAAAACGTCAAGACTGGAGAGAAACAGAAAATGTATTAGGCTATAATATAGGCTACATAAATAATAAATCACTCAAATTATGAAAGATATGATAATCATTTAGGCTACAACAAACAACTTAATTTGAAACTTTATAGATATAATACACATCCATTGTCACTTCAATTATTATCATTGTATTAATACAACAAAAACATAGTCATATACTGTAATAGGTATGCCTATTATTTAAAACGTACAAAAGTGGATTTTAACATAACACAATTCACTTAAAAATGTTAATAAACAGTTAATTAAATTGTTCCTCCTATAATCAGAAAACACACCTGTAGCCTTAAGAAATATATTATTAATACAACTGAAACTTAAAACTTTTTATGATTTTTCATAGTCGAATTCACCATTGACTCACCAATGAGCAATGCAGACATTGTGTGAATAACAAAGTCAGACATGGTTCCTTTCTTTGGTCTAAAGAAATTGCAGAAGGTATTCTATTCAATATGCTAGACTCTTCTATGCTCTTCTATTGATGTGCTAGCGCACTTAAGTGCGAAGTTCGGTAGTTGTGCGCCATCCTGTCCCGTCAGAGTGGAACAAACTGCCACCCTGTTTTTTTCATCAAAGAAGAACGTCTCCACGCCATTTGAGTATACACACACTACAGTGTGGTTTTTCGGTCGGTGTAGTGACTAAACCACACTCAAACACACCCCAGACATACAGTAAAATTGACCTTAAATGTCGAACCTCGCTTGCTCGCTCGGTATCTTTCCACTCGTGGCCTGAAAGAAACCACAGAGATGACACCGTTTTCTTTCACACGGTATGTTTAATTGAAAAGCAGGCAAAGACAATGTTGCACCGGTTATAACCTGCCCTAACCACAACTCCAGCAATATCCACCGTTATGTATTGATATTAAGTACATGTGTTTTTTGTATAAAACACAAATGTATAACATTGTTCAAGGCACTTTTTCTGGCCAGTTTTTAGTCAATAAATTCTAAAAGAATAACTCAAAATAGAATAATGATAGAGCCTTCCCTAATCTATAGTTCCCCACATTTCAAGAATAGTGGTCAATGTTTTTAAACAGAAAATCATCCTTTTTTTTAAAGGAATCATTAATGTAAAGTGCCTATAGAAGGTTTACACTTCAACAAGTTCACCTTTTGTTGCCCCAGAATAGAATCGAAATGCATTAATTTATATTTGTTTACCCCTGATCTACACAGCCTGTACTGTAAAAGTGAAAGAAAATAAATAAATACATGCAATCAATGCTCTTCTAAAATGAGCTAAATGCAAACATTTCTTCAACAATTTACTCAATAAGTTGAATTGAGTCCATATGAGTGCAAGGATAATAGTTAATGTGATTTCAGAATTAATATCTTTGTCTTCTAGGGTCCGTGATTTGAATTGGAATCAATTACACACTGTGTTGATTAGGCTCTCACTACCAACTCAGCAAATTGCTCAGTTTTCTCTTGATCCAGACACACTTGGCCACTCAGTTATAAAGTCCAATGTTGTATAGTGATTGGGATTGATGTGCTTTTCCTTCTTTGTAGATCTTTGTAAAGTCTCCCCAGGCCTTAGGGTAGCATTCCTGAGCAGTTGTGTCCCTCTCCTTTCATTCAGTTTGAAGTGACAACCTAATAAACAGTGTGTAATTGATTCCTATTCAAATACCTTGCAAAAAGACAAGGTCATTCATACAAAAAAAAGTTTGAACTACTGTATTATCATTGCACTCAATACTCAATTCAACTTATTGAGTAAATTGTTAAAGAAATGTTTGCATTTGAGCTAATTTTAGGAGAGCCACAGCAAGGGGGGTGTAGACTTTTGCAAACAGGTCTTCTGTGTTTTTAATTTTTTATAAATTATAGAACATGTTTTCATTCACTTGTCTAGTAGGCTATGAAGACTGGTGGGGGAGAAAAATCATAATTTCATGTATTTTGATTCCAGGCTCTGGGGAAACAAAAGGTGAACATTTTGAAAGGAGGTGTAAACGTACAGTATAGGTACTGTATATGCAGTATGATCTCAGGACTTTTAGTAAACTTTAGCACACACACGCACACACACACACACACACACACATACACACACACACACACACACACACACACACACACACACACACACACACACACACACACACACACACACACAAACACATTATTTCAAAAGGTTTTAGCTGTGTGCTTATACTGTTTACACCTGTTCTGGCCACAGCAGTGAAGTGAGATGAACATCCTGTCTCTGTCTGGTTCAGGTGTTTTTGCAAAAAGCATCAATCTTTTTTAGATGGGGGAAGGGGGCATTTGTAAAATCATAAACCTTGGTCTGAATCATTTAAAATCGCCTTATTATTCATGGTTAATGCCCTGATGATGAGTAATTCATTACATTGGTGAGTTTCCAGTGTTTTTCTTTTCATTCCTACATTTGATCAAAAACAAATCACAATATCACATGCTTGGAAAATAACATTGGGATTTTAATGTATTTTGTCCACATGCATTTTATACATTGAAGCTGGCAAAATGTAATCCCTGAACACAGAAAGAGATATTCATAACAAACGAGAGAAGATCGTGTACAGTCTACAATGAAATCATGACTTATTTATCGTATATACCCAAACACTTGATTGAGATAAAACCCTTAAATTGGGAATTGCTACAAAAAGTGTCCATATAATGGAGTTCTGACTCTCACAACAATAGCTTGCAACTTATCAAGCACTGCACGCACAAGGAATTCTTTTGACATGGGTCGACTCTGTCCAAACTCACTGCAATTAAGAGAGAAGGAGAATGAAAGAAAGAAAGAATGAGAATGTTATCAGCGATATTTATTAACTTGAAAATAATTTATGGGATTATAAAACACTTTGCATGTGTCTTTACTGCATGAGATCTGGGTTTTTTTCCAGTATTCATGAAGGTGCATGTCATTGTGCAATAATAGCAGTTCTGACCTGTACAGTGTTTGTGTGTTTCTTCCTGTGTAGGTTCCGGGCCCAGAGAATAGTGACTGTCACTGTCCCTAGGAGCAGGACACACAGAGCAGGACCCAGGAACAGCAACCTCTCACAGCTGGAGAGACCTGAGAAACATATCACACATTCAATATTCAATATTCAATATTCAATATTCAAAGTGTTTATTATCATATGCACAGTAGAAAAACATGTTTCCCTGTACAATGAAATTCTTGCTTTGCTGTCCGCAGAATGCCAACCAATGTAAAATGTACAATACTAAAAAATATACAATATATACTAAACAAAATGTACAAAACAACAAACAGCCTCACAAGTGCCAAGAGATCTATGGTAAATACAAAGGTATACAAATCCATGTTATGGCTACTGGGTTACAACTGTATGTATGGCATATTCAGAGATTTGCAAACAAGCTCAAAATAACTGGGGTCGCAATGCATAAAAATGTTCACAGTGCTCTAAATGTCGGAATTGTAATTTGAAAAAAAGAGGGTAAAACGTGTGGCCCCTTGCCTGGCAGCCCGCTTCCAAGCAGTATTGGCGCAGAGGTTTTGATAATAGCCCCTGTACTCTCCTCACGACACACACACGCGACGGCCGCGGCTCCTTCCTTCATCGAAGTAATGAGGATGGAGGACCGAGTGAATAATCCATATTCATCTACCGATCTCGTCGTCTCTCCCCCTTTCACCATGCTCTGCCCGTCAACCACCACTTCCCAAAACGGTTCGGTCCATCTTTGCCCCGCACCAGTCACCTCACACAGAAACGCGCGCCCTGGTCCGGACTGGTACAAACGCATGACAGGGGAAACTACTGGGTCTGAGAGAGACAGAGAGAACAGGGGGGGAAAGTGTAATAACACAACTAAGCCATTTGGTCTTTATTTAGTAGCCTACCACAATCAAATGTTTATTCGTGAACCTGAATTATTAGCTAATTCTGCCAAAATAGTTGAAATTATTATTATTATTAGGTGGCCAACACTATTCTCCTTAAACAATCACTCATGTTTTAAAGCCTTCATGGAAATCATGTCAATACTGCAAATTGATCCAAATTTAGAACCAAATAAAATTAGAACCCCCCTTACCTGTAACGATCATAACTGTTGTAGTCCCAGTCTTGAAGTTCACACCATTACTCACCACCGCAAAGTAGAGCCCGGAGTCTTCAACGGTGGCATTGAGAACCGTTAACGAACTGTTACCCGAGGCATCCGGTAAAGCACCGAAGTAACGTTTGTATCTTTGGTAATACGAGTAGAAAAAAGACACGACCTTCACCTCTCCGTCGCGACTCTGTCGGTACCAAATCAAAAGTGCCCCTTTTGACGCCTCAAACTGGCTGTAAAGGGTCACGCTGCGGCCCTGCTCCCCAAAAACCACTGGGTCGGAGCTGACCCAGCCAGCAGCAATGTCTGGAGAGAAGGGATACAAATGTATTAGAGACGTTTATAGGCGAATGCCTCCTTCTAGCTTTTTTTTATCTTCACATGCGTGTTTAACCGACTTGGCTGATTTATGACTTTACAAAAAGACTTTCCAACAAGACTAACATACAGTTGCTATGACTATGCTCACCATAGCTGATGGAAATGATGGTCAAAATATTGAAGAGCAGATTCATTGAGAGAGTATCCTTTTCTGCTATTTCTCTTGAGAAAACAAATGCACTGTGCGTCCTATCTCCAATAAAAAAGACAACCCCTCTTGTCGAGAGAGAGAGAGAGAGAGAGAGAGAGAGAGAAGCATATGCACACGCGCGCAGAGCACCCCACAACCAAGCACAGCATGCAATACAATTTCTATTCTTAAAGGAATCTCTAAACGTTTTTATCCAACGAGCTATTTTCGGCATAGCCCAACAGTAACTTTTTTAACAATCAATTTTTTTAATTTCTAAAGTTATATTTCATTGCTAACAACACCTGGACATGTTTTACTACCCAAACGTTTTGAATCGTCGCTCAGGGTGCTTCTCCACAATATGGTGAGTAGCCTAGGCTTTGCCCCATCGCTCAATATACGTTTTACTCAATGTATTCAATGTTAAGAAATGTATAATTAGGGCACTGTGAGAAAGTATGATAGAGGTTAATAATTAGACCATATAAAAGATAAAATCGCCTAGTGATTATTCAGATCTTTTCAAATAGCCTAGTAGGCCTATTCTAGACTAGCCTATTCGATTAAACTAAATATTACACTATGATAACGTGTTAGATCTAACTTTCATAGAAAAAAGAATAAGCTAACACCCAATCAAATAAACCTTACTTTACCTCCTCTAATATTTTACATGCAATAAAAATGTATAGCGGATTTATAGCTAAATGGAAGGGTCACGGCCTCGCAGGTGCAAGTGACAGACATAACAACGATTCGCCAGGTAAACACGAAAGAGAAATAAAAAAACATTGTTCATTTGTCACTGAGTCACATCAATAAATGCCGCTCTCGAACTTGCTTTGGTAAAAATACTGCGAATATTTGCAAAAGAGAGAGAGGTACAGTAATTGATTCCTATGCAAATCAGAGACCCTATAAAAACAAAGATATTCATTCCAAAATTACATGAACTATTATCCTTGCATTAAGATGGACTCAATTCAACTTATTGAGTGATTTGTTAATTTTTGCATTTTAGCTAATTTTAAGAGTGTCATAGCAAAGGGTCTGTACTCTGTACATGAGGTATTCCTGTATTTCAATTTTAATAAATTTACAGAAAAAAAAAATCGCTTTGTCATTCTGGGGTATTGCGTGTGGATTGCTGGTAAATTCTTTTAATTTAATCCATTTTTAAATTGAGTCTATAACACAACAAAATGTGGAAAGTGAAGGGGTCTGAATACTTAGGCACTGTAGGTGAGAGTTTCAGCATAGGTCAATTCCCCGCAAGTGCCAGTGGAATCATTTCAGCACCGTGAACAGCGCTCGCTGTGCGCTTTTATCCAATTAGAGCCTTCCAGTGTTTTCCAGTTGAGTAGGCGTAGCCTAGTGCCCAGTCTCTCATCACACCCAGTCTTTTCCAATATACATCTTGAGATCAACTAAACGATCAATTTTACCCCATTCCCGAGTTCAAATGTTTAGGCTTTAGGGAGCCTAAACATTGACGTCACTTTGTTTTTCTGTTCTGTTAGGCTGGCTGCGACGAAAGGGAAAGCAATGACGCGCAGAGATTTCCTGAAAGTCAACGTGCAAAGAACGTGGTGAGATATTAGTCCTTATGTACAACAAAAAACTTTTTTTTTAAATAAGTAAAACCAAACCTCTCTGGTAAGAGGTTGCTGCCAATTTACTGTTTCTTCATTTCATCATTTATTGGCATTGTGCATTTTTATGAAGTAAAGCTGTACCACAGCCCACCAGCCTCCCCTGATGATGACATATCCCATTTCTGTGCACACAGTGTTGACATCATGGACTATGTACTGGTGCGAGTCCCGCCTCCTCAGCCAGGATTGCCACGCCCTCGTTTCTCCCTCTACCTCTCCTCCCAACTCCAATACGGAGTCATCATCGTCTACCACCGCCAGTGTTTAATGCTATTAAGTAAGCGAGAGAGAGAGAGAGAGGGAGGGTAGATGGGAAAGAGAGGATGTAGACTAGGGGAAGAGGATGAAGGTAGGGAAATAGTAGGTGGGAGAGAGTGAGGGGCAGGTCAGGAAAAGAGATGGGAGGGAGGGAAAGAGGGTGAGAGACAGACAGCTCGATTGACCTCTGACCTGTTGCTCTGTGTCCAGATGAGATTCAGCAAATCCTGGAACGGCTGGCTAAGGCCAGGGTCTCCCAGAGGATCGACATGGAGGATCTGGACCGGTGAGACAGACACCAGTTTCACAGCATTCACAGGCACAAAATGTCTGCTGATAATAAGGATAAACAACAATTCCCCCCCCCCCCCCACTCTCTCTCTCTCTCTCTCTCTCTCTCTCTCTCTCTCTCTCTCAGACAAGCCCTGTCATTCCCTGAAATGTTGTCTGCCCTGGAAGAGAACGAGTGGGCCCAGGACCCCTTCTTTGGAAAGATGCATTCTGAGAACGTCATGCCCAGCCCCAGCACACTTATGCAGGTATCACTGACTGACACTCTTCAAGTCATTTTCAAAGAGTAGGCTAAACAAAAAATGGATCATGGTGGACAACTGTTTATTTATGTGTTTACATCTCTCTCTGATCTCACATTCTTTTGTCTTTGTGGTCATTCAGCTGGGCCTTGAGCTTGGGAGGCAAGCCTCTCCTGAAGGCCCTCCTCTGATGAGTCCGAGGACTCCACTTCAGGCTGGTGAGAGAGCAGGGAAGGAGGGGAGTGGGTTTGGGGGGTGAGAAGGGAGAGAAGAGGAGGAGGAGGAGGATAGCAGAGGTCAGAATCTGGGGAAAGAGAGGTAAAGCGAGAGAATAGAGGACTGGAGGGATGAAAAGTAGTGAGAGGAGAAGGTTGGAGTGGAGTGATCAGGAGTCTATGACGTGTCGCTCATTGTCATCCCTTGTTCTTAGGTATCACTGCGGCTAAAGATTCCATCACCCTGATAGATAAAGAGCCCCTCACCATCCCTTCAGCAGAGGTACAGCTGTCAATCAAAACCACACAGCATAGCATGGGTAGCCTGACTGGACAGAAGAATTCCAATCCAATCATTCCTCCCTCTCCTTAATTGATTTTAATTATTTAATTCTCACTCCTAATTCCATTCTCTTTCTCTGTTCCTCCTCCTGCTCTCTTCCCTTCCTCCATCTTTCTACCTGTCCTTCCACCACTATCTCTCTCTCTCTTTCATTCCCCCTTCTTTCTGTCTATCCATCTTAATCTCTCTCTGTCCATGCCTCCCTCTCTTCTCTCTCTCCTTTGGTAGTTTGATGGGTTGGACCTTGCTGAGGTCACACCTGGAGATATGGGCTTGATTGACATGCTGATGGAGCAATCGGATCACTTCCCTGAGGGTGAGTGACAAGTGAAGGAGGAAGATTCAAAGTGTTCAAACATGGTGTTTCTACATTTAGTAAGAGATATTTCTCAATGCTTTATGTTAACAGGCTATATCTAAAGTCCAGGGAATGGATACTTGTTGTGCTGAGAAAACAGTTTGTCTGTGTTTCAGGTGAGATTGAGACAGAGAGAGAGAGGGGGCCAGAGAGAGAACAAGAAAGGGAGTTTACAGGATCCACTATTGAGTAAGTGACCATCACATGCACAGACACAGATGGAGACAAATACACACACACATACACACATGCAGGAATTGATTCTCACTGCCCTTTCTGTCAGACTGCAGCCCACTACCCTACAGAGCGATGACCTTATGGTGCTACTTGATGAGGAGGCAGGGCCTGACCTGCCCATAGAGATGCCTGCTGCAGCACCGGCAGAGGAGAGGACCCCAGTGTCTGTCACTCTGCCCCAGTCACCACCCAGCCAAAGACAGGAGGGAGAGGTGGATGAAGAGAGGAGGAGACGGAGCCCCACCCCCACTTTTCCCTCTACCTCTCCTATCCCCCCTTCCCTCCCCCTCTCCTCTCTTGCCTCTCAGGTGGTCTCTCCCCCTGTGAGGAGGAGGCAGCTGCTCTTCATCGACCAGAATACACAGATCCCCCAGGATGCAATGCAGCAGCAGATTGACAACATCCACATAGAGACCAAGCCTTTGGTACACACACACTCATGCTTTCACAAACACATGTGTATGTGTGTGAAATAGAGTATGTGCAATGTGTGTGTGTGTGTGTGTGTGTGTGTGTGTGTGTGTGTGTTTTCCAGGTTCTCATCAGCCGACCTTCTCAGGGAACAGTTTCTCCTGCTGACCTCTTCAACACCCCCTGCACCAGTGAGTATCACATTCCCCATCTACTGTCACACAACTTTCAGACAGTATGTAAACATTTACATAGCCTAAACTAACCGTGACACAACCTCTAGACAACCTTCTTAAAACTCTAATTCAAATGATAACCCCCCAAAGTTCCTACATATGTTGAAAGAATAAGGTTTAGATAACATTTACATCTTTGTTTCTTCTCAGCCCTCCCTCCAGAGCTGCTGCTGCTATGGAAACAGGCCGCAGTAATCACACCACTCACTGGCTCCGCCCTGCAGGTGGGGGTGAGAGACACAGACACAGACACAGAGAGAGAGGAGAGAGCAAAGGAGGAAGCAGAGGAGGGGGACATAGAGAAAAGGCTGGAGAAAGAAGAGCTCAGCCCAAAGGAGGTGTGTGTGTTTTGACACACTAGTCTATTCCCAAAATAATTTGCTTACATGAATAATGAAGAATATTGATTCTTATTTGTGTGTATACGCGTGTGCGTGCATGTGTGTGTGTGTGTGTGTGCGTAGGTGCCCAGGGGGTTGGGCCTGTCAGATGTGTCAGGTGAGACAGTACTGCCAGATTAAAACACACATATATCTACTAAACACACAAACCGTGTCTTTGGTTAGTTGTCCAAATAATTCAAGATTCAACAATGTCAGAGAGACAATGTATAACACAAACATGTATCATCAGACAGGATGCTAACCTATATGCCCCTTTTTCAATGGTGAACATTAGCATCCATGCTTGTCATTTTTTACCAGTGACCCACCACCTTTTTATCTACCACTACGTGTCTGGATGTGTAGTGTTATTCACTAGTGTCTCCAGAAAGAGCATGTCAGACAGACAGCAGCCCAGCTGATTGATGATGACATCTTATTGTTCTTCCAGCTCCATCTCTACTCAGCCTGGAGGCATCAGATAAGGAAAGCTCCCCCCTGGCCATCCCTGAGAGCAAAGGGTGAGAGAGAGGGAGAGAGAGGGAGAAACAGAGAGAGAGAGAGAGGGAGAGAAGGGGGAGAGGAGTCATGGTAGTGGCTGGGGTTGTACTATACTATTGTACTGTATGTTTGTGTGTGTGTGTGCGTGCGTGCGTGCGTGCGTGCGTGTGTAGTTCACCTGTCCCCAGGTCTGTGTCTACACTGATGGATATCCCAGAGGAGGGCGAGGAACTGCTGGAGAGAGAGGTAGAGGACATGCCTGTTGTAGATCTACCAGAGGAGCTGCTAGGGTAATAACCACACTACATTAATGACATCTGCAATGAGAGCATTAGGGGTTTTCCTGACCACATGATCTGACTCCAGGCCCTATTCTTTCCCTCCCTCTATCCCCCCAGGAGATTGGAAGAGTCACTGGTGGATATGGAGGTGGTACACTTCCACTCTCTGCTGTCCCCGCTGGCTGACCGCAAAAGTGTTACTCACTCCTTCTGGGCTCTGCTGGGTAAATAAAGAAACTGTGTGTGTGTGTGTGTGTGTGTGTGTGTTTGTGTGTTTGGCAAGTAGGCCTACTGTAGTAAGTGTGTCTATGTGTAATCAGTTTGTTCTCTCTCTAGAGATGGTTTCTGCCAGGAGACTTTGTGTGCAGCAAGATGAACCTTATGGTGACATCAGTATTTCACCTGGACCCAACTACGAGGAAGGGAATGCGAGTGTGTAGACACACACACGCACACACACACACACACACACACACACACACACACACACACACACACACACACACACACACACACGCACACACACACACTCACTCACTCACTCACTTATAACTCATATGACATACTTTCAGGATAATGTTCATTCAAAGACTAATTAAACTGTGGTAACAACAAGCTGTTGCTTTTAATTGTGTTTTCAGAGTTACATTTTTAGATTTTCTTTAGTTTTTGTATCAGTGCTTTCTCCTTTGAAATCAATTAATTCTCTATGTTAAATGTTAAGCCTGTACTGTCACGTAATGTTCTGTAAGTGTCTGTGTGTTCTACATGTAGGCTATTGTTTATGTGGCTTCTTCTGAATAAATAGGCCTACTGTGAAAACCTTTTGTTCTTGCCTTTACCTTAGACGAGAGAGACATATCCAGCCAATCAGAGGGCTGGATATTACTGCTAATCAGAGGGCTGGATATTAGAGCCAATCAGAGGGCTCAATATTACAGCCAATCAGAGGGCTGGATATTAGAGCCAATCAGAGGGCTGGATATTAGAGCCAATCAGAGGGCTGGACACACAGATCACACATGTGAGCTGTGCAAACCCAAAGTTAATACACTTTCCAAAGCAAAGACGTCGAAAACTAACTTAAGAACACATATTAAGGTGAGTTTGTTTGCTAGCTAGCTAACTGCCCAGTACAGTAGACGTCTCATATAGTGTCAATTCAAAGAGCATTGAAATTAGTTAACATTCAAATTAATGTGTTAATACATTATCTTGGAAAGTGTGTAACCAAGGAGAAAGGTGGAATGAAACCCCCTAAACCGTAAAAAGGTCTATAATATTTGGTTTTACTCACACCCTGTAAAGCTGCCAACACAGCCAGAGCAAAAATATCATTCTGAGGTCATATCTTGAGTGACACGACGAGCTGAGCAGGAAGCGAGGGCGGAGGCGTGGCTCCATTGCGAAACTAAACAGTGAGTGCAGACAACAACACCGCGCGGATTTTATTTGGGATAAAGCACGGCGTCGCTGCCAAACGGTAAAGCCAAAACAAAGCCCCTTAAATTTATGAAAAGTAACTGCAAGCAGACGACAACATCTACCTCGTAGTATTTCCTGCTGCAATCCACTGTGTGTCATTTTGCGTCCCCCTAATCTAGGCCGAGCTAGCTAGCTAGCTTTATAGGCTAGCTAATGTGCAGTCCGCCACTTGAAAGTATGGTAGCCATCGTAGTATTCATGAGCTAGGTAGCCAACAGTTTGAGTTAGCTAACTAGCAAGGAAAAGTCGCACTCATGTTTCTGTGCAAACCTGTAGTTTTTACAGTTCACATTGCAAAATGGAGGAGTCGAGAAATAGCTATCCTGGCGCTGCACTGAGATCTTCCCAGTATTTTGTGCTTCAGTGGTTCTATGAACAAGATAGGGCAGTTTGCTAGGCCAGTTTATAAACTGGCTCCCAAAGCTTCTTGGAAGGTAGCTAGCTGTAGAAAGTAGCACTGACCACCAAGACACGTGTATGCCTCCACACCCCACTCTCCACACACTGACACAGAAACATAGATTGTTAGGCCCATCTCCACCTCATGGGATCCCAATTCCAACTCGGCCATCTCCCCTCTCTTTCTCTCTTATTTGGTTGGTTGCTTGTCTTTTGATTTCTGAGAAGAGTGTTGTTGTTTTGAGTGAGTCGCTATCTCTGTCACTGCTTAATTGCTCAATAGGTGTGTTAACTTAACTCCTCCCTGTCTCCCCTATCCTCTATTCATTTGAATAAAGTCGCTGCTTTCATTTCTCACCTTTAATCACTTCTCTCTCTTTCCCCATCTCTCCCTGTATTAGATGCCTCCCACCCGGAGGTGTCCCTCCACAGAGAGAGGCAGTCGACGTGGGTACCAGGACCGTAGCTGGGAACACAAACGCAGATGGCAGCAGCGGACCCGATCCCGGACTCGCTCCCGGTCCATCTCCCGTTCTGTGTCCCCCAGCAGTGATCGGCAGCAGGAATGGGGGAGGAGGGGAGGAGTACAGAGACAGGACAGCTACCACCGCTACAGGACGTAAGAGCCCTGCTAAAACCCCTTCAAATAGAGTTAGACTACTGACTAAAACCCCAGAGAGACATCAATATTCATGTTGTCTATGCATCCCTACAGCCATGACACCCGCTCCTTGGAGAGACAGCCATACGACCGGCGCTATAATGAGGGCCACCGCCAACTGGACTACAGCTGTGACGGTGAACGAGACCACCAGCGGAGGAGGGAGAGAGAGAGGGAAAGAAAACAGGGAAGGGAACAAAAGCTGGTCAGGTACTATAGGCCTACCGAGTCTGACCACGCCGCTCATGGCTATGACTATCGGCGAGGTGGAGTGAGGGAGCGAGAGAGGCCTCTTGACCACGAGGACTCGTATCGACGGGATGGTAGCAGGAGAAAACAGGAACGAAGGAGGACTAGAAGCAGGTCCTTCAGCTCCTCCTCCTCGGTTAGTTGGGTTAGTACCGCCTAGTCCGTATTTCTATCGCTCTTTGTTTCCCCTCCTTCTTTACCTCCCCCTTCTCTCTATCCTTGCCTAAACCTGAACCCCAACACTCAACATCACTTTTCTTGTCTCTTCGCTCCTTATCCAAAGTATCTCTTTCTTTATGTTTAGGCCAACAACCTACCATTTTCCTCATGTCTTCTCCAGTTTTGGTTCAATATGGCTGATAGCACAGACCAGTGGCAGTGTAAAAATTGTTATTCCTAAAAAGATACCCCTGCCCATGGAGGAATATGTACAGGTTATACAGGGAAGGACAGGTGTAGATCAACATATTATCCCAGAATGTTGGGGTTAAGGAGGTGCAAGGAGAAGAGTAAATAGGGGGGAAACTAGATCCTCACCCCCTCTCTCTCACCCCCACCAACCCTCTCCCCTCATCTTGATTCTCGCCTCAGGACTTTCCCAGGGGGGGTGTGTGACCAGTGGTTATTATTAGTGTCCGTCTCAGCTCTTTCCCTCTTATTTCTCTGTCCCTCTCTTCCCCTCTCCTTCCTCTCTCTCTCTCTGTCTCCTGCTGCTGGCTGTTTCTGTTCTGTCGCTATCCTTTCGCAAAGTTTGTCTTTCTCTCATTCTTCTCCTCTTACCTCTTTTTTTTGTCCTTTTTTTTTTTTTTTTTTTGCTATGCTTTTTCCTTGTCCTGTTTGCTTTCACCTGTTTTTCTTTGCACTCATTCTCTTCATGCTCTCCTATTTAGTGCTGTCTCTAGTGTCTGTCTTCTCTCCTGTCATCTCTCCTTTTCCTGTGTCACTATCCTGGATCTCATCCTCCCCTCTTTCCTCTTCCCCCCTCTCCCTACGCTGCACCCCCCCCCCCCCCCCCCCGCTTCACATCCTTTCTTCCTTATTTCACCCCATCCCTCCACCTCTTCTTCCTCCTCCCTACACTATATCTCTCTCTGTATTCTGAGTTATGGGTAAGACAGAGTTGTACTCTGTGTATAAGAGCTGTCTGGACTGTATCTGCCTCTGCCTTTCTGTGAGTACCCTCTCTTCTCTCCTACCTCTCTCCTCTGTTCCCCTCTACTACAAATGTTTTCTTAGCTGTACAAAGTACTGTAGTGTTTGAATAGCTTAGTATTCTGGTTTGTTGCATATTCTCCCTTGGGAGAAATGTTTGGGAGCAGATTTTCTTCTACACCTAATTCCCTGTGTGTGTTTGTGTGTATGAGTGTGTTTGCGTGCGTGCGTGCGTGCGTGCGTGCGTGCGTGCGTGCGTGCGTGCGTGCGTGCGTGCGGGTGGGTGGGTGGGTGGGTGTGTGTGAACACCTTGCTTTATGCCCATGCCTTGCTGGTCAGCTTTGCGTGTTCTAGATTCACTCTCTCAGCCCCCCTCCTGGAGCAACAGTCTCCTCAGTGCTCGCTGCAGGAGGGGGGCTGAGAGAGTGAAGTTCTGATATTAATAACAGTCTCAGAATGTGGATGGAAATAGAGACCCAGCTCCTTGATGGAGGCCAAGCAGTCACTTGACTTTTCTTATTTAGCCCCTTTAGACCAGTAGTAGGGGCAGGGAGAGGGCTTGGGCATCAAACCAGTAGGGAATTGGGACAGCAAATGTGATTGACACTGATTTATGCTCCCAAAAAGTGAAGGTTCTATAGCATAGTGGCAATAACAAAGACCAGGCAATAGCCAAAATGTTGTCAGGCCACTTTGGAATTTAAACCTTTTGGGAGCAGCATGTGTGTATGTGCAGATGTGTGTGTTATTGAAAGGTGGATCAGTCGGTACAGCTACGCTGACGACCGTTGCCCTGTCAGGACCTGGGAGGGGGGTCAGATGTCACTCAGTGTCACACATTCTTCATCTCTGCCTCTGATTGGACTGTGGAATGGAGAGAGGGGTCAGACAGGGAGGGATCACTTACTGACACATGCGTTTTCGGTGTGTGAGTGGATTATGTTTTGATTGTTCCCAGCGGAGCAGCAGCGAGGTTCCAGGGAGAAATGCAAGAGACATCGACGATGGTCACCTGGTCTACAGGAATGGAGACGTCCTGCAAGAAAGATGTAGGTCCCGTTCCATTCTGCTGCTACCTCGCCCCTTTAACTCGCTCCATACAACCAGCCCCTTTAACTAGCCCCTCACCCTGACTAGCGTGTACTACTTGCCCCGACCACTTTAGAATTGACATACAAGAAGTTAATGGTGTGAGGTATTTGATGCACAAGAGTGTATCAGTCTGTGTCACTGTTCATAGTGTCTGGTGTAGCAATGCCATAATGCATTTTTCTCTCTTTTCTCTCTCTCTCTCTCTCTCTCAGATGAGATAGTTGATATGTTGGGTGAAGGGACCTTTGGAAAGGTTGTACAGTGTGTGGACCATCGCAGGTATGGGGCTTATCTCTGTAGATCTGTATGTAGCATTGAACTGAAACCTCCCAACTCTGATTTGCACGATGAAATGCCGCACATACAGTACACACCTTGACCACTGATGTGTTTCAGGGGTGGGGCACCCATGGCTCTGAAGATCATTAAGAATGTGGAGAAATACAGAGAGGCTGCCAAGCTGGAGATCAATGTGCTGGAGAAAATCAACGAGAAAGACCCACACAATAAACAGTGTGTAGTATGTCCTTGCATGTGTGTTTGTGCATGTGAGTTTGTGTGTGTTTCTGCTTCTTGAATTAGTTGTTTTATGGTATTATACATCTATATGATGAATACCAATACACTCTCTCTCTCCCCTCCCTCCCTCCCTCCCTCTCAGTCTGTGTGTTAAGATGCTGGACTGGTTTGACTACCACGGTCATGTGTGTATCTCCTTTGAGCTGCTGGCTCTCAGCACCTTTGACTTCCTGAAGACGAACAACTTCCAACCATACTCCATAGGCCAGGTCTGCCACATGGCCTACCAGATCTGCCTCGCCGTCAAGTGTGAGTGTGTATGCATATACGCGTATGTTTGTGAAAAGGCACACACACACACACACACACTCGCTTACTGTACTCGCACCCATTAGTATAATATCCAGTAGCCCTCTAGCTCGCTCACCCATGCATCGGCTATATTGACCAGATGGGGGCGCTGGCTCACTGTTTTACTTCCAATGTCGCTCATTCTCTTTGTCGCTCACTTGCTTTTCCTTTGCAGTTCTCCATGATAACAAGCTGACTCACACAGATCTGAAGCCGGAGAACATCCTCTTCATCAACTCTGACTGTGCCATGATGTTCAACGCTGAGAGGGTGAGAGGGGAGTGGGCAGTGTGAGCAGGCAGAGAGAGAGAGCGAGGGGTGGCAGTTGACGGTCGTGGGATGGGGGGGGGGGGAAGCAGGCAGAGAGAGAGTGAGGGGTGGCAGTTGACGGTCGTGGGATGGGGGGGGGGGGGGGTAGGGGAATGGGGAGTGTGAGCAGGCAGAGAGAGAGTGAGGGGTGGCAGTTGACGGTCGTGGGATGGGGGGGGGAGGGGAGGGGAGTGGGGAGTGTGAGCAGGCAGAGAGAGAGCGAGGGGTGGCAGTTGACGGTCGTGGGATGGGGGGGGGAGGGGGGGAGGGGAATGGGGAGTGTGAGCAGGCAGAGAGAGAGCGGGGGGTGGCAGTTGACGGTCGTTGGATGCGGGGGGGGGAGGGGAGAGTTTTTTGTGTTCCCCCTTGTGTTAAATGTTATGGGAAATCATTAGCATATTCACTAATGATGACCCCCCCCCCCCCTGTACCTCCCCATCAGAAGCGGGATGAGAGTACGCTGAAGGATACGTCAGTAAAGTTGATTGACTTTGGCAGCGCCACGTTCGACCACGAACACCACAGCACCATTATATCCACACGCCACTACCGCGCCCCAGAGGTTATACTGGGTAAGACAGGAGGGAGACGGGGAAATGCAAATGAGCAAGTCAGAACAATGTCCATTCTACCGATACTATTCCTGTGATATTTACTGTGTCAGCGTTGTTTCCCTTTCCCCCTCCAGAATTGGGTTGGAGTCAGCCGTGTGATGTCTGGAGTATAGGCTGCATCCTGTTTGAATACTATGAAGGTTTCACACTATATCAGGTAGTGTGTGTGTGTGTCTGTGTGTGTCTCTGTGTCTCTGTCTGTCTGTCTGATGTCAATTGGTTTTGTATTGTTGTGTGTTTGTATCAGACCCATGAGAATAAGGAGCACCTGGCTATGATGGAGAGAGTACAGGGACCACTCCCCAGTAGGATGATGCGTAGGACCAGGTCAGACAAACACACGCGCATATCCCCCTAGTCTTACACACCCCTGTATTTTTCTCAGTTCAGGGAATTGAGTGTGATTTGACATTTGCCCTCTCAGGAAGCAGAAGTATTTCTACCGTGGGCGTCTGGACTGGAACGAGAGCTCCAGGGCAGGACGGTTCGTCAAAGACAACTGCAAACCTCTACGGGTGAGTTAAGCCCAGTCCAGACCAGGTAGATGAACTTGATGAGCTTGGATCAAAACTGGAAGCTTGCTGGCTAGCCAGATCACCAACTACTGCTTGCATTGACAGTTATTCGAGGTAATCAATTTCGCTCTCTCTCATTTTCTTTCTTTCTTTCCCTCTCGCTCTCTCTCCCAGAGATACCAGTTGTCAAAGGGAACAGAGCACCATCAGTTCTTTGACCTGTTGGAGAAGATGCTAGAGTACGAGCCTTCCAAACGCATCTCCCTCTCCTCGGCCCTCCGTCATCCCTTCTTCCTCTCCCTCCGTGAGCCGGTGGGCAGTAAGGCCTGGGAGAGCAACAGGGACATCAGCCGATGACCTCCAGGAACCCCTTGACCCTGGTCATGGATCGGGGCGTGTCTTAAAGGAGTCCCTCTCAGATGTGACAGACTGAACTGAACTGACGACACTCCTCTATCCATCTACCTCCTTTCGCTCTCTTCTTCTATCCCTTTCTTCCATGCCATCCATTAGTCCTCCCTTCTATTCTGCCATACAACAGAGGAGTAAGTGCAGTTCAATTATCTTATCGTGCTGCAAGAAGAGGAGAGGAGGCGGGGCATGGAGCCATTGCTTGATTGATGGACAGCCACTCCAAGCTGAGGTGGAGATGTTAACAAGGACACTACACTACTCCAAGCTTTGCATCCTGAACAACCTGAACATGAGGGAGACCCCGTCACCCTCTGTGGAGGGTTTGACATCCTAGCACTCTGGTCTTTGATTTGCTCTCCTCATGCTGATTGACACGTCTGGTGCTCAATGGAGGCAGCATCGCTAGCAGTTACCCTGGAACAGTGTTCTCTTTTGGACTATGGCAACATTGGGATGTTAAGCAACATTTCAATGTTGAGATGATAATCTTGGGGGTGCCAAATCGCGCACATACTGTACACACACTGTATAGCAGACACCTTTGTTACAGACGTATTTGTTAGTCTTATGGTATTATGTAATGCACATTGTTTTAACTACTTCATATACCTTGATATTACATACATACATGCATACATACATACATACATGCATACACAGACACACACACAATACACACATTTACAGTATTTATTTTTGTAACGCTGTAATTGAGTATATTGATACTGACTGCTATTTTTGTATGGAATGACTATAAAAGGTATATATGTATACTATATAATAAAGTGAGCTCTTCTACTCCCATCTGTCGATTTGTTGTGGAGACTCTAACACTAGCTGAATGACATGTTAAGTGTGTGTGTGTGTGTGTGGCATTGAGTTCCAGCCGTCCCTTGGCATCAAAGCAGAATTGATTGAGTGCAGCTAAGCAGAGAGCATGGTCACTGGGGTGTGTGTTTTGGCAGGTTTTCTATCTTTAGCCTTGGCAATGATGAGAGGAGGTTTAAGGACTGTGTGTGTGTGTGTGTGTGTGTATGTGTGTGCCAGAATGGGACCATACTTTCATAGTGTAAGCTCACTCTGAAATGCAATGTGTGGGTGTTAATGTGCATGAATGAGGCTAAAATTAAAGTTGAGTGAGACACCAGGGGGCTATCTGTGAGTGTAGAGACACTGCCTGAGGGAGAGTGTCATGTTTGTGTGCAGTGTTTTGTATTGAGTGCAACAGTACTTTATGTGCTTGTTTTGTACTGTATCTACATACTATATGATGTACTCATGCTTGTGTGTGTGTGGTTCTATGTGGTTAGAACTGTAGGTCTGACTGTGTGGATGCCTTTGTGACAGTCCCCTCTCCTTCCTTGCTTGTGTGTAAAGCAAGATGAGAGAGAGGGGCGGGGAGAGAGGGAGGTAAGGAGAGAGAGAGAGGGTTAGAGTGTATCTCTCTTTCTTTCTCACTCATCAAACCAACTGTGCTTCCCACATCCCTCATTCTACAGCCTCTCCTGCAATCTAGAGGCAGGGAGAATAACCTTATTACAGCCAATCAAAGGACTGGATATCACAGCCAATCAGAGGGCTGGATATTACAGGTAATTAGAGGGCTGGATATTACAGCCTATCAGAGGGCTGGATATTACAGCCAATTGGGTCTGTGTGTTGCATGTGAGCAGCATTTCAGTGTCAGACAAGGACAACATTTGTTATTCGCCTAGAAACAAGTTGTAGAGTTGTAGAACAATTTACCTCTTTGTGTAATAAATTATACACCCTGTTACCATTCGACTCCAGAGTGATCTGTTCTTGCAGTCATGTTTCTTAATTGTTTATAATTTCATGAAGTAGTTTCGATATGAGCTACTTTTTCAAAGTAGCTTTAGTTTGACAAACTATATTTCTGTCAAGGGTAGCTTTGGTGTAGTTTAACTTCAATTGTGAAGTAATTGGTAATTGGGTAAGTACATTTTTTGAGTAGCTTCCCCAACACTGGTTATTACATGTACTCATGTGTCTCGTGAGTGACCTCAGGAGACCGTGAGACCAGTCAACAGACATGTTAATGTACTTACACACCAGTGGAAACTGGTGGAGGTAGAAATCGGGAGGACTGCCTCATTGTAATGCATGGAATGGGATTCCGTTCCATGCATTACAATGAGCCCGTCCTCTGATTTCTACCTCCACTAGCCTCCCCTGTTACACACTCTAACATTAGAAAGCCCTGTTATTGGAAACGTCTATGACCTCAGCACATCTCTGACATGTGAAAGGCTTTTCTTGCAGTGTTTCTTGCAGT
>NC_139664.1:8866839-8876839 GCF_951799395.1 Argentina silus | reverse complement strand
CTCCAAGGTGTGTGTGTAGCAATGAGTAATAGAGTTGGACACATTAAATATGAACTGTACTTTATTTTACTCTTCCTCTTGACCCCTCCCCACTCCTCTAACCTCAGAGCACAAAGGACACCAACCACATCAGAGCCGTTGGAGGGAAGGTGGCGCTCCCCCGCGAGCTGGCAAAATTGGTTCAATCTGAGACCTCGTCCAAGGACGATGGATACAACCTGCTAAATTCATTCCAAGGCCTCACCTTCAACATGGGGGTGATCACTGGCAGAAAGCAGAGCAAGACAACCACGCCGACATCTAATGCGGAGCCCTGTAAAATCATGTGATAACTGTCAAAGGGAGAAACGGATACAGGGCACGCACGCACGCACGCACGCACGCACACACACACACACACACACACACACACACACACACACACATACATACCTCACCCTTCAAGCTACAGAAAAAGGAAAGCACAGGTCAAGGACATTTACTCCCTCAAACTTCTCTTTGTTTTCTCTTCTTCATCCCCCTCCTCACATTGTTTGTTTAGTTTTTTTATTTTCTATTTTTGTTTTCTGTACCACATGACACACATTGTTGGTAGGTTTTCTTTTGTCTTGTGAGATGACTTTGAGTCTCTCTCTCTCTCTCTGTCTCTCTCTGTCCTGCTCTGAGTCATCTACTGATCAGACTCTGAAATACAGTCAATGAGAAACACTAGGAGGAAATTAAGTTATAGATGATGTAATTACTTATAGTATGTTATGCTGCATCACTGCTAATGGGATCATATAAATAGATACATCTATCTCAATGAGTGGGATATTGTCATTATATTGTTAGTACAGTATGTGCGTAGTACTTGGACTATACTGGAACTAACCGGCTCAAACCAGATTGGGCTATCTCAGACCTTGAAACAGTCTGGACCACACAAGTAAGGAACCTCAGGGTATTGCACATTTACCAAAAACATGGAAATGTGCAAGAAGATAACTTATCTATTGAAGATTATTGTTCTTAGTTCCCTATTCTCCGTTTAGGTAATCTTTCTTTTGTGAATAACCTTTGACCCTGTCTATGTAAGCCAAATGATGTTACTGTATGTTCTTGTTTGTTTTTTATATGTGAAATAGAACCCACTGTAGAACCCACATAACATGAAATTAAAGCACCTTTTAGGGTTCCTGAACATGGAACCAACAAAACTAGAAGATTTATCTTATTTGTGGGGGTTGTTATGTTCGAACTTGTAATAAAGTTTGGTACTGACAAAAATGTGTGTGTGTGTGTGTGTGTGTGTGTGTGTGTGTGTGTGTGTGTGTGTGTGTGTGTGTGTGTGTGTACTTGCATCACCCTGACTTTTGGGCTCTGTTGTGATTCTCTTGAACTTCCACCTCCAGAGGAATAAATCATCACCTCTGTCAGTTCTATTAGCGATGGAGGACAGTCAGGGTTAGGAGGAATAGAAAGGAGGGGGAAGATAGGATGGAGCAATAATTGAGAAGAAAATACAGTTTGCATTAGAGTGAAAGAAGAGGAGAGAGGAGAGCAGCCTGAACTAGAGGAGAGTGGTGGAACATTTGAGAGCCTGAGAGACATGTTGAATGCGTCTATGAGTTCGGCTGTGTGTGGAGGGATCCGGCGGGGGCTGTGTGTGTCGGCGGCGGGGACGGTGAGAGGGAAGGAGGTGGAGGGGACGGCCGGGGTGGCCAGAGGGGGTCCGGGGGGCAGACAGAGGGGTGTAGGTGGAGGGGTGCGGGGGTTTGAGGAGATCCCCCACACAGGCAGCAGTGGCTGGATTAACCTGGTGAGGTTCTGGAAAGAAGACAGATTCAGACTGCTACACAAACACATGGAGAGGACCTTCAACACCCTCGGCCCCATCTACAGGTACCTGAGCGTGTGTGTGTGTGTGCGTGTGTGTGTGTGTCTACAATGAACTTTTCTCTGAGGTGTAAGCATGAGTGTGTGTGTATACATGGAATATATCATGTTATAAAGCTGTATTTGACACCTCCATGTCCCAGTGAGCACCTGGGCACCCAGAGCAGTGTGAACATCATCCTGCCCTCTGACATCAGTGAGCTGTTCCGCTCTGAGGGCCTGCATCCCCGACGCATGACCCTGCAGCCCTGGGCTACACACCGTGAAACACGCCAGCACAGCAAGGGAGTCTTTCTCAAGTGAGAGTGTGTGTGTGTGTGTGTGTGTGTGTGTGTGTGTGTGTGTGTGTGTGTGTGTGTGTGTGTGTTTCTATCTATTGAAGAAATGGGGTTATATTACGTGCAACGGAGAACACATCGTGCTCTCCTCTTTCATCCTCGCCTTCCTCCCCATTTCTCCTCCTCCCGTTCTCCCCCTCTCTCAGGAACGGGGCAGAGTGGCGTGCCGATCGCCTCCTGCTGAACAGGGAAGTGATGATGAGTTCCGCCGTCCGTCGCTTCCTGCCCCTCCTCAACGAGGTTGCAGATGATTTCTGTCGTCTGCTGCGGACGAGGGTGGAGAAAGAAGGAAGGGGGGTGGAGGGGCGACGCAGCCTGACCATCGACCCCAGTCCTGACCTCTTCCGCTTCGCCCTGGAAGGTCAGAGTTCACTCTCTCCTAACAGAGGGAATTTATTTTGTCAACAGCATTCAAAAGAAACAGAACACATTCCACTTTGAATTACTCTGTTCAAATTAATTCAGAATAGCATAGCAGTGTAGCATAGGGCCTAATAGTCTGTCTATTTTTCACCCTGTGTAAAAGTTGATGCATGTGTGCGTGCATGGAGACATATGTATGGTTCTCTTTTAATCAGTGTGATGGAACTTCAATCCCTAGGTGATGTGTAAGATAATGACAGTATCTGATCTGATTCATTTATTTAACCTCAGGTCTCTCTTGGAGGTCTGTGTTGAGTCATAGAGGCTGACGTAGTTTGTGGCAGGAACCTTCGTCAGAGGAGATGCTAAGATCAGGCGGGACAGCTTTTATCTAAATGGATCAAAATCTCTCTCTCTCTCTCTCTCTCTCTCTCTCTCTCTCTCTCTCTCTCTCTCTCTCTCTCTCTCTCTCACGCCCAGCTTCAGTGGTCCTTTATAAACATGATCTTATATGCCTTCAAGGCACAAACCGGTTTAGGAAGTCTGAGTATAGTATATGTATGAATATAAATATATAAACATATCTACATGGATCTGTTTATAGCCTGTTGAAGCTTATTTGGTAGGCATCTGCAATCTCTCACCAGGTCTGGCCCTTTGAAGAGCAGCTTTCATGTGCTGTCTGGAAGGTGCCACATTCAGTGTGTGTGTGTGTGTCCGTGTCTGTGCATGTGCATGTGTGCGCTTTCTCCTCACAGGCCAGAGAAGGAGCGGTGAGACAGGGCCAGGTGCTAAGCCAGAGGAGGAATAGAAGGGAGGAAATTCAATCACTGCCACTGATGTGTCACTAATGTAACACAAACATGACTGGGTGATGGATATCACATGATGAATATACTGCTGAGTTGTCCGTTGTTAGATGACGCAAGGGGAGAGAACCTATTGAAATGTCTCACTGGATCGGAAAAGGAGATACAGTGGGAAATAACACAGTCTTTCTCTTTTTTTCTCTCTCACTCTTCCTCCATCTCTCTCTCTCACTCTTCCTCCATCACTCTCTCTCTCACTCTTCCTCCATCTCTCTCTCTCTCTCTCTCTCTCTCTCTCTCTCTGTCTCCCTCTGTCTCCCTCTCTGTAGCCAGTTGCCATGTCCTGTATGGGGAGCGTATCGGTCTCTTCTCATCCTCTCCGTCTCAGGAGTCTCAGAGGTTTATCTGGGCAGTGGAGAGAATGCTGGCCACCACCCCTCCTCTCCTCTACCTGTCCCCCAGACTGCTGCACCATCTCGGTGCCCCCCTGTGGACTCAACATGCCACTGCATGGGACCACATCTTCAGTCATGGTGAGCCACAGGTGTTGTGACTGTGATTGTTGGAACTGAGTATGAGACGATCCAAACAGGTTTGGCTCAATGCTTACTTCCTGTATAGTTTTATAGACTAGACTCCTTTATGCCTCCCACTTTCCACCCCATTTCCTGCACCCAACCCTGATCACTTGCCTGTTGAATTTACCCCTCTCTCCTCTCCCATCTCTCCCCTCCCTCCTCTCAAGCGGAGGCGCGGATCCAGAAGGGATACCAGCAGCTGAGGTCCAGCCAGGGTGGAGGTGGTGAGGGTGGAGGGACAGATGGACATTACACCGGGGTGCTGGGTCAGCTGCTGGAGAGAGGACAGTTATCCCTGGAGCTCATCAAAGCCAACATCACTGAACTGATGGCTGGAGGGGTCGACACAGTGAGTGTGTGTGTGTGTGTGTGTTTGTGTGTGTGTGTGTGTGTGTGTGTGTGTGTGTGTGTGTGTGTAGGTGTGTTAATTTCATGTCTCTTTAATAAAAGGCGTCTGCTAAATGATGTCCCTCCCTTCCAGACGGCGGTGCCACTGCAGTTTGCCCTGTATGAGTTGGGCCGTAACCCGGTGGTGCAGGAGAAGGTCAGAGGGCAGGTGACGGCAGCGTGGGCACGGGCTGGAGGTGACGCCCAGAAGGCTCTGCAGGAGGCGCCACTGCTGAAGGGCACAGTCAAGGAGATCCTCAGGTACACAACATAATAACACACACACTTTTACACAAGCTTCACTCCTGTGGTAGGCTACATAACATATCCTGCACTATGATGTCCCTGGACTGAAAAAGAATGAAGCATAGAAGATGCAATGCATTAAGAAATATGTGTGGCATAGAAAATATAGCTGGAAACTACTTATACGACTTTTGGCCAAAGATCTATAGCTATCGGTGTGTATCAGAAAAATATCAAAAGATAAGCTATTTGTAATCTGCGGTTAGGGCATCATGGAAACAATGGCCACCAGCTATGCATCGTGTGTGTGTGTGTGTGTGTGTGTGTGTGTGTGTGTGTGTGTGTGTGTGTGTTTTCTGTTCTGTGTGAAAGGTTATACCCAGTGGGAATCACTGTCCAGCGATATCCAATCAGAGACATCGTCCTCCAGAACTACCACATACCTGCTGGGGTGAGTGATACATCTCCAATACACACACACACGCACACGCACACACTTCAGATTGCTCATCATGATGCATAGCAGTGAAATTTATTCTCTCCCTCTCCCGCTCTCCCGCTTCTTACTCCCCCCTGTGCCGCCACCCCCCTCCATCCCCCCCACCCCCACCCCCCACCACCACCACCACCCCCTCCCCCACCCCCTCACCCTCCCTCACTCACTCCCTCAGACGTTGGTCCAGGCATGTCTTTATCCCCTGGGGAGAAGTCGGGACGTGTTTCAGGACCCTGATCGTTTCAACCCCGGCCGGTGGGGGGCCCAGGAGGAGGGGGGCGGAGGAGGGGGGGGGTTCCGCTCCCTGGCGTTTGGGTTTGGAGCCAGGCAGTGTGTTGGCAGGAGGATCGCTGAGAACGAGATGCAGCTTCTACTCATGCACGTGAGTGAAGGAGGGAGACGTGCAAAAAACAACATATGGGTAGGAAGTGAAGTTTGAAGGGAAGAGAGGAGAGACGGATTGAGAGAGAAGAGGGGAGGGGAGGGAGAAAGTGGGGAGGAGAAAACATGGAGAGGGGGCTAATGATTACAGTTACAGAAGAAAAATCCTGCTATTGAGTCTCTCACTACCCTCCCTCTCCTCCCTGTCGCTCCCCCCGTCTCTCTCTGTCTCTCTCCATCCCTCCCTCCTTCTCTCCGCTTATGCTCTATCCGTAGATCCTGCTGAGTTTTCGTCTCAGTGTGTCCTCGTCACAGGAGCTCAGCACTAAGTACACCCTCATCCTTCAGCCGGAGACCCCACCGCACATTACTTTCAGCACACTCTGACACACACACACACACACACACACACACACACACACACACACATTTGATGAATCAGTAAGTCAACCAATCAATCAGTTCGTCCTAAACTCCACAGCATTTACACCATACAGTTTCCATGTGGTCTACATGAATAAACACGAATAAACTATTTTGTTTGTCTAATAAATAATTGTGTCAGTGTTTCGTTGTCAGTTGGTCTCTGGGCTTTATCCAAATACCAGCGATAACCGTCGGTATCCACACGGTGGAGGTAAATCTAGCAACACTCCCCATTATTCATTCTGAGAACCAGGGTGCTTTCCACACTGGTGAAGTCCCCTTCGACCCTGCCGTCTACTGAAATTTACAGGTTTGTATTATTAATTTCTCTACAGGTGAATCGTAGTTTCAAGCAGTGTCTCCCTGTAGCCTGTATCAGTCAATTTTACGTTTCGAATTAAGTAGCCATATATATATATTTGTCGTTTGCTGACAATGCTTACAATTTAGCAAAATTGGCAGTTCTACAACTATTCAAAGTCCAAATAACTTTCCGTCCTGACAAGTTTATTGAACTGTACGGCGAGTTTTTTTCTACGTGCAAGGTAGCATGTTGTTAACATGGTAGTTGTAAATGTAATTAGGACGCTTTTACTAACTTTATTATCTGATACATACATTCTGCACACGCTCTTCTGGCAAACGCTCCCTGCGTCGCTGAGTTTGTGTGGCAAAAGTGTAGATGTTAATGTCAACATGCATAAAGTTATTTATATTTCCATATTATTAGGCGCAGGTTTTGCATTAAATTAAGTGGGCTGCAAAAAAGTTAGTTTGGATTAGTCATAGTTGTTATGCAACATGTACAAATCGTCATAAATTTGATGTGACTCGTAAGACTTTACTTTGTAGGCCTTGATGCAAAATGCATTTCATTATCTGAAATGTCTCCCCAGTTGAGCGTATGGGATTATGCATATGAGATGTCACATTAGGTGTGCATGCTGTATGTCAGTGTTACTGGAGCCCAATGGAGTGGGCTTTAGTGTAAATTCTCCTCAGTCAAGTCAGGCACAAAGGTCTGTTTGTCCTTTGGCTACTGATTTACACGCTCTGTTAATAGGTGTGTGTGTGTGTGTGTGTGTGTGTGTGTGTGTGTGTGTGTGTGTGTGTGTGTGTGTGTGTGTGTGTGTGTGTGTGTGCGCGCGCGCGCGCGCGTGCGTGCGTGTGTGGTGGATGGTGGGGGGGGGGGGGCGGGCTAGTGTGAGTGAGAGAGAGACTTGATTTAACTTTCAGTGACTGTCTACCCATGTGGGTTTACAATGAGCAGTCGGGTTATTCATTGGAGCAGTGTGATACTGCATGCATTAACATGCTCTTTGAGTGTTTGTGTAAGGGGTACTCCAGATCATTGCTCCAATAAATCTTCTATGTCTGTGATTATATAACCAGCAGGGTATCAACCCTCGGTCATCTGTGTGAGCTACTGTAAATCAGAGGTATTAGCTCCAGTCTCCAGGAATTGTTCATCTACTGTGCAGTAGCTATTAGGCTGCTGTTGACACAGTCATTATCTACAAACATTGGCACCTGGCAAGCTGTGAGGAACACATTAAACAAGCTAAGAAGTGGGCAGACATAGAGGTCTTCCCAGCTCTGCCCCTAAGGTTGTTCTTGTTCTCATGCTGACATAACATCAGCATTTACATATATACTCGATCCTCACCTCTCCTCTGTGACGGTTTGGGTGCAAAATGGCCATCGACCCCATACTATATAAAACACTTCTGATAGGTATCCATACACACAGTATCCTAGCTGATGTGTGGTATATATAGGGTGAGGGAGGGGGGGGGGGGAATGAATGAAAGTGCAAAGGTTGAGAAGAAACCAGGCTAGGGGCAGGCTAACAGTTAGTTGAGACAGAAAGGTAGCCAGGAGGACATTGTTAATAAGTGGACTGAGTAGTGAGTTTCAAGAAAGGGCAGATTCATTGATATTCATAGTGATACAGAGACATATCAGCCTAAAAGCCAAAACACTGAAGACGACTTCTGGACAGACTGACTGACTGACTGACTGACTGACTGACTGATTGACTGACAGAGGAGAATGGACCCTACAAAGCTCATTGTTCCCATGGGAGGTAGGTGGACTGTATATGGAGCAAGTAGCATGGGACATGTTTGTGTTCACTTTTAGCGTTTACAATGGCATTATTATAAAAATAACATGTATTGTCATTGAGCCGGTGTATTCTACTTTCTAGGATAGTAATTTATGATCTCCACAAATGAGATGATGCTGTTTTACTTTCCTCATTCTATTCTTAGTCATAAGTGACTAAATAAAGGTCACTACAGGAATGAGGTTCATTTTGAATTTCTGGCAACAGCTAGAAATACAAAAACAAATGTACGTATATAGCAGGAAAGTATAATATATATATATAATATATATAGTATAATATATTGCCAGTCTGCTTTCATTTAACTTCCTTGTCATACATGCAAGCATGAGTTTGAGTTAAGCTTGTATTTCTGTATACACACGTTCATTAGAATGTAGACCTATGAGGCTGTTGGCTATTTGGAGGTTACATTTGGATAGTCAGGAGGAGTTGACCCGGGTGCATAGTCATGGTTGGTCAGTGCCACTAGTACTGTCTTTTAGTTTTAACCTGAGGTTCACTGACTGATTAGACCCACCATGCTCCATCCATGTACTTTTTCCTTAAAGCGAAGCTATTCCTAGAATGTCATGTCCACACCAAACCCATATCTCTTCTTATCTCCCCTGTGGCATGTATGCGTTTATTGACATGTTGCAACACTGGTTCCTATGACCTGCTTTACAGTTAGTCCTATCAGGTGTGTGTGTCATAGGTTGTCATTTAACTTACAAGAGTCTTATTTGTGTGTGTGTGTGTGTGTGTGTGTGTGTCTGTGTGTGCGCACGCGCGTGTGCGTGCAGGTGTTTGTGATGTGTCAGAGGCAGATCTCAGTGGGACACTCAATGATGTGTGCATCAGGGCAACAGAACTGGGTCAGAGAGAGAGAAAGAGAGAGGGAGACACCCTGTAGCTAGAAATCCCACAGGATTCACACACAGTTACGCGCGCACACACACACACACACACACATACATACACACACACACACACACACACACACACACACACACACACACACACACACACACACACACACACATAAGCACACACACATCCTTCCCTCTCCTTTTCCCTGACGTTCAGAGACTTCCCCAGGGGCCTGACCACCTCCCAGGACCAGCATGTCTCTGTCTGTTTCCTCTTCTCTTTCCTCTCTGTCTCTGTCCTCAGGGGGCTCTTTTTTATGCCCCTCCTCCACCCACCTCTCTCTTCCTATCCTTCCATCGCCTTCCTTCCCTCCCCTCCCTCCTCCTCCCTCTCCTCTTCTCACCTCCTCACTCGTGGTCAGTAATGCTGTCAGTAATAATGACCTTGTCCATCTTGATCACTCCCTTCTCTTCTCCTTCTCATCCTCCTCCTCCTCCCTCCATCTTTCCTGGGATGACAGCAATAGCACATGCAATGACAATGGATGCATTTGTACTGGATGCATTTGTGTTGCTTCAGTAAAGCACTCACCCAGGTCTCCAAGTACTTGACATTGTCACAGAACGCTTCCCACACTAACATGTGTAGATCACTTGCTGTAGATTGTTGTACACGGCACCTACACAGACAGTACATCTACTGTGCATTGTAGCAAACAGACTACAAATATTGACCATGTGACATGTCATCAAAATGTAAGCATGCCATTGTAAGATACAGTTAGTATCCATATTTGGGAACCTATTCACACCTATATGAGAACACATTTTGTGTCCCTTGACTTGAAATAAGTACATTGTTTATGGACTGTTTCCCAGCCTGTTTTGGAATGTCATTTCGTTGCATGTTGAAGTATTGTCTCTTGAATGACAATATGTTATTACTCCCCTGCCTGTTCCTCCTGAATGTCAGTCTGTTGCATGATAACCTCCTTGACCTTTCCTTCTCTCTTTAATGTCAGCATGCTGTGTGTGTGTGTGTGTGTGTGTGTGTGTGTGTGTGTGTGTGTGTGTGTGTGTGTGTGTGTGTGTGTGTGTGTGTGTGTGTGTGTGTGTGTG
>NC_139664.1:8764339-8849339 GCF_951799395.1 Argentina silus | reverse complement strand
CGTTCCATAAGCTTCCTGCAGACGTACGTCAGAAGATCCATGAGTATTACGAGCATCGCTTCCAGGGCAAGATGTTTGACGAGGAGAACATATTGGGAGAACTCAGCGAACCACTGAAAGAGGTAACACACACACACACACAAACACACACGCACACACACACACACACACACACACACACACATACACATAAACACATACTCATCGGGCCACAGAAGATTCACAACTCTGCCCTCTTTCCCTGTTCTCTCTTCCTCCTCCCCCCCCCCCATCCCTCCAATCTCTCTCTCCCCCCTCAGGAGATAGTTAGCTTTAACTGCCGTAGCCTGGTGGCTAACATGCCACTGTTTGCCAATGCGGACCCTAACTTTGTGACGGCCGTGCTGACCAAGCTCAGGTTCGAGGTGTTCGCGCCAATGGACTTCATCATCCGCGAGGGCATGGTCGGACGCAAGATGTACTTCATCCAACACGGTCGAGTCAGCGTCCTCAGCCGCGGCAACAAGGAGACCAAACTCAGCGACGGGTCATACTTTGGGGGTGAGGAGAGGGGGTGGGTGGGGGATAGGGGGTAGAGGATGAGGGAGTGGTGGGGGTGAGGGGAGGGGGTGGGTGGGGGATAGGGGGTAGAGGATGAGGGGGTGGTGGGGGTGAGGGGGTTGGGTGAGGTATGGGGGAGAGATACTGTACCTGTAAGGGCAGATTTTTTTCCAGGCAGCTTCACAATTTATTCTAAAATGTATTTTCCACAATCTCTTCCTCTCTCACTCTCCCCCTTTCTTCCCTTTTGCCCTCTATTATCACTCTCCCCCCCCCCCCTCTCTCCCCCCCCCCCCCCCTCTCTCCCCCTCCCCTCTCAGAGATCTGTCTGTTGACTCGAGGGCGGCGTACAGCGAGTGTTCGTGCGGACACCTACTGCCGTCTCTACTCCCTCAGTGTCGACAGCTTCAACGAGGTCCTTGAGGAACATCCTATGATGAGGCGGGCCTTCGAGACTGTAGCAGTTGACCGATTGGACCGCATTGGTACTGTGCCTCTGCCGTCAATCAGTCCATTACTTGCAATGACTTGCAGTTTTCAATTCAGATTTATTTCCCCAGCCTCCGTAGTGCTTTGTGCAATGACCTTGCTGATTGCTTACAATTTTCCATCCAATTCAGTTTAAATTCAATGGAGCTTTGTGCAGTGACCTGAAAAAAGGTTCCGGAAAAGTCATTTGAAGGTGAAAGAAAAACTATTTTAATGGCGATAAAATGAACTGAGATGTAGGAGTAAGAGTAAGGACCGACAGCAGAAACATGCTGGTTTTGTTTCTGATTGGTATTAAGTTCTTTCTACCTCCGTACAAAGACATGCTGATCATCTGCACTTGGATTGCTACGACTTGCTTTTGTTCTTCTTCCCTCTGTATGAGGCTTTAAATACTTCTCTTTCTTGCGTTTCTCCCCTGCAGGTAGGAAAAACTCTATCCTCCTGAGGAAGTCTTCCCAGGGGGGTTCAATGGCGGGGGGCAGTAGCATGGGTCGTGGGGGGGGGCGGGGAGGAGGGGGTGCAGGAGGGGGGCTATCCATGGTGGGCCTGGGCTCCTGTGACAGCATGCTGGTGCAGCAGATCGTCAAACACGACAGCATGCCCGCCATGCAGGACGCCATCGCCGCCGCAGCCGCAGCAAGAGGAGGAGGAGCCACAGAAGGAAGTGGGTCCGTCTCCCCGAGGCCCCGCCCTTTGATCTGGGCACCGTTAGTTCATGCCCCTCTGCAGGCGGCTGCCGCCACCACTAACGTAGCCATCGCTCTGATGCACCAGCAGCAGCAGCAGCAGCAGTTACAGCTACAGCAGTTACAACAGCAGCACGCACTGGCGGGCGCTATATTTCTGCCATCCCCTCTACCCTCCATCTCTCCCTCTCCCTCGACGTCTTTCCCCCTCTCCTCCCCACGCCCCCCTGTCCTCCAGCCCCTGCGCCCCTCTGTGAGCTCTCTCATCGGGATGATGGGGATGGGGGGGATGGGGGGTTTGTCTCCCAGAGGGGGGTTCCCTGGGCCCATCTCCTCCATGGGTCCCCCTGGAGGAATGACATCCCCGCCCTTTGCCAAAACACCGGGCACACCGGCTTCCTCCGTCCCGCCCTCCGTCCAACTAGGAAGGACCCTGCACTACAGTCTCCGCCTCCACACAGACCATCCTTCACCGATTGGAGGAACCCCTGGAACCCCCACAGTCGGCGGGTCGACAACCCCACCGTTACACAAATTGCCCCCCGCCAACCCCACCGCTGCTACCGGTGTCACATCAGACAGCTGCAGTTCCATTTCTGGCCAACAGGGAGCTAAGGAGGCGCTGTTGCGTTATGGAGGGGGCAGCACTCAGGGCCTGCCTGTGTTGGGCAGACTCACCCAGGAGGCCAGGCTCCTGTCCGCCTCGCAGCCCACTCTGCCTCACCGCTCCTGGGTAGGAGTGCAGCCTCACCCCCCTCTCTACCGGAAGGCCTCTGGAGGTAACCTGCTGCCTGCCCCGCTCCAGTTAGCGAGGGGGGGCAGCGCTGGAGTGTTGAGTTCTAATTCTAATGCAGCACCAGTCCAAGCCTATGTACAGCAGATGCAGATGCCTCTGTTTAATACACAAAAGCAAGCACAGGCCCTAGGATCTATACAGGCCACTGTAGCACAGAATCCCCCTGGCCCTGTCTCTACACACAACCCCGCACTGACAGCTACACACACACACTCCATCCCTGCACCCACAGCTGCACACACACACTCTGCCCCTTTCTCTTCCCCCGTACCCACACACACAGCCGTGCACACAGCTGCCACTGCTCCCCTGCCCTCCTCTTCCTCCCCTAGACAGACCCCCCTCTCCTCTGCCACCCCCTCCCCAGCCCCGACTCCATCCTCCCCTACTCAAGTCCTGCCCCAAACCCCTCGCCCTAAACCTACCCCTACACCCCCCTCTCGCTCATCTTCTCCTCCCCTCTGCTCCACCCCTCCCTCTGGCGGATCTACCCCTCTATCTCTCACCTCAACCCCTCGCCCCAAACCCATACCCACACCTCCCCCCCGCTCCTCTTCCCCCTCTCCTTCCTCCACTCCACCTCCATCCTCTGTTACTACACATTTCCCCCTTCCACAAACGCCGGGGTCCAAGTCTTTTCTTTTCACATCCCTCTCTCCCCCTTCCTCCTCCCTCTCCTCCCCAACCCTTCCCCAGATTCCCAGAACCAAGCCCTCCCCTACACCCCTCTCCCCTTCCCCTCTGTCTGGCCCCAGTCCTACCCCCACCCCTACACCCTCCAAAACCCCAACTCCTACCCAGACCCGGACCTCCACCCCTACCCCCACACCTACCCCTACCCCGGCCCAAACCCCAACTTCTAGCCAGACCCGCACCGTTACATCTACCCCGACCTCTGCCCCCGCCCAAACCCCAACTTCTACCCAGACCCGCACCGTTACCTCTACCCCGACCTCTGCCCCCGCCCAAACCCCAACTTCTACCCAGACCCGCACCGTTACCTCTACCCCCACCTCTGCCCCCGCCCAAACCCCAACTTCTACCCAGACCCGCACCGTTACCGTTACCTCTACCCCAACCTCTGCCCCCACCCAACCCCCAACTTCTTCCCTGACCCGAACCCCAACTTCTTCCCTGACCCGAACCCCAACTTCTTCCCTGACCCGAACACCTACCCCTACTCCCGCCCAAACCCCAACTTCTTCCCCCTCTCAACCCCCCTCTCCTATTTCTTCACCTGCTCCCATACAGAGCCAAAGCCTTACCCCAGTCCAAGCTCAAACCACACCCTTGATTCCCACCCCTAGCCCTACCCCTATCCCTTTCCCTGCCTCCACTCAAAGCAAAGCTCCAACCCTTATCCCTACCAGCTCCAAAACTGCTACCAGTGCCTCAACCCCTATACCCACCTCTGGCCCTTCTCTTACCGCCACACCGTCCCCTGCTATCCCACCTGCACCTACCCATACCCCAAAACAAACGTCCACCCTTACAGCTGCCCCTACCCATACCCCAAAACTCATCACACCCGTAGTCCCAGCCCAAACCTCCTCCCATACCTCCACCCCCCTACCCACTCAGTCGGCCACAGCCACCCTACTCCCCCAGACCCCCTGCCCCCCAGCCACCCCTGCCCCCTCTGCCTCCTCCAAGGGAGACAAGAAGGACCCTCAGCCACCCACAGCCAAGAGAGACTCAGAGGGACGGAAACACAAACTACCTGCCAACATGTGAGAAGGGTCCTGGAGGAGGGTATCTGATTGGATGATGGACTTTTGTGGGGTTGGGTGATTGGCAGAGCCTTAGACATACACAGCTCAACAATCTATTCTCCATGTTGTCACCAAACATTTCATGACAATGACATAAGATTGGCATTCACACTAGAGCGTGATTGTCTTAGAACATTTGGTACCAACATGGCACCTCAATCTAAAACTGAGTTAGCAGCTGTATATCTCTAGCTCTGCTGATTCGGGCAGGCTACGATAGAGTCATTCAGTCCAAACGTATACATACATATCTGTGTCAGTGATTGTTGGAGCAAGCAAGGGAGCTGAAGTGGAAAGATACCACAGCACATAGAGGGAGGGAGGAAAATGAGAAAAAAATGTTGCATGTCAATTGTCTAGTGGCTTCCTCTCCTTGTTTGCTCTCCTACTCGATCTGAAAACATACCTTAGGAGAGGTGGAAGCTGATGCTGGTGTTGTATTCTAAGGCAGCCAACAGGCACTTCCTGGTTTCCAGGTTCACCTCCCTCTTGCCTCCTGCTCTTCACCCAAGTGTAATATTTTGTCATCAGAATATTGATCATAAAGAGAATGAGATTAACGATATCTGTAAAGTTGATAATCATATTGATCAGAGTATCTTAGGAGCCGACCACTAGTCGTTATGTTGTCCCAGGTGTGTGGTATTTAGCTTTGGACACAAACTCTTAAACTCTTAAGTACATTATGCTCACACTGACTACTACTGTAACTGAAATGTGTTTTTTTGTGTGACACTTAATACTGCTCCCTCATACATTGTGGATATGGGTTTATTTGTTCCACCCAGCTCCTGTAAATATATGCCTCTCCTTCTGCTTTCTCACTCCTCTGCTTCTCGGTCTTTCATCTCTGCCTGTCTGATCCTCTTTCATCTTTTCACAGAGCTTTTGTAGTTAACTGTTCCAGTGACATTCACAGATGCTCCCCCTCCCCACCTCTCTCTCTCTATCTCTCTCTCTCTCTGTCTACCTCCCCTCCCCCTCCCTCCATCCCGTCATGTCCAGTGATGTTTGATGTTTTTTGTGGGTAGCGACAAAGCGTTCCTTTTTTAACCACTGATACCATGTTGCCTAGACTATATATTTAAGGACCAAATGTTTTATTTTTTATTTGTTATCACAGCTTTAGCTTTTGAGCAAAATTAAGTAAATAATTGTCGATGATGACAATGTTATTGATGATGATGTTGATAATGATGATGATTATGATGGCAAGTCATTGCAAGAATAAAGCAGATTTAGATCAATTTGTCTGTGGCGTGATTTTTTTCTGGTGACAAGAGGATATGTGTGTGTGTGTGTGTGTGTGTGTGTGTGTGTGTGTGTGTGTGTGTGTGTGTGCATGTTAATGTACTTGACAATGTGGCATGCGTATAACATCAGTGAAGGGACCTATAATGGTAATTTGCTGTCATGTCTATGCAAGTATTCATTTGATTGTCCAGAACAATTTGTTCATAGTCCCCTACTCTAACCCCTGGATATCAGTGCTTAATCCTGTACCTCTCAGCGGAGGTGAAGCAGAATCATATCCAAGGTTAAGCCGGCATGGGGGGACGCTTGGATCATTCCAGTTCTCAACTATAACTAAATGAATATCCTCCTGCATCACGGCAGATTATACTGTCTCTAATACACACAGCCCCCCCCCCCCCACACACACAATTCTTTCTCTCTCTCTCCTCATCTCATGAAGGGGATTCAAGAGTCATTGCCAGCCTATGTTTGGTTATCATAATAATGATATTCATATTCACCTTTGGAGAATTGAGAAGCATTAGTGTGTAGGATTTCCATCGGTAATGATTTGCACACTGTCTATCCGACTCAAATTGAATTAGTTATATTGGAGTCTGATCTTTCAGTAAGCTGAGCTGTGTGAATGTCAGTAGAAGCATTGACTATACAGTATTGCATATGGATTCTGCTTAAAGGAGTGTTTTTAGCTGTTTAGGTCGCAGGTACATAGAACATACTGTATAGGCCTATAGGAACATTAGGGGGTAACCTTTTTTGTGATCGGATGATTGGATAACCCTTTAATGTATGTTTAATTGGTATCTAAAGGTAGAAGAAATCATGACCAGTAATGACCCTGATTGCATTATTGTTTATCAGTAGACTAGTCCTGTGTCTCCAGTGGGTCAAGGCAGTTCTGCTGTTGGTTGCAGCAAAATACTAGATTGTGACCAGAACAATAGGTTCTGATGTAGATATAACATGTTTAAGCAAACACTCCAGACAGCAATGCAGTCTAAATCGAGAGATGCAGAGAACTCAGACTTCCCTTCATCTGTCATGGTGGTGAAATGTCAACTGTTGAAGGCAAATAGCTAGCATGCATCCTCCCATATTGCTTTCACCTATTGCATGTTTTCACTCAATTAGTGCAGACGAAGGAGAGAAGATAGAAGCCACTGTCTGTAGGCTATTGAGATACACACCCATAGACATATTTGAGGAGAGAACCAGTTTGTGATTAACACAGTCAAGCCTACATCGACCACTAGATGGGGCTAAACAGTTATATCATTGTCACATCAGCTTTCCAGGAAGAGGTAACAGCTTAGATAACCACAGTTTATATGTTGTTGCTTGTTGCAACATTTATTAGCATGAACATGATTGACCAAGAAGGCCATTCAATTGATGAGATACTGAAAGGGAGGTCTCTGGGGCAGGTTACAGCATGTAAGAGTTTAACGATGACAGGCCAGTAGGATTAACACCTGTGAATAGGGGGGAATAAATAGGGCTATAATTGCTGCCTGTCACTCTGGCTCTGAAATAGACTCACGGGGAAGCCCTATTCCTATTCCTGAGCTGCACTGGTCACACTGGGCAGCCTTACACATTCACCAAGGGTGAGCATGACATAAGAAGTGGGAATATGATTAATGGGTTATCTGTTTCATATGCATGATTTACAGAGAAATATATTTACAGTACATGTGTAAGCCCATAATATATGGTGACGGCAATATCCCACTCTGACATAGTTAACTCATACAGTCCTTATAATGGGCTTTGATGTTACACTTACATCAGGAGCATGTCTAAGAGAGAGAGAGGCTGAGAGAGAGGTGGCTATGGATCCCCCCATTATGTAACAGGTGAGTCTTAGGGTAGGCATGGATTCAGCACACACAGGTGGGTCACATACAGTACACTCACTCCTCTGGTCTACTGCAGGGCCAAGTATGGTTATGTGTGTGTGTGTGTGCGTGTGTGTGTGTGTGTGTGTGTGTGTGTGTGTGTGTGTGTGCGCGCGTGTGTGCGTGCATGTGTTCATGTCTGTGTGCCTTTTACGTGTTAAAAGGGATCCATAGTTTGATCATTGGGTAAATCAAACTGAATAGTATGACATCTGGGGAAGATTACAATGAAATATAATATAAATAATAATTATTGGGGGGTGTACTGTAGGTGTACGTTAGCTAACATAACCCACAACTCACACACACACACACACACACACACACACAGAAACCAGACAGGTAGCCAGACCGCAGAGCAAGCAGAGATTTAAGGTTAGGGGGGTGGCAGTGGGAGGTGGGCTGGGTACACCACATGATGTTATATTTAGACTTCCTATGCCTTCTAACCCCACCATTACACACTCAGAGGTGTGTGTGTGTGTGGATCATACACTAGAGCAAAGCACACAACATGCGAATTGAGAAAGGGTAAGGTGATTCCTATGTCTGCTGTGTAACCACTTCAAACAGGAAGTGTGTGCGTTGCTATGAGGGGAGGGGGATGAGTGTGTGTGTGTGTGTGTGTGTGTGTGTGTGTGTGTGTGTGAGTGCTCGAACCCTATTCTCTCTCTCTCATGATCTGGTTCATAAGCATTGTGGCACCCTTCATTGTCTCTCTCTTTGTCTCGGAAAGAGTGAATCATTTACCGTAGAAGGGGCCCTCTTCCCAAAAGAGCTGTTCTGAGAGTAACACATCACAAGACACACACACATACACACACACATATACTAAGATAATATGCATAAAAAAACATGTGTAACATGCATATAACATAATAGTCCCCCATCCACTTCAGACTGACCCCCAGGCTTAGGTAGCCACTCTTTTCTGAATTTAGGGTGAAGTTATTTATAATGGAACAGTTTTAGGGAATTAATAATTAAATATAAAGGTCATAGCTGTCAGTGAAAGCATATTTCTGGTGAGGCAAACAAGGCATGTACAGTAGATGCACCTGTTTTGTGTCCTATATATCCTGTTTTCATTATCTCCATGGTCAGCTGGGTCGCTGAGCGTTTGATTTGAAATAAAGTGCTGAGTCACGAAAGAGAGAGAGAGAGAGAGAGAGAGAGAGAGAGAGAGAGAGAGAGAGAGAGAGAGAGAGAGAGAGAGAGAGAGAGAGAGAAGCCTAATAGTCATCACTGAACAGCCAGGCAATAGGCTATACAGCATGTGCACCATAAATAGCGCGTTTAAATAAGGCAAGCTATTTCCAGTGAAATGTCCGCTGCATCTGGCACAAATTTGCCCTCGTCCGACGACCTCTCTCCATCTGCCCGCTGTGCCCACCTCACAGCCCTGCGGACCTCCACGACCTGCCCTGGGAGTCTCCAACATGCCCACCCCGGCCCTCCCACTCTCCCTCCCTCCCCCCCCTCGGGGCGACAGACACTGCCACTGGCCTATCGTACCATGGCCGACCCCCCAGTGCCCTGCCCACCCCAGCGGTCCCTCTCCAGCCCCGCTAGAGCCAATCCGCGGCTGGGTGTAAGTAGGGCAAGCCGCTTCCTGGTTCTCAGTAAAGGAGGAGCTGGGAGTTGGAGTGGGCCAGCGGAGTCAGAGAGGGGGGAGAGCAGCCCAGCGAGCCGGCGGTCTACGAGGAGCGATTCGAGAGGGGGATCAAAACGCCGGCAGAGAGAGGGAGAGGTGGATAATAAAGACAGACCTCCCCGATGTAACTTGGTTCGTCTGGGGAGAGTCCGAGATTTTGGACGGGGACTTGAGAGCGGTGACCCCGGGGAGCGACGGGGGGGGGGGGGGCAAGCAGGGTGGGACGGAATAGAGCACAGAATCCAGGAAGTATAGAAGCCGGTCAGGTGGGAGGCGACAAGACAACACAGGTGACACACCGGCGCTCAGGTAAACCCGTTCCCTCATCCGCTCTCTGTTTCTAGGAAAACTATGGCATTTTGAAAGTTAGGCTATATTTGTCCGCTTGTCTTTTTCCATATTCTGTCCACCCCCCGGGTTCGCTGCACTCCCCCTCTTGCCCCCCTTTCGGTTCTAACCAGGGTCACGGGAGGACTAACCACGTCATGGGTATTCGGTAACTCCCGTGTGACGTGTCGACAATTATTTCTCCCTATACATTTCGTGCTGTTTGCCACACAGACGTGCAGTTGGCCCTGCATTAAAAGCGAGTGTGTATTATTTGAGCTCAGGGGCTATACTGCTGTGTGCGTAGCTACCTGTGTGTGGAGGTGGCCAGGTGAGCGTGAGCAGGGTCGACGGGTACACTTCTGGAGGCTTGGCTGCTAATTATAGCAGCGAACACCGGCTGACAACCAAAACCTAACCTGCTCTCACGCACATCACCAACCAGCCTCTGTAGGAGAGCCATGTGTTTGCTGTGCTTTGCAACTTTGTGTACAGTTACTTTTACCCAAGACCCCTGATGGCCTGTCAATTACACCACTTCGTAATATTTAAAATTGTCAGTGTATTTTTAGTGTCATTTCTCTGTTGTGTAAACGTTTTCATATTGCCGATGATAGATGCATGGTCGAGGGTTTTTACTAATGGATGGATGGATGGAGGGCTTTCACGTCAGTTGGTTTGTGTGTGTGACTTCGCAGAAGTGTGTGTGAGGATTGCTGACTCGCCCCTCTGTGGTACAGACAGACCGGCTGAACCCGCTCAACTGGCTTGGGTTTGGTCCGCCTGTCTACCTAGTTTGTTGTTGGATTAAGACAACTTTATGTCCAGGATGGCAGTTACTAATTATAAAGCAGAATAATGAATTGGATTTATATATGGACATTTTACTCCAAATATCCATGATTGGTGGGTGTGTAACTTTCTTCACACTGTCTCTGAACATGTTTGGCCTAGGGCTAAAACGTGTGCACTGAACAAGTAGATGCCATGTCAGAGAATATGTAGTCTAATATTTATACACAGTATGTCTCTCTCAGTATGTGTGTGCTTGTCAAATAGACTGTTGTTGACATCTGCAGATTAGATTTGGCACTACTCACACACAACTCTGTGAATAATTACACTGTGTGTGTATGTGAGTGTTTGAGGGAGAAGAGAAAGCAATGTATAAACTGTCTTTGTTGTGGTAACTGATCTATCCCTCGTTCTCTGCTCATCCCTCCTCTCTCACGACTCTCTCCCTTTGCTGATGTCATGGTAACTTAATTACTCCTGTCATTTACTTGATTGGACTGTTCTCACGCTCTCTCTCTCTACCCCCCCCTCCCTCTCTATCCCCCCCCTCTCTCTATCTCTTCCTTTCTATCTCCTCTGCACCTGCAGGTGTGTTAACCAGGCACAATGTTACAGAATGCTCCACAGACATGGAATCTAAAGAATTGCAATAAAGCGATGTTGGTTCTCTGTAGCCTATTTCTCTCAGCTTCATTCTGTATGGGCCTGATGTAGAGACACCTGTCTCTGATGCTCATCCCTCTGTCTTCTGCTCTTGACTCACTGTTACTATCTTTTCTCTCCTTTTCCTCCACCACTCACTCCATCACTCTCTCCTTTCCTTCCTTGCACTGCCCATTCTGAGGTAGATTAATGTGAAGGTGACTGCGAACAGACACGCACACACACACACACACACACACACACACACACTGGGTTATGCACCCTGCATAAAATGTATATTTCTCAGAGAGTTTTGAATATTGTGTAAAGAGTAATGCCGATGGTGTGTAGTAATGCTCTTTAAATGTGTATTGGACTAATATGCGTGCGTGTGTGTGTTTTACTCTTGCCTTTAAAGGGGATCCATTGTTTGATCCTTACATTAAACTGAATAGTAAACAACAAATAGGGAAGCATAACACACGCACACACACACACATACACACACACACATACACAACCAGACAGGTAGCCAGAACACAGGGCAAGTAGAAATGTAAGTTTTCCTAGTCCTGCTCATTGTTAGTGTACTTCTGCTCTGTTAGGGTTAAGTGGGAAGTGGGCCCCCTCTCTTTCTGTTCTCTTCCAAGAATCCCCCAGTGGACATCGTGTGTGTGTGTGTGTGTGTGTGTGTGTGTGTGTCTGTGTGTGTGTGTGTGTGTGTGTGTGTGTGCATGCGTTATGATTCCCTATTTGTTGTTTACTATTCAGTTTAATGTAAATGATTCACACACTTATTGTGGGTTTCGCAGCAGTGTGGGATGTTGTCTTATTGTGCTTGTAGGGGGTGTTAGAATGTGTCTTAACACCCCACTTCTCGTCTTTTCATGAATCACCTCTCTCTCTTTCTCTTTCTCTTTTTTCTCCTCTCTAACTACCTGTCATTCTCCTTGTCCTATTTCTTCCATATGCGTTGCCCTCCCTGAGGCCGTTCAGGGCTCCATGCTTTTCTGACTATGCAGATATAAAAAAACCTCCTTGGCTGTTGGCCCTCTTGAGATCAACAAAGTTAGTTCAATCTATCTAAACATCTCCTTCCCTCCAGTCTAGTGGCCCTACTGACCTGTGGCTTCTTCTGGAGAAGAACAGATTAGGCAGAAGAGGAAGAAGAGAACGAGAGAGGAAGAGAGCAGGGACCCATCTTCCCCTGAGTTTATGGACTGGAGGTAAGAGATGGCTGATATTGACTATTGTTGAGAATACACTCTACTACCGTGTGTGTGTGTGTGTGTGTGTGTGTGTGTGTGTGTGTGTGTGTGTGTGTGTGTGTGTGTGTGTGTGTGTGTGTGTGTGTGTGTGTGTGTGTGTGTGTTGAGGAGGAGGAGGGGGGGGGGCTGTTAAGTGTGACAGACCATGTGATCGGTGCCGTGCACAAGTGTGACCAGTGCGTGTGTCTAAAGGAGGGAGGGGATATGGGGGGGGGGGGTTGCGGGGAAGAGGTCTTTTAAGTAAAGAGGAACCTTTACTTAAGCCCACCGCACACACACACACACACACACACACACACACACAGACTGTTCCAGTAAGTATAAATTAGGGCATGTGAGCCCATATAAATTCCCCCAGTTCACACATGGGGGTTTCAGTTTCAGATACACACGGGCTGAGTGGGAGGCAGGGGCTGAGAGGGAGGAATGGGGGAGGACGCAAACTTCTCCCTTTCTAATCACTGTTTTTCAGGCTCCTTTCTTTTCCTTGTATCCCATTACTCTTCCACCTCTCTCCCTTCTCTCGTCACCTTCCCTTTCATCCCATTCATTTCCATTTCATTTTTCCATCCATCCCCTTAGTTCCCCCTCTCCATCTCTCTCTCTCGTTCTCCCCCTTTCAAGCTGTCTGTCCGACCATAGTGGTCTCCCTATTACTGCGTCATTGGGTAGTTATATATAGGAATGAATACACTTGAACTAATACACTTCATGTCAAGGAGGCTCTGTGCCTGTCAGCAAGGTAGGCCAACTCTACTGTATATTCATCACTGTTAAGTTTGCCCTCGGTCGATGTGTGTCAATAGAGGAAGTTGTATGTCTGCCGTTTCCCCTTTTTTAGTCTTGAGTTTCTGTTGTGTTTGACAGCTCTCCCTCTCTCGACCACCAGCCTCCTAGCCCACACCACCCGGCTACAACCGGGGGGGATAGCAGGAAGTGGCAATACTTCACTTCCTGTAAAGACAGACACCCAAAAGGAGAAAAAAAAAGAGTTTTAAAAAAGGACTAAGAGAGAGGACATGATTCAGCCTTTTCTAGTTATGTTATAAATGTTACTGTAGACTCTGAGTGGGTGTTGCTCATAAATAGGTACAGTAAGTTGCTTCAGGGAAAGAGAGATGACACACACAGAATAATCCCGCCTTGCCTGAAAGTGACCCCTACCCCCAGATCCTTTAAGGGAAACTCCAACAAAAAATGACAAATTGTTATTGTTTGTGTCGTACTGTGAGAATATCTGTTTGATTGTTTGTCATCGAGTCTATAGTAACCAGTGTGCTCTAACTTGTTTTGTATCTTGTAAATTCCCCTGGCGATAGGGTTTGAACTTATTTTCGAAGGTATTACTGTGATTGGATGTGAGATTCAATGAAGGATTGTTGACTGGTCTGTTTTCATGTCTGTCATCCTTCTCAGTCCTGTAGCTCTGTCTCACGCAGACCAGAACAGCGACAGACATGGCGATGGACCAATCAGGATAGGATAGCTCTTCTCTTGCGATTCTCTCTGAAGTACTTTTGAAATAAAGCTTTTGTGTGTCATGTTTCCAAATCAAGACTTGTCACTGACTTGTCAGTGAAATGTCACTGCCCTCCTCCCGTTGATCTACCTCAGTGAAGTGAAAATGATTGCAGTATCAATCACGTTGATTTGCGGGGGAAGTGTCAAATTCATTAACAACCTCTGATTGACGCGGTTGGTTACTTGCACACTGATCATGGAGCCCTCGACAACAAATGCTTGATCACACATGAGCAGGGTAAGGAAACATATCAAACTCATTGTCCGTCATTGTACTGTTCCCCTCTGGAGGGGTACTTCTCTCCCTGTCCCCCCTACATCTGACTTTGCTGTGTGGGCTCTGCCTCTCTCATCCCTTCTCTCAATGGGCCTGTATTCTATCATATATGGGTTCTCTCTTATTCTCTCTCTCTGTCTCATACTCTTTATGCTGATGTGGTCATTCTTTCTCAACTTTTCTGTCTGTCTGTCTGTCTGTTTTGTCATTTGTGTATCTCTCACCATCTCTCCTCGTGGTCCGTCCTCACTGAGAGCAGAGGAAGAGGAAGCTGATCAGGATCAGTTAGTTTTGCGACATTTCTGTAGTGTGTGTGTGCGTGCGTACGTACGTGCGTATGTGTGTGTGAGCAAGAGTTTTGCGACATCGTTCTCTAAAGAGGGAGGTAGTGTGTAAGAGAGAAGAGCAGCTGTCGAGACCCTCCCAAATGATGTGGCAACTTAATCCAGCAAGCAGACACGCCTTATTCACACACACACACACACACACACACACACACGCTCACACACACACTCACACAACCTGTTTAATATGTTTGTTAATACACACTACACACATTCTGTATACTTAAACAAGTTCTGCACAGAAATTGCCCACACACTCACAACACACCCCCACTGTTCACATGCACTTAGTCCTGGGACTGAGAGACTGAAACTGCTGACCAGATAAAGGCAGAGAGAGAGGGGAGACCAAGGTGTGAAACCACATTGTCAGCATGCTTTTGAACTTTGAAGTAAAGCCCTTCCATACACTCACACACTGACAGTGTGCAAACACATACCTACTGTACACACACACACACACACACGCACACACACATGCAAAATCACGTAAAGGTTTCTGTGTCTTCCTCTGGCCTGTATGTGTGTCTTCTCCATCTATGTGAGTTGAAACTCCCTTTCACTGATGTTAATGATAGCGCTGACTGCTACCACATCTCTCCCTCAGACATCTGCAAACACACACACACACCTGCAAGGACTCACTGCAGCTACTTCCTGTCTCTCTCTTTCTCTCTCTCTCTCCCCACTGACTCCCTCTACCCCCTCCTTCGCCTCCCTCTCTTTCTCTGTAACTAAACCCCCCCCTTCTCTTCTTTCATTTCTCCTCTCTGACACAGATTGTCGGAGCTGAAGACTTGATTTTCCTGTTAGATTACCCCCCACCCCTCTCTCTCTTTATTTTTTAAAAAATTTTTTTTTATCTCTCTCTTCATCTTTACACCCACCCTTCACTCCCTCCTTCAATGACATTCGCTTGCTGACACACTCTCATGCACCTCACCTCTCCCACTCACTCCGTTGCTTGTCGTGTTTTCGAAGAACACAGGTGTTTTTAGAAAACAAACCTCCCTCTTCTTCCTTTTGTTATTGTTGATCTCCCCGCAAATCTCAGACCCTCTTCCTCTTTCCAACCTCAGATTTGGCTTTCTTTTTCCTCTTGCTCCCTCTCAATTTTCCCTTCAAAGAACATGGCATAAATCTGTTTCTGTATGGTACCTGTCGATAACAGTGTTTTGTGTCATTTAAAGAGAGGCAAGCAACTGCAGAGAATGATCCAGTGTGTGTTAATGAGTTTGTTTTATAATGAATGGAAAATAAATACATATTGAAGCATCACAATATAGATTGTCCAAATTGCCCTGAAATCCAAAGAGCAATTTAAGTCTGAGCCACGGAGCAAACACAGGGCCGTGTGCAGTGTATCTACTGCTCTGTAGTTGACAGTTCCTATATTAGTATTCCAGCTGCCCCATTGTAAGTTTGTGGAGTTGAAGAACAGCAGATTCCCATCAGAACAGAGGGATAGCATGCAAAATGGCTGCCGCGTGGCGTGGGAGGGCTGGGATAAGGGCCTCCGCTCTGCCAGCCAAATGAATAATGTAATGTGTTCTTGGAACCAAGACGTCCACACACACACACACACACACACACACACACACTGCTGCCCCAGTTTAACGTAGCAGAGGGGTTGTATGCAGGGGCACACAGTAGGATAGTAAGATAGGGCCCCTTTTCCTGAGTGTCTGCAGGTTATTTTTCTGAGGACATGATTGGAACAGTGATAAGGGTACATTTGACTTATACAGGACTTTGACAGAAACTCAGACTGTTTACCTCTGTATTCACAAATTATTTTATAGCATAGTGGAAGTGAAATCTGTTGTTTTTCCCCCCCCGAATAGTCTAACGTATCTTATTCTCTATATAATTGCTGCAGTCACGACCTGGGTGCATTCGTTCCAATGTTGTCTTAAGTCTTGTCTTTTAACTAATTCAAATGACAATTCAAATTTCCCTTAGGCTGTGGCTGTTTTTATATCTCTTGGTGAAATGCAAATGTCTCGTTCAGTGAGAATTATCAGTAGGGTGAATGGAGAGGTCTTGTTTTACTCTCCATCAGCCCAGGGTAGAGACATGGTGGTGATGATGATGATGAGGATGAGCAAAAGAGTGTGTACTGTACCACAATGCAGGTCATAGTGTTGGGATAAGCTACTGCATCTTTCCATGTGTAGAACCCAGGTTTGTGATGCGCAGCAGCCATTTTGTACCAGTATAGGTCTCAACTTCTCTGTGAGTTGCTGCATGTGCAACTGCAGACACTGCTTTAGAGGCACTAAACCTTTCCCTCATAACCACAGACAACAGCAAACAATCAGAGAGTTGGCAAAGTATACAGTAGATGTGTTTGTCTTGAATTTCTACTAACCTTCTGTACACTGCATTGTGAGTGCTTAGGGCCATTCATAAACCCACAGAGCACACACGTTTGGTTCTGAACGTGTTAACGCGACTACATTGGGTCTGATAGGGTTCTATGTGAGGTCTATGTGGGTTCTTTGTGGGTTCTCTCATCTAATAAGGTTCTCTCATCTCATCTCATCCTCCTTTTTCCTCTCCTTAACCCCTCCTCTGAAAAGATGCACCACCACCACACCCCCGACCCCCAAAGTGTTAGAATGGGAAACAGTGTGTGAGAGAAGGAGAAAGGGGGAGAGAAAGAGAGACAGAGAAAGGAGACTGTGGCAGTGAGAGTAAAAGGAGCACGTGAAGGAGAAACGGTATGAACATGACTCTTAATTTCCACCCGTCAGGCCATGGTGTTTTTGGGAACATCTGCTATTTACTTTCTAGTGTGATTGTTTGGTTTTCATGTGTCAATGTTATCTACAGTATTTGGACTATTACTATAGATTTTTTTCCCATTTTTTTTGTTCTGTAAAAAAAATTAAATTGCAGTTACGATGGAAGGACATTTCTGCATTTGAAATGGGCTTCCTACAGTATTGTGTGTGTATGTGCATGCGTTGAAGATACGTTAGTAGTTGTTGCAGTGGTTTACTCCATAGCACACTCTACTTATTGTAGACTATATTGGATGTGACCAAATTGATTAACATTGCTGGATTTTCACAGCAATGTTTTATTATTAATAATCATAATAATCATAATAATAATCGTGTTAAATGGACATGCCAAGTGTAAGATTAAGGTTTATTACATATTGTGTATAATAACTGTCATAACTTCAATGTATTTATTTTATGTTTACAATCCTTTACATTCTAAATTTTTATTCTTTACTCACATATGTGAATAATATGTATTTATTTGATTACATACTCAACCCTTCATTGAAAATGAATTGGAAGCAAGTCAAAACATGCCTTCAATGAAAAAAATTTTTACTGTAAGAAATACTTTACGAGCATATTTAAATTCTTAATTTGATTACATTTAATCCATATACTCTATTTGTTATTAGCTATGGATTGTCAGAGTCTGTACATCTAGATATGAAACTGTCGGTAGTCCTTTATAGACACTGTTGGAGCTCTCCATTTAAACATAGTATGAATGAACACTAACACACACACACACACACACACACACACACACACACACACACACACACACACGCTGGAAAACATCTGACATCAGAATAAACTCATTTCTCCTCTTCCTCTCAGCCACAGTTTTCTGTGAATAGCGTAAAGTCATATTTTCCCTCTCGGCTGCAGCGCTGATATAATTGAGGTGGATTGGGAAAACTTACAGGCCCTAACGGAAAATAAGACCCAGAATAATAATAACACAGTCCACTTCTAAGAGGGGTTCAAGTGAACTCTCTCTCTCTCCCTGGTTGAAATCAGTTGAAGTCACAGTCAAGCAGACAAGATATTTAGCCATTGTATTGAAGGTCATTTGTTTCTACCTTTTGGCTCTATCCATTTGGTTTGTGCACTGTATTTTCCAAGGACCCCCCCGACAAACTTTCAAATCCTAAAGAGTCTTTATCCTGTCTATGAATATGCTAAATACAATACTTATAATAGATGTTTATTATTATATTAGGCTTGGCTTAGCCTTGGTACATTTCTTTGCTTGGCTTTTTGTTACCGATGATGGTATAAAGAACCATAACCATCAACTGTGCTTCATGAACTCATGAACCTTGTGAATAAAGCGTTAATATGAAGAGCGTAGAAGAAGAGAGTGATGTGCATAATGAAACTGATGGATTAGGAAACCGTATTGTCGTAGGGGAAGAGAGGTACTCAACTGTCGACAGAGGAGTGGGAGTTCAAGAGTCCGCTTTGAGAGCGAGAGAAACGATGGTAGCATAGAGTGATGAATATAAGAGAGATGACTGTCTCTTTTTCTTTTCTTTTTTAAGTTTTTTTTTTTTTTTACTGTATTTGCATTTTTTGTATAGATTTAAAAAGGATGTTTGGATTATTTTGGATTTATTAGCCTGTATAAACTTATTTATATTTATTTAATTATACAAACTTGAATCCGGCTATTGTATTAAATGTTGTTATTCTAGACAGGCCTGATTTTGAAAAGCTGTGTGTCTTTACAGTGTATGCTTTCTTCAACATGGCAGAGTATGACATCTTACTACATTTAGTTTCCAGTTTGGTTGTTTTTTCTTCATGTCTACTTGGAACATTAGACAGAAAAGGAGTGAGCGGTGTTTTTAGACCAGAAAAGTGTGTTATTTGTGTATGTTTGTGAACTTACATGTTGGTACACAACTATGCATGGGTTTGGGTGTTTGCATGAGTGAGTATGTAGCTATCCATAGTGGTTTTTATTTTCACATTAGCTGAAAAGTGTTACAAGATTCAGCAACTTGTGTAGAGCTGTCCCTTTTTTATGAACCAGAAACAGGGTGACTAAGATAGGACCGAGAAAGGACAGGAGATGAGGGAAGAGAGGATAAAAGAAATAGAGAACGAGAGAGAGAGAGAGAGAGAAAGAGAGAGAGAGAGAGAGAGAGAGAGAGAGAGAGAGAGAGAGAGAGAGAGAGAGAGAGAGAGAGAGAGAGAGAGAGAGAGAGAGAGAGAGAGAGAGAGAGAGAGAGAGAGAGAGAGAGAGAGAGAGAGAGAGAGAGAGAGAGACTAAGAGAACGAGAGTGGGGGGTATGCGGTGTAGGGGAGTATCAAACTTACTGTCAAACTTACACCACTACTACTTTTAACAAAGTAATTGTTTGTGTGTGTGTGTGTGTTTCAGGGTGTGCCTTTATTAAGTGACTCACTGTGGTTCGATTAACAGAAATCTTCCGAATAACATGTCTCCCTTCTGAGGAATCACTTAAAAATAGCAGCAGACTAAAACACCCATAAGAGCTTTCCTCTTCATTTGCGCCGGAAACGGTAAACGGTAGCTGATGCGCTCTGCCTATCCCCCTGTCTTGAGGTTTATGTTGTTTTTCTCTCTCTTATTCTCTCTCTCTCTCTCTCTCTCTCTCTCTCTCTCTCTCTCTCTCTCTCCCTCTCTCTCCCATTAAAGAATTCCTCTGCCTGGCTTCAATTGGTACTTTAGTTTTCCCACAAACAAAGAAACGTTTCCAATTTGACAAAATCTCAACCCACATGAAACCGTTCAAGTGATTTTTGTTCAAATTAAGAAGACGCTTTTCTCACACCATAAACAACATGTTGCTAACTTGATTGATGTAGAATAAAGCAATACTTCGCCCTCCATATGGCTTTAAACTAGCCAGTGTTATCAGACAGATCAGTGTCAAGTTCAGACATTCTCAATCATATCTACTTCTAATAGAAATGTACACACATGTTCCAGGAGGGTTAGAAACACACAGAGGTTGTTTTTTTGGTTGATTTTTCAAGGATTTGTACTTATTTTTGTATTTTTGAAAGTCTGTAATTTAACTTTTAATTGAGTCTTTATGTCTTGAATATTTTTTTTTATCATCCATTCCAGTACAATAATATCCATAGCAGAATCATACCAACATTTTCCGACCTCTGTTCAGGGCAGGTTCATATTCAATAGCGTGCCTAAACAGGCCAATCAAACCAAACTGTACTGAATGTAATGAATTAAGATGATGATGAAATGCAATAATCACGGTTAGCGTTTCATTTTGAAAGTGATGCAAATTACTTTCACTTAAGTACTTTTTTAATAAGCTACTTTTTTACTTTTACTTGAGTTTTTTTCGTAGACTAGAACCTTTCCTTTTACTTAAGTAAAATTTCACTGAAGTAACAGTACTTCTACTTGAGTAGTACTCTTTCCACCTTTGGACACACTTGGACACACACACACACACACACACACACACACACACACACACACACACTTATCGAGCCCCTTGGCTTGCCCCATTGAGACAGAAGTGGTGTTTTCTCAGTGGGATTGTGACCTTTCGGCGTCTGTTGACTCTGTTCTCTTCTGATACTTTTTCCAGCATAACATTGAAGGTCTGCGTACGAGCGTAGGAGATACCTCAACCAAATCTCCCTGAATTCTCCACTTCCTCCCTCCTCTTCTATCTGACTGCGGTGGCACAAACGTTGCCAGCGTCAATGCCACAAACCGAAAATATTACATCAGATTTGTTTTTGTGAACAATCAAACATATTTGGCTTACATGCCGCAAAGTTCAGTCAGAGTTGTTGTATGACCGGTTGTAATGGGAGTTGATGACAATCTCCATCACTCTTTATTATATAGTTAACAGTGTCTATTTTCAGAGGGTTGTGTCATAGCCACAGCAGTGTAAGTGGAGCCTGTGTATTATGACGTTCTGGTTGAACCTCTCATATCGTACCTACCTGGATGTCTGTGTGGTTTATTATGAGTCAGAGCACCAATATGATTTTTGTTTTTACATTTTGTAATGTGTGATGTGTTCAAAATAGGACATTTTTGAAGTTGGTTGAACTTTTTTGGGGGAGTTTGAGCTTATTTAAGATTGTTCCAGGGTGCTTGTTTTGTTTCACGCAAGGCCCCTCCATAACATGAGTGTCGAAAGGCTGACGGCGGCCATGAGTGAAAGAAAGGCTGAAACTAGGACTGCATCTCAATCATCCGCAATGGCCTCCTTTCCTTGTCTCCTCCCTCCTCCATCTGCACTGACAGAACAGAACTGGACAGTGAAAGTCAATCCCTGGAAGGCCATCCTCCATTCTACATTCAATGGAAAGGAGGAAGGGACAGGAGACAAATTGAAGAAGCCATTTTTCTTTGGGAGGCACCCCTAGTCCCTCCAGCACTGTAGAGACGGACATCGGTCCAAAATACCTGTTCAGATTAGGTCAGAGGTCATACTTGCCGGGGAGGGGTAGGCCAGGAAATCATGTTCATCGGAAACTGACGATGGCTTCGGAAAACGACCCAATAAGTTTCGGATAGAGAGGGGCGCGTAGGCGAGAAGGGGGGAGGGGTATCTCTCGATCTGTCTCTGTCGCCGAACACCCTTTTTTCATTCAACAGGAAGAGAGTGAGTGAAAGAAAGAAAGAGCGAAAGAGGTAGACATCCCCAAGGATGAGCGCTTAACCCCAACTTCTTAAAAGTCTCTGAACTTTAAAGTTGAACCCTTTGAAAGAGAGGTTGAAGGAGAGCGAGAAAGAGGGAGGGACAGGTTTGTATAGAGGAATAGAGAGAGAGAGAGAGAGAGAGAGCGAAATACAAAAAGACGGATACCATGACAGAGATACAGAATCGTCTGAAATTGACGGCCCCATTATCAGCCATGAAGGCTGGCAAGGTAGGGTCACGCATGGGTTTTGGGGATTTTTGAGCTCAGTTGGGTGGGATAAGGGAAAGAGGAAGGAGTGTTTGTTCTGGGTCAGGGTCCGGCCCGGTTCTGTTTTGGTCCAGGTGGGCTTTTGATTGAAGGCAAATAGCATGAATGTTGAAAGAGACTGTGTGTGTGTGTGTGTGTGTGTGTGTGTGTGTGTGTGTGTGTGTGTGTGTGTGTGTGTGTGTGTGTGTGTGTGTGTGTGTGTGTGTGTGTGTGTGTGTGTGTGTGTGTGTGTGTGTGTGTGTGTGTTACGTACAGACTGGCATGTCGATCAACAGACCACAGACTGAGGCTAACAATAGGGGGTGGGGAGGCCAAGAGAATGGCACGCTATGTACAGTAACTAAGTAAGTAAATGTGTGTGTGTGTGTGTACGTCTGTGTATAGGGTGTGTTTTGGAGCAGGTTAGTCAAGTGAATGTACTCTTGTTAAGCAGAGCCCTGGGGGCATTACGGAGAAACTATTATAGGATGGCCAGGGGGGCTGCTGGTTGCTATCGGAGGGAAATGAAGGGGAGGAGGGGCGGGGGAACTGGGGAGTAAGTTGTTTGTGGAAAATGTGCACTGCTTAGGTGTGTGAGAGGTATTGTGGAACAGGTTAAAGGGGTGAGGTGAGAGCTTAGGGAACAGGAGAGGGAAGTCCCTGGGACTTAAAAGCGTAAATTACAAATATACCTCATGGATACCAAGAGAGTCGTCTATGCACCTAGAGAGTAGATGACCCATACATTTGGATTTGTCTACAACAATAGCATGTCTCAATCAACTCAAAGTGACCTCAAACTAGGTTGTAACATATTGCCCAAGTAGATAGAATAAACATGGATTTAGTGGGCCAAAAACATGTTGAAACACACCCACATAACTTGAATCTGCCATTGACATCAATGCTATGTCTGTAACTACTTGTTGCATGTGCCCCATATTTGGATTTGGACCAGTGGTAGCACCTGGAATGCTTTACCTGGAATTCACCTCACCTATTTTACCTTCCTCATTCTATGTCGACCTCTCTCCCCCTTTCACGTTCCCCCTTCTATCTCCCCCTTCTCTCTATCATTCACTTCTATCTCTCCGTCTCTCCTCTCTCTTGCCCTGCTATTCGTAATCGAGGGAGATAATACTATAAAGCTCTCACACTCACAAATTAACCTACTGCCCTTTTGCTACCACTCGCTCCCGCCTACTTTCTCTCCACCTGCTGTCACCTCTCTCCCTCTCTCTTGTCCCTACATCTCTCTCCCCCTTCCCCCTCCTTCTCTCTTTTTCTTTTTCTCAATCTCTCCCTCTCTTACCCCCCTCCTCTCCTCTCTCTGTCTGATCCCCTCCCCCCTCCCCCTTCCCCGACACACACACACACCCTCAACCAAAATCACTTGTTCCTGATTTAGTAATCTGGGGTGGAAGGGTGAGGGGGGAGATGAAGGGGAGGGGGAGGATGAGGGGGAGAGATGGCGCTAAGCTCCTGGTTAAAATTGTCCCTCACGTGAAAGAGAGCTCCTCGTCACGCTAATGACGGTAGGCTATTAACCAAAATCCAAATTACACTGTCTTGTCTCTATCTGGCTCTTAGTTCACTAAGAACTGCTCTGAACTGAGGTGTGGGACACCTGTGCGCTTGTTCTTAAAAACTACACATGGAAATTGCGTCGAGGTATAGAATGTTGGACCTGATGCACCTGTTTCCTGGTTCAAAAACGCTGAATGTGGTCTACATCAAAACCTGATGCAATACTGTTATGACATTGTTGCCTGATATTCATTATACCAACAAAAATATCCTACAGTATAATTTGGTAAATTACTGAATAATTAAGCACCTATATATGAGATTTTCATTGAATTAATACAGCTCACATTTTCTTTCAGTAAGCTAGTTGGAGGCATGGGTGGGTGGCATTGGCAGTGATTAGAATGGATCAGAATGACTCATGCCTGTAATACTCTGTGGCCAACCTATATATTCCCCAATGTATTTTGCACACTCATGCTTGTACCAGAGCTGTCCTTGATGACTCCACTATTCTAAACCACTCTTCCCCTCCACTCCTGTAGGTGGCGATGTCTCCAGGAGAGGACGATCTGATTGGGATCCCCTTCCCGGAGCACAGCAGCGAGCTCCTGTCCAGCCTCAATGCCCAGAGGAGGGCGGGGCTCCTCTGTGACCTCACCTTGACCTCTCGGGGGGCGCGATACCCCACCCACCGCTCTGTTATGGCCGCCGTCAGCCTCTACTTCCGCCGGCTGTTCGTGGCCGAGGAGGGGGGGGGAGGGGAGGGGGGAGAGGTGGGAGGAGGAGGGGGTGGGTTCAGTGTGTGCCAGTTAGACTGTGTGGCACCCGATGCCCTGGACGCGCTGCTGGAGTTTGCCTACACTGCCACTCTGACCATCCGCAACTCAGGGATGAGAGATGTGCTGAGAGGGGCCCAGCTACTGGGGATCCAGTGTGTGGCTGACGCCTGTAGAGACATCCTGGGGGAGAAGGGCGAGGCAGAGGGGGAGGTAGTGTACCACACAGAGAGGGCAAAAGCGTCCCGTAGGAAGAAGGACAAGCGGAAGTTGACGAGGGTCGAGTCTCATCACACAAATGAAAAGCGAGAGCCCTCTCCCCCGCCTCCTCACCCCTCACCTGTGCAGGACAGCACCCGCTCCCTCCCCCCAAGCCGGTCCCCTAGTCGGCCCCCTAGTCCTAGGCAGGAAGACCACCCGCCCACAGCAGGGCAGAACGGGGAGCGCAGGAGGGGCAAGATGCCAGGGAGGGGGGCGATGGTGAACGGAGGAGTGCCCCAGGAGCGTGTCCTCGGCCCCCCTCCCCCTCCCTCCGATGACCACCTGTCAGAAGATGAGGACATGAAGGGCTTGGGGAATGGGGGGGTTTTGGGGAGCACCTCTACCTGCTCTATGGCTGAGCAAGGGGAGGTGGTGGCGGGAGCAGGAGGAGCGGGGAGGAAGAGGAAGTCCCAGACCCCCCAGCAGTGTCCCGTTTGTCAGAAGATCATCCATGGGGCGGGGAAGCTGCCCAGACACATGAGAACACACACTGGGGAGAAACCCTTTCAGTGCTCCGCCTGCGGAGTCCGCTTCACCCGGTACGTGTACGTGTGTGTGTGCGGGTGCGTGTGCGCGCGTGTGTGTGTGTGTGTGTGTGATCTTTTTAATCTATTCATGTGGAATAGATTTTTCCCTCTAGTCTCTCCCGTTTCCCTCTCTCATCTGCTTTCTCTCTCTCCCCATCAGAAACGATAAGCTGAAGATCCACATGAGGAAGCACACAGGGGAGCGCCCCTACCCATGCCCCCACTGTCCCGCCCGCTTCCTGCACTCCTACGATCTGAAGAACCACCTGTCACTCCACAGCGGGGTACGCCCCTTTGAGTGCCCGCTCTGCCACAAGGCCTTCGCCCGCGAAGACCACCTCATGCGCCACCGCAAGGGCCACAGCTGCTTGGAGCTGCGCACCCGCAAGCCGAGGCGCGGGGCTGGGCACGGGGAGGAAGGCAGAGGGGGTGGAGGTCGTGGTGCAGGTGGAAGAGGGTCTGCGCCAGATGAGCTTGACTCTCTGGAGCCTCATCCCTTGCAGCCACAACCCTCTGCATTCCTCGGTCATGGGGTAGCTGTCCAGGGGGATCGGTCTGGAGCCCAGTTGCTGGAGGCTGCGAGAGAGAGATCTCTAGCCTTACAAGCGCTGACCTTCCTGGAGGCTCACAGGCAGCCCTACCCCCACCTGACATGGAGGGGTCCAGAGCTTGGAGTAGGGAGACGGGTAGAGGAAGAGGCAGGGGGAGCCCACTCTCCTGCACTTCAGCATGCGAGGTGGGCAGAAGTAGAGGAGGAGGAGGAGGAGTTAATGGGAGAGGAAGATGAGGAAGAGGACGAGGAGGACTGAGAAGAGAAGTGTGTGTGTGTGTGTGTGTGTGTGTGTGTGTGTGTGTGTGTGTGTGTGTGTGTGTGTGTGTGTGTGTGTGTGTGTAAAGATCTCACTCAGGTGGCTGGACCTATGATCTGCTCACTCTTAGAGAGCACTTAGAGAAAAATGAAATACAAAAAAAATGGAAAACGGGTTTTCTGATTTATTAATTTTGTTTCATGGCTCTTGATGTTTTATTTCTGTTGTCTTTTATTTCAGTTTCTAGTTTTGTTATTTTAATATATTTTCTGTTTGAGCTATTTTATTTCATGCTGTAGTTATTCTCATTTGCTGTATGGATTTGGCTTTATTTGGAAATATGTTACGTTAATGTTTAGATGCATGGTGAGAGTGTGGTTATGGGGTTGCTTTTCTGTCACTATGCAAGCTGAAATCAGGAGCTGAGAAAAAAGTTAGTAATTTTGAAGAAAAGATAGATACAGACATATAGATATTTTTTTAGAAGAGAAAACTGCTATTTAAAAAACGCAACAATCCACATGTTATTTTAGTACAAGCATAATGTATACAACAAACAGAACTTAATCAGTCGCTGGTTTCAAGATGCCTCACAGTTCAACTATATGTTGCGTGTATTCTTACTGTCCCCTAGTGGCTGTTGTTGGGGCTACAGTCACTGGCTCACATCGTAGTTTCCTAAGTCATATGATGTTTATCTCTCATCAACGTTAGATGGCCATTGTCTAACTGTTGCTGGCTTGATTATATAGTTAATGAACATAGTTTAAAACTGAAATGTTCTGTTCTTCATGCTTCAAGTTTTTCATGCTCTTCTTTTTGTAGGGCACTAGTGATACCAAAGATTTCAGTTTATTTCATTTCTAAATCAATTTGATCAAAAACAGGAAGAGAAAGATGTATTAGAGCCCAGGTTTGGTTTCAGGAGATTTCAGATGTTCTTGATTTGCCATCTTCTCAACGGCTGAGGTAGAGAAGGGTAAGGGACAGACGGCTCATATTCCATATGTTAGACTCTGTCGAGCTATAGGGCTCAATGAAAAATGCCTGACCAAAAAAAGACAAAGTCTGGGTCATTGGATGATTGTTGATGAGAGATGTATGTTGCTTTTGTGTTTACTTTTTTTTTTTTCTTTTTTTTTTTTTAACGTTGATGGAGATCCTTCCTTTCCAAAGTCTCCTTCATTAGAAAGTCTTCCCATGCACTCCCTGTTTTGGCGTTGTTTGTAACAAAAAAAAAGAGAAAAGGGGGGACGGAATGAGTGAGAGAACTTTCTCTCTCTTTCTGTATTTATTTATTTATTTTTATTTATTGTGGCTTTCCAGTTGAAACTCTTTGTGTGACCCAACCCAGGGTTTGACACAGTGACCCACAACGCAACACCACTCTTCTTCTCTTTGCACAGTTGAAGTGCTTTACCTAGTTCTTAAGACAAGCTGCATTGTGCTTAAAGTGATGGTTAAGAATGGTCCATATACCCTCTGTCCTGTTGGGTTACGTGTCTTTCTTCTTCCTCAGCATTTGTTTGCACATTTAACCCCGTCAGGTACTGCAATAATACAGGCACATTCCATCCTCCGGGGTTGAGAGAAGGGAACAGAGAGAATGAGAAAAGAGAGGGAGGGTCAGAGCTCTCTCTATAGTACAGCATAAGACGATTGTCCCTACTTAGCCATTTGACACTGTCAATTAGAGACAGACCATCAACTGCACATAATAAGGGATACTTTCGTTGTTTACGCAACATGTACAGTACTGTATGACACATTAATGCATGAGCTGTCAAAGATGTTCATTTAAGTCGCAGGTAGGCCACTGCAGTGTCTAAGGGGCCATTGGTGTCTAGTTCATTGTCTCGCATTTTGTTTGACAATAGCTTTTTAGTTCTTCCATTGTGTCATTTCCTCTGGAGAACCAAGCAGGCCTCTCGATGAGACCAGCGGCCATTTTGTGGTCCGTTGCAGGAGTGATCGTCTGCTTCGCTTACTTATAATCAGTTATTTCTTCATAGTCAGTCACTCTTTAGTAGACAGTGAGTTATGTTTTCATTTGTTACTCTCCTGTACCCCCTGTAGCCTAAACCTGCTGTAGCACTAGTATACAGGACAGGTGTGTGTGCTGTCTATTCCATGCTGTGTAGAAAAACATTTTGTTTGTTTCTGATTTATTTGCACTAAAATGTAAAGCTTTGTTTTTTTGTTTCACCCTCTTCATTATCCATTCCATGAATTCACTCAGTATCGTTAATGATTGTAAGATCGTAAGAGAAGATATCTATCTATCAATCCTTAAATTCTTGATGACATTGTCTATTCTTTCTACAGCATAATTGTACAGAATTCTAAAAATATATATGGGGTGAAGCTGCCTTGGATTTTGTTTTTGTTTTGTCGTGCTGCAACTATTCTCAGGAAATCTTGAGCAATGCACTAAGTGATTATGCAAAATTGTGGGCGAGATATGATGTGTAGCCTATGTTGTTATGTTTGAGGGGTATTGATACCCTTCAGTAGCCTACAGCTTTTTGGAATTGGGCTGAGAAGGCTTGATACAAATGAATCCATCTCCAAAGAACTTTGGCAAGACTTGAAACTGTACATGGGCTGCAACAATCACAACCTCTCACACACATTGCAGTGAAAAGGTTTCTGTACATGAAGGGTGTTGCTACCCCCAGTCGGAGCTTTGTGAATGAATATGAGAGTTCAACAGATGCCAGCTGTGAAGCATTGTTGCAGTGTTTCTATGTGAGCTATGTTTTCTTTGGCTTTGGTGAAGGGATCTGGGGTCTGGTTTGAATAGAGACCCCACTATCAGGGATACATTTTTGTCTTTCCGTTTTCAGTTGACCTTCTCAGAGATAGTTAATTCATTTTCCCACCATTTGTTTCAGATATTGTACTAAAGAAAACATATAAATAAACAAAGATATCTATCCCAGTCTGATGTGTGGTTATGATTGAAAGACAAGAGAGATTTTTGTCTCTTTTAGGGGTGATTTTTATATTCATATAAGACTGTAGTTATTGCAATGTATAGCATTGTAGTATTAATTGTAGTAACTAATTTCAGTATGTTTTACTTGATTTATTCACATTCAACAACATCCCTATTGAAATATTCAATTAAATTATACAGTAAAGACAGTTACTTTAATCACCTACCTATATGACAATAGAATGGACATAGAATAGTTATATATTTTCGTGTTGTTACGCATTGCACTTTATTCCAGGGATGAGTCCTCCGCCGTGACATCTGTTGCACTGGGGTTACCGCAGGCGCATGGGATTGGGCGTCATAATCCGATTAACTACTAGTTGTCTAACTACCGATTGTATCGGCTCTCTATTCTGAATGTATGTGCATTTCTGACCAATTTAAGATGCAGAAGTGAACAAGACAAGCGGAGAGACACCATCCGAAAATCAGACACCTTACGGGTGACCAAGAACATCTTCGGTCATCATATTTCTGCGCCAGGAAGGTGAACTAGAATGTTCTTAGCAGGTCAAACTAGCGCTAGCTAACATTACTTCACTAGATCGCCCACTTACGCTTTATTGAGGGTTATCTGACAATCTGTAAATTAGACTGCTGCTTAAAGTAGTGAATGGGCCTATAAAAACTCAGTGAAAAGTATTACATGTCAACATTCACAGTGAGGCAAATACACAATGAGCTTAACAACTCTTGCTACTTAAGTGGACTTTATTTGGCAGATTTATTTATGATGTGCCCTTCCCTGCTTCAAGATGCTGACGCTGCGTCGGATGTTGGGGTGCGCGGGTGCTCGTCATTGCTGTGCCCCGCGTCTGGCCCAGCTGCGCTACAGTACTGCAGCAAAGCAACAGGTAGTAGGCCTGGCCAAGTCAAAACCTCACACCTCAGCAGCGTGTTCCACAGAGTTATCCAACTGCTTCTCTTTATTCATCATTATCTATCTATCTATCTATCTATATCTATATCTATATCTATATCTATATATATATATCCCTGTGTGTGTTCCCAGGAGAAACCAAAGAAGACCACATTTGGTCCCTTGAGTGACCAAGACCGGATTTTCACTAACTTGTATGGCCGTCATGACTGGAGGTAGATACATAACAGAACAAACACAGCTTCATACATCAACTTCATAGCCTACAATCCAGGCTATACATAATGTTGATAAACCATACTGTAAATCTCTCTCTCTCTCTCTCTCTCTCTCTCTCTCTGTCTCTCTCCCTCCCGTCAAGTCTGAAGGGGGCGCTGCGCCGGGGCGACTGGTATAAGACTAGAGAGATCCTGCTGAAGGGGACTGACTGGATCCTGAATGAGGTGAAGGTCTCTGGCCTAAGGGGGAGAGGGGGAGCAGGTTTCCCTACCGGTATGAAGTGGGGCTTCATGAATAAACCCAGCGATGGCAGGTAAGGATGACTGATTGATTGATTAATTGGTAGAAATTACCCTGTACTCAAGCCCAACCATAATCATAACCACCTAGAGTAGTTAGCTACTGAGTCAGTCTGTTTCAGTGCTGTTCAGCCACATGTGCGTGATGGTGAATGCTGACTGGGGTATATCGCCTCTCCCCTCTCTCTCAGGCCTAAGTACCTGGTAGTGAACGCTGACGAGGGGGAGCCGGGGACGTGTAAGGACAGGGAGATCATGCGTCACGACCCCCACAAGCTGGTGGAGGGCTGCCTGGTGGCCGGGAGGGCCATGGGAGCCCGTGCCGCCTACATCTACATCAGAGGAGAGTTCTACAATGAGTCCTCCAACCTACAGGTGAGACATTTCACAACACATGGATGAATGGATGGGTACATAAACACATACACTGCCCTCCCCTGCCCTGTCTCTTCTACACACATCTAATATTCATTTTGTGGTTCTGTCCTGTCCTCTCCTCTTTTGCATTTCACTGTATACTTGTATGCACGTGACAAATAAAGACTCTTGAATCTTGAATCCACCAGATTGCAATAAACGAAGCATATGCGGCAGGGCTGATAGGGCGGAACGCGTGCAACTCAGGGTATGATTTTGACGTGTTTGTGATGCGGGGGGCGGGAGCGTACATCTGTGGGGAGGAGACAGCGCTCATCGAGTCCCTGGAGGGCAAGCAGGGAAAACCCCGCCTCAAACCCCCCTTCCCCGCTGACATAGGTAAGGGAATGGTCCATTCTGACATACTGTAGGTAGATATTTATATAAAGGAACTTATAATTCTAGGCAGTAGGCTAATTGAAATTCATTGAAATGTAATTTTAGATCTCACTACATTCCCTGCATCCTCTAGGGGTATTCGGATGCCCGACAACAGTTGCTAACGTGGAGACGGTTGCTGTGGCACCTGCTATCTGTCGTCGAGGTGGGGTGTGGTTTGCAAGCTTTGGGAGAGAGAGGAATTCCGGGACCAAGTTGTTCAACATCTCTGGTCATGTGAACACACCATGTACAGTGGAGGAGGAGATGTCCATATCTATGAGAGAACTCATAGAAAGACACGCAGGTGTGTGTGTGTGTGTGTGTATGTATGTATTACTCTATTTTTTGTAGTGTTGGAGTGACTGACCCTCTCTTTCCCTCCCCTCTGATTGGTGCAGGAGGAGTGAGGGGTGGCTGGGACAACCTATTGGGAGTGATCCCTGGGGGCTCCTCCACTCCCATCATCCCTCGCTCTGTGTGTGATGATGTCATGATGGACTTTGATGACCTTGTCCGTGCAGAGACTGCTCTGGGCACTGCTGCCCTCATTGTCATGGATAAATCTGTATGTTCTAACTCATTCATAATGAAATAGGCCTAAAGTACACCAACTCTCAAGTACACCAAATCCCCAAAGAATGTTCAGTCAAACTAATTCACTTTGAATCAGGTCAAACTTTATTTTCTGTATATTGATACACATTAGTTGACTGCGAAACAAATGTATAACCAAACAAACTCTGAAGAATGCACGCTGTTTATTCCAGGCTGATGTGATCCGAGGTATCGCCCGTCTGGTTGAGTTCTATAAGCATGAAAGCTGTGGCCAGTGCACCCCCTGCAGGGAAGGTAAGGAACTGCAATCTCTCTTGTAATACATAAAATCGAGATCCCTTTTTCGTTCTCAGTACAGCATGGTCGGAAGCTCTACATTCATGGACATATACAGCAATGAAGACAAGACACACAATACCATACAACTGACAGACATGATCCAATATTAACCACCTCTCTCCCTAAGGTGTGGACTGGATGGATAAGATGATGTGGCGGTTTGTGCGTGGTGACGCTGCTGCCTCAGAGATTGATATGATCTGGGAGCTGAGCAAACAGATTGAGGGCCATACCATCTGTGCCCTGGGAGACGGGGCCGCCTGGCCTGTACAGGTGAGACTGGGGGTTAACTCAGGCCCAACTGAGTGGAGAGTAACATGTGACTGTGGGACTGGAGGTTAAGATACTGACTACATCGGTATCCCCTCGCTGCCCTTCTCTTCCTCTCTAGGGTCTGATCCGCCACTACCGTCCCATCATGGAGAGCCGCATCGCTGAGTACAACAAGAAGCACCCAGCCAGAGAGACTGAGATTGAGATGGTCTGATAGACTTTGACTATGCTGATCTTATCACGCCTCACCTCAAATGATTCATATTGCTTACTGGCTGGTTCATAGTCCTTCAGTTTTGTTTTTTTGTTATGTTTGTTTATGAACCTAGTAGTACCCATGGAATCTGTCTACTTTGTTGTTATTATGTAATCATTCGCTTCCGTATTCATTTGTTAATTCATTCATCAATGTGCAATACTACAGCTGCCCTCTGAGTACTCAAAACAACTACGCACAAATAAAGTTTCATGAAACTGGTCTCGATGTTGTTTCCATGACCATAACAATAGCTACAGAGACCACTATGCTCTTATAGATTTCTGCTATGGGATGAGCTTTCTCTGTCAACATTAATATCACTGTCATGTACCATTTAGTACCAACATGGAAGATTTGCATCTATTTATCGATAGCTTAGCATTCCCATATAAGGCCCTGGGGCTTCAGCATCACTCACCTCAGCTGCCCCAATAATGCTTCACAAAGCATCACATACACATTGTATTATACAAGAGCATAAACACATTTTTAATGCTGCCTTTACCAGGGGCAAAATTAAATGAGTTTCTTTTTGGTGATAATTTGTTAGACAGCTATTCCACTTCCATTGTACGCTTTGTCCTATTGTTTTGAATGAAAGAGACACACAGCATAAATAATGTTAATTTATTCCACAAAAGTATGAGAACAGTTGAGAGTAGATTGACTTGCAGAAAAGTCCAACAAGCATGTTTTATGATCTGTACTCAAAATGAAGGAAGGGGAGGGGAGAAGTCTCGCTAAGATTTGTACAAGGAAAATAAAAGGGATGGAAGGGGGGATGGAAAAGTGGAAGAGGGAGAAGAAAAGAGGGTGAGAAATATACAGAAAATCATATTTTACAAAGAAAGAATTCAGAATTATGCTAAAATCCTTCACCTCAGTTTTTGTCTAGACAAGCAAATCCTATGGTGGGATGATGCGTTCCACAACAAACCCCCCCCAAAAAAGAGAAACAGGGTATCAAAATCCACCACGACTGTCCATTCCTCAACTGCGTCTTTTCTAAAGAGTTCAGACATGGAGTACAGATGAATCTGTATTTAACAAAGTTTGGAGCATCTTGCTACTTGGCTCATATGAATCCAGCTGAGGAGTCTGGGGCTGAGGCTGCAGTAGTCTTTTCTCTTTGGAAGAGTCAGTCAGTTCATTTACACACTAAACACCTCTTCACAGCTGAGCACTAAGCAAAAGGAAATCTAAGGTCACCAGAAACAGGGACTCTATTCAGTCTGTATTACAGGAGGGACGGCTAGGGGAGAGGGGAGAAGGGGTTTGGTTTGAGGTGTGAAGGTCCTATCTTGGGGTGCCATCCAAGAGGGGATTGGGGCCAGGAGTCTAGGGGTTTGATATGTGGGTATGAGGTCTAAGTCCTGTCTTAGGGTGCCATCCAGAAGGGCATTGACTGCTGCGTCTGTGTTTTGGCACGAAGGGGTGGTGGAGGGGGGCAACGGTACCCCAGTGTCCAGCCCAAGGAGGTGGGCGTGGGGGGATTCCCCCCGGGGTTACCTGCCCCCGAGGGTTTCGGGGTGGAGTGGTGGTCCTCCTCTTCGTCTGAGGAGTCGCCCGTGTACGCCACGAGCCCTGCCCTCATGCGCTTCACTGAGGGCTCTGAAAGAGAGAGGGAGAGAGAGAAAAGGGGGAAGGGGGGAAAGAGAGAAAGAACATTGGGAAAGAGAGGGGGAGAGGGGGCACACAGACAGACAAAAACATAGACAGAGAGAGAGAGGAACAAACATAGACCAGCACAAATGTTCCAAAAATGACATTTGCGAGTTAATTGTTTACCAACACATGTTTTAGGGAGAGAAACAGTTAATAGATTGCATTGGTTTTTTGGCAGCAATGGTGAGTTAGGTAGAGGAGTAGAGGAGGAGGGGCATGAGTCGGCAGCAGCCATTGGTCGGTAGGGAGCCGTCCGATCATGAGGCAGGACAGCGTCACAGGGAAGAGCCGTGCCCCACCCCCAAGCAGCATCCAGAATCCCCCAAGAGAGACATGGAAGAGAAGAAAAACACAGAGAAAGAGAAAGAACACAAAAAAAGAAAGAGTCTCGTTAGTGAGGGGGGCGCACAAGGCACAGACACTCCAGTCTGATGACGTCATCAGAATGGGAAGGTCGGAGTGGGGTACGGTATCAGCTAAACCGAGAGAGGGGTGCCCAACACCAAAGCGACCCCATACTGTAGGCCCAACCCTAAGACAACTAACTTTGCTCCTAACCAGCCTGCTCTCAACTCTTTCTAGGGACATGCTATGTGCCAAATGTAATTCGATAGAGCTTGATTGGGCTTAATGCTATTTCATGGAAGTTCTCAACAGGCAAAATGCTATTTGTCACTATTGCAGGGCGGGCCTTAAGGAGGATTAAAAACACATCTGATCCTGGAACAGAGGTTAGGTGCAACACTGTCCTACTCTAGTCCCCTACTATGCAGAACCAGGGGCAGGGGGGGTTGGGCAACGTGCTTAATGGCTGTGAGTTGGGGTTTGAGGGACACAGAGAGTCCGGGGGGGGGGGGGGGGGGGGGTTGGAACTTTGGATTTGGGGGTCAGGGTTTCACACGGGGCTAGGCCCTTACCCAGGAGGCCTTGCAGCGCCCTCCTCTCTTCCGTCTTGGGTCGTACTCCTCCGTTCATGGGCATGGGCGGTGGAGGCATTAGCTGCCGACTGGAGAACACAGAGATAAGGGGTGGGAGAGAGGGAGAGTGTCAGTAGCAAAGTTTCAGTTGTTTGATGAGCTAACTTAACAAAGCTACAATTGAGGAGCATTCAGAGTCAGATCAGCCTCATGCCTCCAGCATAACCTGATGTTCTGACACCACAACTCAGATGTTCTGAATTCCTGACTCTTTCAGAAGAAAAACCCAACAGCCTCCTCATACCTGTCCCTCTCCCTCGGCGGGCCGGAGGAACTCTGTGGCGGGGGTCCTGAAGCCTCGGGGCTGCCCACAGGGAAGCCTGCACCTAAATTAGTCATATGAATGGGTCCATGCTATGAGCAGAAAAACACACAGGCGCATTAGCAGACATCCTCCCCCAAGTGTACCCTCCGATAAACCACTTCCTCTAACTGTTTTTGTTATCGTTCATATTATTATTGTAGACTTATCTAATCTATGCATGTAAATAACATAACCAAAATTGTGTGCAATAAGGAACTTGCTACCATGTATTAAATGCTATCAACTCAACCACTAACTTATTCACTTAGTCCTACATCAATAAATTCAAAAAGCACAATTCAATGTATTGAAATATTGAGCATGCTTGTGTTAGATATTATTGCATGAATACAAACAGCCTATTTTTTATGAATCTGATGTAGCCAACAATACCTTTTGAAACCTGAAACTCCAGTCTAATCAGAAAAAACATCAATAGGTAGGATTCAAAATGAAGGGATGAGTATGAGTCACACTGTAGACCCAGTCATGCATCAGATCAACTAGGTCACTTACAGAGTACATATTTTCACTTACTGAAACACTAATATTGAGACAGACATTGAGAGGTGAGTTCATAAAGACAGTGAGCAGAAGGCGGGCAGGGAGAGAGGAACAGAGAGAGAGGTTATGACAGGGAGGGGGCAATAGAAAGACAAGAGAGAAACATACGGAAAGAGAAGGCATGAGAGAGGATGAGGAGGATGAGGAAGAGCAGGTGATCACCTGGTATCCCAGCAGGCCGCTGTCCCTCTCGTCTGGCACCTCCTCTGTGAAGCGTCTCTTCTGTGGCGGATTGGATGGGACCACAGGAGGCGGGGCTTTTGGCAGGGCTGGGGCAGCAGTAGGATACGGAGCAGGAGGGAGATTCTGAGGAGAGAGAAAAACAAAAAAATAATTTATTAAATTTAAAAAAAAAAAGAGCAGTTAACTAATCAAGGCCTTGAACAAAAACATTTGACACAATAACCAGAAGTGAACATTACTGATGTATACTGACAATTTTAACAGTCTACATCAGTAAATTTCAAACTGAATGAGCAGTCAGACTTACCTGTGGTAGAGAGACGGGGACAGGAGGGAGGGAGTACTGAGAGCTGTGAGGGGGGAGACACACAGGTGCTCCGTGGGGTATTGGAGGGGGTACAGCGTATGGGGGAGGGACAGGCTGGGGCTGGGGGGGAGGCACGGGCAAGGGGTAGCCGGGTTGGAACCCTGCAGGGGGGTAGTAGTGGGGTTGGGGGGGCATCCCGTTGACTACTGGGGGCTGGAGGAAGCCTGGTGGAGGAAGAGGAAGCGCACGTCAGGATACATTACATTAGAAAGCATCTAGGTAGAACATAACATCAGAAACAGATTAATGGCTGGCAAACTGAATGTGACGTGCTTGTGTACCTTGTGGGGGCATCATGGCACTCATCTGATTGAGGAAGCGGGAGTACTCTGCATGCACCTGGAGGGAGGGAGAGGGAACAGAGAGAATAGGACCCTAGATCAAGGTGGCAAAGACAGGATTTAGGGTGATAATGATGATATATCTAAAAGGTAAGCTTCTATATGAAGCATCTTTGAAAGAGACGGTCACAGATACTCACAGTCTGCAGCAGGTTATCACACAGGGTCTTGGCTGCTGCGAGACCCTCCGGTTTGGGATGACTGGAGGACAGAAGGATGAGAAAGAAGGGGATTTAGACATGGGCTCTTCAACCTGGTCTAGATGCAAATGGTATCTGAACCAGGATGTAGTTGAGTACATTGATTCTGGTCTCTCTCTCTCTCTCTCTCCTGAAACAGACATGTGCATGGCTTCTAGTCACGATAAATAAGAATGGTATTTACCTAATGTAGATGTACATGGGTTCGAAGGCCTCTCGCCCAGACGCGGGCTCCAGACAGCCTGATCCTTTGCCCCTGAGGAAGACCTTGGCCCCCGTCTCAGCCTGGATGTGCTGAAGGTAGGAACACCCAGGGCCCTCCACCCTCTCCTTTACTGAGAAACCCTGGATGGCATGCTCCAGACCCACAAACAGCTTGTCTTGCACATAGTGCATCTGAAGGGGGCAGCAGAGAGAGAGAGAGAGAGGGAGGTAGAGAGAGAGTGAGAGGTCGAGAGAGAGCGAGAGGTAGATATATATATAGAAGAATTACTGAACAGGACTTTAATGCAAGCAATATGTTTTGATTATCCCTGGACATCTCAGTGCATACAGGTATACAGACAACATCAATGAGATAGGCAGGACAGTCTTACCCCGGACTGGAAGTGTGGTTTGTGGGTCATGGGGGGAAGTGCGGGGGGCAGGGGATGGTGTTTGTGGAACACTGTGACTGTGGCCCCTCCATTGTAGGAGGAAGAGGAGGAGGCCGTGGACGTGGCGGCCTTTACCACCCCGTTCAGAATGATCTCCTTTATCCTGTTCACCGCTCCTACAGAGAGGCAATCACCCATTATCCTTCATTCTACATCACTCATGAAAAATATATATACTCAATTATATAAAAGATAAACCCACCCGCAACAGTATATACAGTGGTCCTCTGTGGTTCAGTTGGTAGAGCATGGCGCTAACAATGCTTAGGTTGCGGGTTTGATTCCCGCGGGGACCATATATACTGAAAGATTTATGCAAACACTGCAATGCAAGTTGCTTTGGATAAAAGCGTCAGCTAAATGGCAAATACTATATACACAGTGCTGCTTGAAAGTATGTGAACCCCTTTTTTTAGTTTTTACCATGAAATATTTATTTAATCAGAACCAGTCTTTTTTTATCTGACATAACAGGTTTATATTTACCAATTTCATATGTTGGTTTAGAGAAAATCAGGTGTGTAGTAGAAAAACTAAATTATAAAGAAATTAGTGCAGGTGCAAAAATAAGCTAACCCCAAGTTGCATTGGTTAAATCAAGTAGTTAAGTAGAATCAGGTGGGTAAATAATTGGGTATCAAATGAACCAATCAAAGGAGAGATCTTTAGGAAAGAGTTTGGGTGGGACTCTGATAAACAGAGATAAGAAACCTGGTCAGTTTTGTGTTACCCATACAAGTGAATGCAAAACACACTATGCCGAGAGGAAAGGAGATCTCAGCAAATCATTTACAAATCAAATTTAACATGACAGCAACTCGACCTAGAAGTGGAGGCCCTTCCAAAATATCCCCAAGAAAAATAATTAATCAGGTAAAAGCCAACCCAAACATAACATCTAGAGATTTGCAGACCTCCCTTGTTGCATCTCAGGTGCAATGCTTCAACAATAAGAAGAACACTGAATTGAAATGGCATTCATGGGAGGGTTGCTAAGAAGAAGTCTCTGCTGTCAAAAGAACCAAACTACCCGTCTTAACTTTGCCAGAGATGACCTAGACAAGCCTGAAGGTTTCTGAAGTCCGTTCTCTGGACAGATGAGTCCAAAATTGACCTTTTTGGTCACAATCAAAACCACTGTGTTTGGCGAAAACCCAACACTGCCTACAACCAAAAAACCTTTTCCCTACAGTCAAGCATGGTGGTGGGAATGTCAAGATATGTGGCTGCTTTTCCTCCTCTGGACTTGGATGACCACATCATTAAGGGAACCATGAATTCTGAGGTATACCAAGAGATTCTTGAACAGAACGTCAAGCCATCAGTCAAGGAACTAAATCTGGGCTGAAAATGGGTCTTCCAACAAGACAGCGACCCATAGCATTCAAGCAAATCTACCAAAGAATGGCTCAGAAGAAAGAAGATTTGTGTTTTGGATTGGCCAAGTCAAAGTTCTGACCTCAATCCAATCGAGATGCTGTGACAGGGCCTGAAGCGGGCGGGTCATGCCAGACACCCCTCAAACCTCACTCAATCGGCTGAGCTCTGTAAGGAGGAGTGGGCAAAAATCCCTCAAAACAGATGTCAGACTGATTAGTGGCTATACGAGACGTTTACTCCAAGTTATCGCTGCTAATGGAGGTGCCAACAAGCTATTCACTGAAGAGGTACACATATTTTTGCACACATTAAGGTTTTGGTTAAATAAACCACTTTCGTTAAATAATGTTTGTGTTCATTTTAATATTTTATGCAAAAATAATGACCATCCCTGTAGGGTTCACAAACTTTCAAGCAGCACTGTATTATATATCCAACATATCCCACAACGGCAAAAAAAGAAAAGATAGAACTAAGATAGAAGCCAGAGCCACAGAGGAAGAGTCACAATACTGTATATATAAAAGGTACAGTGGTAAAAAGAGATGTACTGACTGTCGACGAGTTCCCTGGTCTGTCCCTGGACGTGTAGGTAGAGAGGCCGGTCACTACGGAGAAGGAAAGAGTGAGCTGTGCTTATACGATAAAGTTAAACAACAGATCACAGTCTCTATGGATGATCACAACATGCTATAGTATAGATGCTCCAATAGATACAGTTGTCATAATGGAGTATACAGGCAGCAGAACTCACCCCTGTAGAGCCTTGCCCTTCTCTTCTGCTGCCATGTAGCGCCCCCTGGTGGACACAGCAGCCCCACTCACTCTGCTGATCTGCAGGCAGATGGATGGAGGTAAATGGAATGTAATCCTTTAGACAGTGTCCTCCAGACGAGAGGGCATCAGTTTTTACACATATCACAAATACAGTGGCACTTATCAGAGACTGGCAGTATATGTCAATGTTGTCTGATGGTTAAACCACCCAAACAAATATGTATAAATCATTACATCTATTTGTTGATCTATAAGCTCATTGATCGCATTGGCTCTGACCTCGTCCTGAGTCTGTCCACGGGTCAGGAGGTTCCTGCAGGTAAGTGGAACATCGTTGATCTCCACCTCCGCCACCACCAGGTCGTCCTTAGCTTTCATAGGCATCTGGGGCTTCGCAATACCCACAACCTGTTAAGGGAGAGACAGGGAGGAAAGAGAGAGGGAGGGATGGATGGATAGATAGACAGACAAAGCATAGGATATGAGAGGGGGAGAGAGAGCAAATAGATAGTAAGTGAGAGAAAGGGATAATTATTTTGCTTGGTTGAGTGGTACTTCATATTTCACAAGTCATTATAAAATGTCCACCTACGAGTCATAATGGTTGGTTGATATTGTGTTGGATCTCTTACCTTGTCAGGGGGTCCGGGGGGGCCTATCTGTGAGGGCTTGAGCTTGCCCTTGGCCACCAACATGGCGTTGATCTTAGCAGCCACAGCAGCCGCTGCGTCCAGAGCCCCTGTGGGCGCTGACTCGGCCTCCCCCATCCCACCAGAACCAGGACCTGGGCCAGGCTGGTCCCATTTACTACGGCGCCTAAGGACAGAGAGATGGGGAGACAGAAAGAAAAGGGAGATAACAGGAGAGGGAGAGGGAATAAAATGGTAGAAAAAGGAAAGGAGAGAGAGGGAGGACAGGGAGGTGAGAGATGGGGAAGAGAGAAATTAGGAGACGGGAGAGGGGCGTGTCAGTAAGGGCTATTCATATGTAGTAGGTTATATTGCCCTCCCACACATATAATTCTTAAAAGTTATACAGGCTAATCGAACGTTAGCTACACACCAAACATCTCCCTCTATTCACACCAGTTTGCTAAATCAGGAATTGTGACGATCTGCATACCAGCACGGGCTAGCCAGCAAACTAGATTTCTAATTGCTAACACATCAACTGGCTGACCCGATGACTCTGAAAAACGGGACGTCTCGTGAGCACTCGGCCAAAATGTACTTATTAGGACATCTGACTGGCCAACAATTTTATTATAGCCAAGTAGCAGCTAGTATTGCCTGTTTGACAGCTCGTCCACTCTTCACTACTGTCACCAACACAGCAACAACACTCCGCCATTACGTGCTAACATTGTTAGCTAGCTAGCTATCTGCTCAGTGTTGTGAACAAGTCTGCAGTAAACACACACAGCGTGACCACAACGTTCAGTGTTTCTTCACTCACCCGCCGTTATGAGTTCCACCATATGACATCAATATTATATTTGATCAAGTTTTCCCTGGTGTAAAAACACTACAAACTCCACCAGACTTCCAGGTCAGCTTGTCCAGACAAGACAGAGTGGTGTTACGAAAACATCTGTCACCTAGCTGTTTTTGGTTTCCGCTTCCGTTTGTGACCGGTGTTATGTCGAAACCTGCCTCCATCAGATATAGTCATGGCTTTGGAATACCACAGTGCCGCAAGGGGGCGCGTGACAACGCCGCTTCTGTACTTTGGTTCATGCGAAAACACATACCAGGTGTGTGAGGCCTCACCTGATGCAGCCCTGCCACCTTGCTGCTTGCTTCTTTCATCACCTGCCTGCCACCCTGGGTGAATTCTCAGAGGAGGCATTATGTCGGCCCAAACTTTCCAATGAAAGCCCGTCACAGCACGGACCTGAGACCTCATGAATGTGGGCTCTAGCCCCAGCCAGATAGCTGTGTTGTAGGAGGATGCTGAGACAGGTAAGGTTACAAACTTTTGTCAATATATTTTCGTCAGTGTTGTGGCTTTGTTTAACTTGTGGTTAGAAAAGTCTAAGCCCACGGAGTATTAGAATGGTCTGCTGCTCATTGTTGGCACGTGATGTCGCTCTAAGTTTAAAATATAGCTGAAGTTGCTATGCCTTGACTGATGACGCTCACGTCGTGAGTGGCCGCAACCGCACTGGCTTCAATCACCACGTTAGCGACTCCTAACCGTAGGCTTTTTTGTTAAACGCAAGTTCTGACAGAATGAAGAAACTCACCCTCACTGTAATGTCCGTCATTACTGTGCTTTGTAAGTACGTTTTTATTCTGTGTCTTACAATGGGCTAGTTTGCGACAGTGTATCCATAACATTGACAATTATGTTATGAGCCTAAAATGAACTAAACCTAGTCGAAGAGGATGAAACCCTACTTACTCGCGTCTTTGACCTAGTTGATGTTCCTGTGCCCTATACTCATATAATGCTTACCAAATCCTGTGCCTTTTAATTCCATTATTCTGTTTTCATGCAGTATTGAACACACAGGTCTATCCATTGCCAGGTGAGAGGATTTCAAATATTACACTTGATTCAGTTTGCTATAAACATGCATTACTGAAGTTTGTATTATGGTATGTCAGATATCTTTCTATGATTTATCGAACTCTCTCAGCCTCAGCCCAATCCCAGCTGCCCTCTGTGTCCCTGAAGGCCCTTCCTGGCCTAGTCCTGGTGGAAGGAGAGTCTCTGACCCTATCCTGTCTGGCTGCGGTTGTAGTAAAGCATGATAATAAGTCTGCCCCTGCGCTGGCTTACAGCATAGAGAGAGAGAACATCACTGTGTCCACTGGGTCCCATGTTCTCCTCATAAACAGGGTTACTAAGAGCCACTCAGGCAGGTACAGGTGTTCTGTTACTGACCACACAGGTGCACAGAGACACAGCAAAGAGGTGCAGGTTACTGTGGAAGGTGAGAACGCTGTGGGGGGAGATGCAGGGTGGATCTCACTAGTCTGGGGTTGCTTCCTATCCTTGTCTCCTAGTCTCATCTCATTCATCTACTCTACTGTTCTGCAAACACAGGATAGTTGAAGGCATTGTAGTGGATGCATACCAGGAATTGTATTTAATTGTCTCTGTCTTTTATACAGCACAATAGAAGGAAAAGATAGAAATATAGGAAGCCACTTTGGACTTTGGAGATTCATCCTCTCTTTTGTCATCATCTATCAGTCTAAGTAAAAAAAAAAAATAAAAAAAAAAAAAAAGCTATGCTCAGTAGTTCAGCAGAATTTATTTGTCTTTCACTCTGCCCTTGCCTGGCAGAGGGTGTCCTGAAGCCCAGTTTGATCATGGAGCCTTCTGGAGGCAAGGTGCACTCTCAGGACACAGTCACCTTGACGTGTCAGTTACCTGGCCACCTGGGCTGGAAGTTCTACTGGCACAAAGACAGGCAGGAGGCAGCACCTGTAAAGCAGGTGTGGGGCAGTGGTGGAGAGAGGGCAGTCTACAGACTGTGGCGGGCCGCTCTCACACATACAGGCCAGTACTGGTGCAGAGCAGGCAGAGGGGAGCCAGTCTACTACACCCAATACAGCCAGGCGGTCTCCCTGAATGTCACTGGTGAGTCTCCTTCAGCTCTAACTTTGTAGTCTTCTAAGAATGCACTGTAGTCTAGCCTAATCCGTTGATGTTATTGTTCTGCTCTTCAGAGCTCTTCACATCCGTGACTCTGCGAGCATCTCCTTCAACCGTGGTCAAAGAGGGTGAGGCTTTTAACCTCACCTGTGAGGCCCAAGTTAGTAACCACCAGCTGAAACATCCTCATGGTTATCATACCCACCCTGACCACAACTCGACTACAGTGGCTGTAACATTCACCTTCCTGAAGGATGGTTGGCCTGTGGTCAGAGCCTCTGGTAGTGAGGTGTACAGCATAGCAAGGGCTCATCGATGTCACACCGGGACCTACAGCTGTGTGGCCAGAGCAGGCAGAGCCCTGAGGAGCAGCCAGGATGTACTCATCAGCTTAGACAGTGAGTTATCACCCTACCTGATATCATCAAACCCATAGCCCCAGTCCCTAGGCACCTATTATAAATCTAAAAGGACTAGATAGATGATTTGGATGTAGGTCTATGGGACTGTAGGATAATGTTGTGCTAGCAGGCTTTCCATTTAGTTCACTTTGTTTTAGCTGGACCCTGAACTCTGGTTACCTCTCTTACCTCAGACCTCTCTCTGATATTGATCAACTGCTTTGGCATCATCCTGATCCTCTCTGTGGCTCCACTGACATTTGTTGTGAAACGGTACGGGGTGAGACGTAAGTGGCAGCATAGTCTCAATTTGAACTTGGGTCCTTATTGTGACAAATGGTAAAACATCTACTGTATCTTTTGTCTGTATGGTCACATAGTATTGCAGCTCAGAGGCAGAGGACAAGGAGACATAATGACGTAATGAGCGCAACACAATTCAGGGCCGATGATAAGAGGAACATTGGTGAGGCTGTGCCATTGACGTTTGTGTGTGCCTTTGTCTGTTCTAAGGTTCAACAATTTTAGAGACTTGATAGGTTCATACCTGTGTGTATGTGTGAGAGACAGAGAGAGAGAGTCAGAGAGGGACGTGGTTGTGTTTACAAGTCTACACAGTACCTAAAGTAGTTTCTTTTAACTTTGCAGTTGGACCTGGACCCCACTGACATCAGCATGTTGCTGTTGGTTTTCGCCTATTGATGTGGTAGATTAATACATTTGCTTTGAGACCTTTGAGCAAAGTATGTTTTCTATCTTCACCACCAGGTGGCACTAACATTTCACTACAGATGCACCTTGTATTTTTACATAGCCTATGCTTTCTCATCAAAGCTCCATGTTACCGTCTTTTCTCTAGAAGATAGTAACCTAGTTTAATTTAGATTCAACAATATTGAGAGCTTTAAAACAGTACAGCTCTTCTTGTCCCATTCCGTGGTGTATTGATGAAGTGAAGAATAGGCTAAGCCTGTGCAGTGTGTGTTGAATGAGTTCTATGAGAGTTTGAAGGGCATTGTGTTTTCCTGTGCCCATGGAAATGACTCTTCTACTATCTGCAGGTTCAGGAACGGGGTTCAGATGATCTAAGTGTCACAAGGTCAAAGGTCAGAGGAGCTTTGACGCCTGAATTGACGAGGGATGACTGTTTATGGGCAGTATGCTGAGGGAGAGAGGGAAGGTGGAAGAGACAGAGGGATAGAGAGAGGGAGGGAGTGAGGGGTGCAGACATGCCATATTTACTGTCTTTCCTAGTAAGAGCCCATGTGTGAACTGCAGTGCGTATATAGGTTTATGTAACCTCCGGCCTTCAAGGCACGCAAGCCTAGGTCTCGCCTGATCCTGGCGGCTGACACGGAAGTGTGAAGACAGAAGAAGTGGCGGGGAGGAGGGTGCCTTGCGGTGGGGGTGTCATGAGGTGAACAAAGACACTCTGTCTGTCCTTAGGTTTGAGTGTTTGCTGTCAAACTAGCAATTACGAGTAGGGGATTTTTGAACAGGTTTTCGATTGTGTTTGTTATATTTGTGGGTAGCATAAACCCTATGCAGAGACTTTGATGAATGTTGCTATGGCATTAAACGGTGAAATAAGTAATGATGTGCCAGTTGTTGTGGGTTGTGTTACTGCAGGGTCAATAAACTCACACTTTTCTCTCATACTATGTAAGACATGAGGCTCTCATATCAGCAACAATACATTTGAGATATTACTTTTTATTCATGATTGTGTTTTTCATTATCTGCCTGGAGTGAGCTCTTTTGATATATCCATAAAGTCAAACGGGGTGAGATAGGAGAGAGAGATGGGAGTGAGAAAGAAGGCAAAAAGAGTATAGGGGAAGAGAAAGGGAGTGATTGAGAGAGGGAAAACAGATGGGAAGATTGAATTTTGGAGAGAAACAGAGAAAGGGAGGAGGAGGAGTGCAAGGGGAATCTTTTTTGTGCCTGTCTGGAGAGAAAGGGATCCTCTTATACTCCTCACAGCATGAGCTTGGCCCGGGCTGCGGCCTAGTCTCGTCTGCACAGCAGGGGCCTTTCCTGAGCAGGCTGCGCAGGGGAGGGGCACCTGCTTCAGCCCCTCACACTGGTCGAGAGGTAAGTCTGGAGGGTGGGGCCACGGTGCGGCGGGTGATGGGATGGAAAGACACTCAGCGATTCCAGGAAACGGACATGTGCTAGATTTATGAAACGCTCAGGTAACACAGAGCGACGCTCCAAAAAGAAAATATTTGTCTTCTCGCTCTCCCTGTGGACAAGAGAAGAGGAGGACGCCGCCGGCCATCTCAGGGCGAAATGAAAAGCTTCTGTGGAGCAGGAGGACAGAAGTTATGGTTGGAGCGAGTCTGCCGGCGCTGGTAACTACCAACACAAACGGACAGTTTGTGGATTGGCTGGTCCTCTGACTGAGACAATATTTTCCACCGGTTTAGTTGGGGTGAATAAACAAAACGTGTTTGAAGTTTATCAAACACTCAGTCATCCCAGCAGACCTGAGGGAGAAGTTAATCATCTGATATATGGAGTATGAGAATACACTGACACCCAAGGCCTGTCCAATATAGAGACAGGCAAGATTCAACAACCAACTGCCAACACTGTAATATCCCCTCTGCAGCTAAATGTCTTTTTTGGATGAGCTACGCTTTACACAAGTTTAGTGCTCCATCTTCTGTCGTTTTGCAAAGGCTAGGGGTCTGAAAAGCACCGTACCACAAGAGAACTCATACTTTCATGAGCACACTGATATGTTTGTTCATTCGTAGCTAAATGCCAGTCTCTTTTCTGCAAATATGCCCTTGCTATCCTCTTCTACTGTTGAACGCACAATCGAAGTGAACAGGCCTCAAAGCAGTTGTCTGTGAAAGGTGGATGGCCATTACATTAACTTCACAGCAGAAACACCCCCCATGGTGTGACCGCACAGAGAGCTGGGTAATAACTGTGGTGGGAACGTCACGCTACGAGGTAGCCAGGTAAATAGAAACACATGGCGGCAGAGACTGAAGAAGGCCCTCACAACCAGACAGAATGGCTAGGGGCATTACCATTGTACAGAGACCAAACAGAATGGCTATGGGCATTACCATTGTAAAGAAACCAAACAGAATGGCTACGGGCATTACCATTGTAAAGAAACCAAACAGAATGGCTACGGGCATTACCATTGTACAGAGACATTTGTATGGCACTAGCCAAAAAATTCAACAAGCTTCTGCTCACCACTTTGTTTGGATAGAACGTATGAGTCTGCCGTGCAAGACTATTCAACATAAACCATTTAGGTCAGTGTTTCCCAAACTTCAGACCTCCTGCACCAGCTCTCAGACAAAAATGTCTGCTGACCGTTTGATTCCGTTTTAGGGGGCTCACCTCCTATATTTAGCTATATTGGTCTGGTCACAGGTGGAGGTTTGGAACCACACTTGCATGATGAGTAACCTTGCCTGAGACCTGAGCACTTGTGTAACACTGAACACTCCCTGAGCTCATGCCTTGGCTTTAGCTTTGCAGGCTAAGGAAGTATTGTGGTATGCAGGACACTGGTTTCAACCTTGTGAGTCACACTTGTGTAGTTATTGTGTTGTTATTACTCTAGTTAAAAAAGACAAAAGTACACATTGTTACATAGATAATGGAATAGTTGAACTGTTGAAATACCTACATTGTAAAAAGATACAAACCGATACCAAATAACTTACTAAATATTCATTTAAAGAAAAAAAAAAGTATATAACTGTTCCTGAATGCTGAAAATGACTCTTAAAAATAGTTAGAAGTCCTTGCAATGTGATATGAATGGACAAAGGAAAACACCATTACTCAGTAATATAATATTAGACAGGCCTTTTAGATAGATAGATATATAGATAGATAGGTACTTCATTGATCCCTGAGGGGAAATTACCCTCTGCAATAAAATTAAAAACCTGACTTGATGGATCAGTGTTGTTCCTGAATCATCCATCTAAAAGAAAATATCTTTGAGGCCTGGAATTTAATAAAGTGGCCAGCAGTGTGAGTATTCGGACGGCCTCTGTCTCTGGTTCCTAAACTCTGAAGTGAACGGTCACGAAACGACAGATAGCCATTGTATGATAGATTGCCATGAAAGGGCTCTTCATGATATTCTCATTATTATTTTTCGGACCAAACTGAATGCTCAGAATATTTTAGGAATCAGTTTCACATCCCAGTCTTCACTTTGTCAATAAATATTGCATTTGATAAATTAATGATTTCTTATATCGTTTTTCTTCTTTCGCCATTATAAACTCTGCTGCACTAAGTCCATTGTTCTTCCCTCTTCTGTATGCAAAGTCCCTCACCCCCCCCCCCCCCCCCCCAAACTGCCACCCCCAGCCCCTCAGCCCCTCAGCCCCAACCTCACTCCTTTCTGTCAAACAACAATATTTGCTCATCTGCGTCAAAGAGCAGCGGGGTTTGCGATACAGTACAGTGCAGCCTTTGAGCCAGACACAGACAGACACAGGTCCATACTACAGGGAGACACAGAGACGGGGAAGACCTGTGAGAGTCACAGACATGCTGACACAGACACACAAATAAAAGTATGAATGCAAACCCAGGGATTTTTTTCTCCATTCAGTACATTCAGGTTGTCCTCTCCTCTGCTTCTCTCTCTATATCCCTCCTTTTCTCTCCTTCCCGTCTTTTTCCTCACTCTCTCCCTTTACCTGCTCATCTATCTGTTTCTCATTCTCTGTGGCCATCCCACTCTCTCATCTGCTATGGTCATAAACACAATAAAACCCAGTATGAGATCTGCATTTTCATGTTGTGTTCTTTTCTGAAGGGTCAAGGAGGAACACATCCTCACCCTCTTCTCCAGGGAACAAAGAGAACCCCTGACATAGACTGAAGGATATAAAGCATGTTCTTTATTTAAGGTTATTATATTATACAATATTATACATCAAACTTCATATAAACACAGCTTTGTCATTGGCGCCATGCAGAGCAGCATTGCATGGTTCATTACAAAATAAAACTCCAAACCCAACATGCAGGTATTGATATAAAAAAGGTCTGTTGTTTTAAAAGCGTCAGTCTATAGGGGGTGTGACACAACCCCCTCAAACATTATTCACTGTGTCAATAAACAACTTTTTAAACAAATATCTCAAATATGTCCTGACCAGTGATGACCAGTTGCTGTTCAAAAGCAAACATTTTCTTTGATGACATTCCAAACTAGAAGATACAAAGATAGAAGTACTTCGTCATTTTACAGAAAATTGCTTCGGTAAGCACAAGCCCCTAAATGATAAGATAACACACAAACTCATCTCCCCTGTTGTTATATCACACTCTTTTTTTCCTCAGTTATCTAAGGTCTCAACTTTGGGATTAGCTCCATTTCAACTCTATGGATTTACAACGGGAAAACAAACATTCAGAATTCTAAATCCTCTTGAATGGTTCATCTCAAAGTTTTAATGTATGGAGTATACTGTTCTAAATTGAAATAGAATCAAGCCCAAACCTGATATGGATTTTGCAAACCCAACACATTCTACTGTTTTCACACCCAAATTGTATTTGAGACAATGACAGATATTTCTGTGAAACCAGCATCATTGTTGTGTTTTAGAAGTGTACACACAATCAGTCAGGAAGGAGTTATGTGGAGTTCAAGCATTGACACTGCGACACCTATGTCTTCGACATACATGTTGTATTTTCGCTTTGTCAAAGTCACAATAAGGCAAATTCATCTTTAATCTCCAAATAGGAAATATGGTCCAATCACAAAAAAGAGTACAAAGTGCTTTAACTGGCGTAGAACCTATAAGTAAAAAGTTCCTCTTGGGTCATGGTGAAGGACTACTGTAGGGAACTGTCCTTGGTTTCAGTGCTGATGTACAAACTGCAGCATTAGTGTTGCAGACAGGCACACTACTGTAGAGGACTACTCTTGCGGCAGAGCTGATTTGCTGAAGTTAACGTCTGACGGTTCTGCCTGCGTTTCCCGGTCAGCAGTGTGTAGAAGAATGGGTTCACACACGAGTTCCCGAAAGTAAGCCCTGTTAGGATCCGATTCACCGTCACCTGTGTCCCCACAGGTACCGTCCGCAGCATATCCGGCCGGTACAGAGGTAGCAGCTGCCAGATCCAGAAGGGGAGGAAGCAGGCCCAGAAGGCCAGAACTATCCCCAGAATCAGCAGCAAGACTTTGGGCCTTGGGGCCCGGGGAGGGTAGGCCGTACTCCCACTGGCCCAGGCAGGCCGGGTCTGGGACACCCAGTAGAGTCTGCCCAGCGTAGCATACAGCGCCCCGATGGCCAGCCCAGGGCCCAGGATACTGGTACAGAACAGCACACTCAGATAGGCCTTGGAGCTCTGCTCGTCCCAGGCTGGCACACACAACTGGCCCTCCTGGTTCTCCCCGTCCTCCAGGTGCAGGGTGATCATCATGGGCAGGCTGAGGGCCACAGCCAGCCCCCAGGCCAGGCCCACGCGGAGCAGGCCAGAGGAGTTGGAGGAGGAGGCGTGGAGGGGGTGAGCCACGGCCCGATAGCGGTCCAGACTCATGGCAGTGAGGGTGAAGATGGAGGCATGCATGGTCAGCAGGTCCAGGCTGAGGAGCAGACGACACCCCAGCTCCCCAAAGGCCCAGTTGGCTGCCAGACTGTCGTATACGATGAAAGGAGCAGTGAAGAGGTAGAGGAGGTCGGCTAGGGCTAGGCTCAGGACCTGGAGATGGAGGGAGGAGGAAGAAGAGGACGTGGGGGAGGAGGAAGGGGAGAGGGATGGGGAAGAGGAGGAGACGAGGCAGGATGGTAATGGTGCTCTTGCTCCAAAGCAGCAGGTTACATCTCCTCCACGTCTCCTCCGTCCTCGTCTGCGCCTGAGGAGGAGGCCTAGGGTGTAGAGGTTCCCTCCAATGCCCAGGAGAGTGAGGAGAGACAGCAGGGAGCAAAACAGAGCCGTGGAGGCCAGGCTTGGGGATGGAGAGATGGAGGGAGAGGAGGAGGGGAGGGTGAAGTTGGGGATGAGGGGGGAGGTGTAGGATGGAGAAGAAAAGGGAGTAGGGAAGGCTGAGTAATTCATGTTTTTAAGTTGAGACCTTTTAAAACTACGGTGGTGTGAAAGCTATGGGCAGGTGTAAATGTCAGAGGTAGAGGAACTATTTTTCTGAATTATTATGGTGAATAGGTTTCTGGAGGGTTTTTTGGTCAATTAGGGATTAAGAGGTGGGTTGAGAGAGGGGAAGAAGTGGATTGGGAGGGGAAAGGTGGGGAGAGGTGGGAGAGAGAGGTACAGTATATTAATGTCATTCATTAAAACATGGTCTTCTTACCAGCCTGCATTACAACATTCTGTCCCCTTTCTGAATATTGTTGGATTTGTTTTTGTTGGGTTACATCTGTAATCTAGTCCTGTAAGTAAGAGTACATTCTGTTTTGTAAGGTTGTAGCTTCAGAGAGTAGCCTAATTATGATGCTGGACCCCTGATTTATCAGGCCTACCTGGAACAATTGTATTGCTTGAAAGGGAACTGAGTCATAATAAGTGTGCCCCAGATGTTATAGTGCTTGGGGAGCCAGGTCATAGGCCTATCGTGTCACGCGGTTCTGTAAAATAATTTTCTGTGTAGGAGGGCAGAACCAGTCTTAAATCTACAAACAAAAAACGTGTACTCCGTGTTAAGGTCACACTGTTGGGGTTGGGCAGCGATTTCATGGCACGAAATAATTCGTTATTTTCACCGCTCTTGAAGTTGAAGTCTAACGAGTTTTATTTCTTCAGATGTATGCGATGCGCGCCTGTGCACACCGGGGGCACGGGAATGCGGAGACTCGAGCGTCATGCTGTCACCACATTTTTAACGCAACAGAACATATTCCTCACCGGCTTATGAAATTCCATCGGCTTGCTACACCGCTGCGGCTTAGAGGGGAGAGAGGCGGGCAGGACAGGAGGGAAGTCAGTCATTGTAGGCTATAAAATATCCGTTCGGTTTTAGGCAATGCCAGTGATTTATTAGGGAATACTATTAGATCTGAAAAACACCGTTTTATAAAACACAAATATTGCTAAATGAGGCCTAGGCTACATTATAGGCTATGCTTCATATCACTACATTTCACAGGCCTGTATGTTACAAATGATCAACATTAGGCTAAGGCTGCAAGTTATAGGCTAGAGTCCCATTCGAAATTGGTCCCTAGTCCAAAAATGTGCCTATTTGTTCTTCATCCTCTAGCGGTTCTCTGCCGTGGTAATTGTATATGCGCGTACATCAAAGCAGACACGGGGGGTAAAACTGTAGGGCAGAAAAAAACCTGTGACACATGGTGAGAGGTGACCCGCTCGGCACCGGGGTTAAGAGCTACTGTTGAACTGTGGAAGGCCATCCGAACCCCTGCCGTGGCGCGCGCCCCACCGGGTTTAACGTGTCCCTTTAAATAACATCTTTGTTAATGGCCTACGTCTGACATGTGGCCATTTCATTCAGACAGCGTTTTTACTTGGTGTAATATTTGACTTTCCTTATATTGATATAATGTTGATTTTTATAGGCCTATTGAGTTATAATTGAGCATATAATGTTTCTCTCTAAAAAGTAGGCGAATATGAGCCTCGCCATATATTTCCACATATTGTTCACATTATGACACCAAACGCATGGCAGGCGTAATTAGATAGTTTTACTTTATAAGTGCGACTCTGTAGCTTCTTGCATTTGAATTAGATTTTCATTTTGACAAAATGGACTGAATTATAGGATACACTGCAAGAGCAGCATAAGCTATCTGAAATTCCGACCTCTAAAAATGTTAGGCTACATTATAACACATCGATCAACCATATGAAGGCCTATGTGGACTATTTAAATACTTTTATTTTTAGTTATTAAGAATAATTGTTGTCGTTTTTACCTTAGGCTATACAATCCAAATGTCAGCCACATCATCATAATCCAATGAATTCTTAAACGGAGATATTCAGTTTCCTTTTCAAAATCCATACAGATGGTCTCCCTCTCTTTTGCAAATGTAGGCCTATCTCTTCAGACCTGTCGATCGCATTTAACCGGAGGAGGTGATGGATGACGAGCTAACAGAGCTGTTTCTCCAAACTTTGTGCACGGTCTCCTACAGCTCTCCTCCTCCTGCTAGTGTGCTTCTCGCCCTTGGCCCAGTCTCTGATGTGTCTAAGAATCCACAGGGAGGGAGGGAGGGAGGGAGGGAGGGAGAGAGGGAGAGAGAGAGAGAGAGAGAGAGAGAGAGAGAGAGAGAGAGAGAGAGAGAGAGAGAGAGAGAGAGAGAGAGAGAGAGAGAGAATATTTGGTGGCAGCACACAAGCAAAATGTCTAATTTGTTGAGGTTTACTTTATAGACCAGTATTTTATTTGACATCTGTCTTTTATTAAGTCTAACTTTGTGGGTACAGTATGGTTTTCATTCCTGCATCCATAATAAAATATTTACAGTAATTGGTGAATATCAAATTGTAAAGGTTTGGACTACCTTCAGGGCAACTTTGATTGATTTCATGGTCCAGTTTAAAGGTTATTGATGTTGTGATACAGGCCTATTAGTATAATTATATAAATATATCAAATGATATTTATGTATGTCTAAATTGAATTAATGGGTATCTATTAATGGATATATGAATTTCATGAAGTCCTAAAATGATTTGTGTGCTGCACTGCAGTAAATATTGTGTTCAGGCCTTGTATAATTGCAGAATAATGTCCTTTCACTTCTGAGTTTCTTTTGTTATGGCGTGTGCTCTGAATGAGTTCATTTTACAGACAAGCTGGGGGTTGAATGACATTGCTGCTTGACCATGCATGTAAAATGTTGGATTCAATTTGATTGTTGGATATAATAGGTTCAATAGTTTTGAGCCAGGTCCAGATTCTCAATATACATTTACTGGAATGATTTCCCACAAAATTCAAGTATTTGACCATAAATGGTATACTTTGGGAAATATTGGATGCCAAGGAGTCAGAGATACGAGGTCTTGAGGTCTAGATTTTGAAAACCTTCCATAAGTTATATATTATGTTAGATTTATATCAGTTGGATGCTTTGGTCAGCTATGATACAAAGACAAGGAATGAGTTGAGAGTCAGAGAAGCATTCCGATGAGATGACTCAGCAACATGATTAGTGATGGTGGGTAAGAAATACCATAAACTGTAAAATAGATGAAGAGATCTGGAGAACAACCACTTTATGTTTGGTGAGAGGAATATGTGGCTGCACAGAAATAAGCATTGTACAAGCATTGTATTCAATATTTCCAAGCATTGTATTCAATATTTCAAATACGACATCACATCGTGCTTCTTCATACAGATAGCATATCACCTTTTATATATAGTTGCCTGACTCGCAATAATTTAGTTAAAAATTATACAATATTGCTCTTGACAGCGTGTAGGTATGCATAACACATTATTACATTATCTCATCAATTCATTTAAATGTGTGTATTTGTGTGTACACTTCATTCAGGAGACAGTATAATGAGTACAGTTTATTTTTTATTTTTCTAAGAACACTTACCAATGCAACACAACTAATTATGCTAATTATACAGTAATGCGAGAATAAATTATAGACAAACATTTGGGAACAGATGGATTAACGTAATTGTTATGGGAATAGGCAGTGAGTAGGTTTTACTGTATTGGTAGCCTATACACTCCTTCCAGTAAAAATCTGAATGACTTATTTGAGCTGAGGCTTTCCAATGGAATTTAATGTGTATCTTTAATTATATTCAATTACTTAATTAGGATTGCTTTGCCATACATACTGTAAACAAGAGACCGGGTGTACTATCCATGTTCTCCCAGCACCTTCCAGTAAGAATGAGAATGACTCAAGGCTTTGCAGTGGAAAGGAACAGACCAGCAGACGGACAGACATGCTGACACACCAGCGAGACGTTGTTATTTGCTGTCATTTTGTGGAGCGCTGCAATAACTAACGCACTTCAACTTCGGCCCAATGTCAATACACACGCACACACACATCACACACACAGTCTCACTCCCACACAAAGGGCTTTATATGGTGGTGGGATGTCTGAATTACAGGAGATCAACTACTTCAGTTTTAATGCTTCCCTTCAATAACATATTTCCATGTAAGAGAAAAGCTCAAACAGTAATGATGTGGTCATATTAGCAGACCAAGGTGAGTCACATTTAGTTGAAGAACAGATACAGTATGTGGCCCGTGCGGGAATTGAACCCACAATCTTGGGGTTGCCTGGACCAGGATCAGAGCTAATTATTCAGTAATGTCTGGGCTATGAGCCTGATGCCTGTGATACTAAGGCAGGGGCCAGGCTGACTGTCCCATACATGTGTTAGCGTACACAAGACAGACAGAGACAGGCAGTAAAGAGGGGATGGGGAGAGAGAGGGAGGGGAACATACCTATCCCTGCAGGGTGTGAGGAATTTGAACAAATACCTGGCACAGGCATGCCAAAATAGGAGAGGAGGGGGGAGAGGGACCATGGGGAAGAGGAGCATAGGCTCCCCGAGATACTGATAGAGATAGATAGATAGATAGATTAAATTGATATTTATAGAGATTAAGGTGTATGGAAATAGGCATATGTGAGATAGATTGGACCTAGGGTGTGATCATAAGTTGACAGGCAAACATGGAGAACAGGAGCATATGCTTCAGAGAAAGGGAGACAGAGAGAGAAATGTGAGGTAATCTGATCTGTTATGCATTTGTCCTTCTGTGGTACACACCATCCGTCTATATGAGTTATGTCTGACATTACATAGAATTACATGAACACATGAGCTATGACTACTGCGTCAATACTTTAACCTCCCTTACATCTGTTTCCCAATAATGATTTGCCTTAATTGATTGTCATCCAGAAACATAGATGACGGGTAGATTGTATAACATTTCAAATAAATAAATGAAACTTATTCATTTATAAATAAATGAAACTTAAAGAGGTGTTCCCAAAGAAAGAGACTTGAATTTCCTAAATAATTTTCTTTATTAACATGATGATGCTCAAATGAAATACATACAGTACAGTACGCACACAGTTCCACCAGTGAATGGCTACAGTCTGTCTGTGTTGTTCATCAAGGACGAAAAATAACCCAACCCTTTTTATGTTTTAGGTTGTGTCTGGAAAGCCTCAGAGTGACCTGAGGTGAACATCACCTAAGGCAAGCCAAAATCCACCTCTCCCGATGAACGGTCTGGTGCAAAATCAGCCAGGTTAGTGCTACACAGCCATTTGTAGAGTGCTCTCCCACTGTACAATATGAGCACTTTGAAAAGCATTGTATAAATCAAATTCATTAAGCCTTGTTATGAACCTGGAATCGAGATGTGATATTCACAAACATATGAAACTGTAAATAAAAACTCCATTCAACATTGCTTACTTGCAAACATGAAAGTAAACTATGTTCACTGATTTGGGGTGAGGCCCAGTCAATGTCAATATGCCTATCTGATAATACCTTACAATCATGGCCAGGAAGTCAATGAGACTAGTAAGATTTAGAGGTGCACAACCTTGGTCCTTAAGTGCCACTGTGTCAGTTAATTTTCATATTCTCTCTGAGTCTGATTTAGGGATAACAAGGGAGCCAATCAATGATATTCATTTACCAAAAAGGTGCCAGGAAGAAATGGTTATTACCAGGAATGCCCTGGTTTTGAAGGACTGGAGTTGTGCATCTCATTATATACTGTAGCCAATAAACACATGGATTGATGGATCAATGAATGTCAACTACCTGGAGGAAGCAAAAACCAGCATTGTGATCTAACTTAAGGCAGCTGTCACAGTGGCTGTCACACTGTCATGGGGTTGACTTGGGTCATGATCATGACCATGAACATTACAGTATTTTATGACAGCCAGCTGTCATCCTTACTTACTTTTATGTATGTCACATGTAGGGCCATCTGATGTCTCATATGGGCAGCTTGAAGTTAGGAATCAGGATCCCAGCGTCCACGCTGTCTGAGGTGTCTTTGTACTGCTGGGAGTTCGAGAGGTTATGACTATAAAAACATAACACGGGTTCAAATCACACACGCTCCTTAGAAAACAAAGTGTTTTTATTTTTCTGTATCATATAATAAGGCCCCTCGCCGGAACAGTGACGTTTATGTCATAAATTAAAGTCCAACAAATAATAACTATAACGGCTCCCTAACCTGATTCTCGCGCTGTCCTTGCGCTCTTCATGCATTATGTTAATTAACTTCTTCAAATTCTTGACGGACTGACTGACAAATTGCCCACCGGTTGTCCATTTTAGGTTCCGTAGCCTTAATTAAATGGGCGGACGTTTTCACGCGTGACAAACGGTTCTCTCCTGGCTGGTTAGCCAAGCTTACATGAGTTATTGATCCCCAGCGCTTTAGTCGGTGTTTACAGTCTAAACAAGGCGCGTCACTTTCGCTAAATCCTCCAATACAAAGGCAATTGTAATTTTGTCGAGTTGTAATTTAGCAGCGTGACAGATGCATGTTGGTCTCTCTTTCACTAAACGAGTCCTATGTCCTAATGTGAGCTTTTTGAGTGTCAAACTTTGTTGTGCAAAAAGGGTGGATAGTCCAGGTTTTCAAGAGCCATATTGTCGATGTGATTTCTGATCACGTGGCACTTACTGGTAATTAAAAATGTAAAAATGTTTTGGTATAATGATTGAGTATCATGTTCGGTCCACTCACCTGGTTGCCCTGTCGGTATGCTGATGCAAGGACTAAAACTAGCAGACTCTGCAGCACTTGTGAGCTGAAGTAATGTACTGTAGCCTATGTATGGTCCCTGCCAAGTGGTCTGGACCTTTATGACACGTGGAGATGCGCTAACCTTGCAGCACCATGGTAACTCGTTCAAGTTCCCCGTCAATGACTACCATAACATTCATGCAAAGCAACAGTGATGATGCAGAGTAGAAAGAGACAGGGATTCATTTGAAATGCTGAGAGCGTCTTTGAGGGAGGAATGATGTAGCCTACCCTGGGGCCTCCATGGAATGGAATAAGGAATGGTATCATACACAAGACATGCATTACCTGCCCAGTTTCTGCCTCCAGCAGCCTCCACTGGTGTATATGTGTGCATGCATGCATTGTGTGGGTTACTGTTTCCTACACTGCAGACTTTTTTATCCCAGATTCTAAACACAGTTGAACTTTCTCTGATGATGGCCCTTGAAGTCTGTAGGACCTTAACACAACACATTGAACCAATATGGTTTCCTCCAGAATCCTGGAGCATTTGATTTGAACATTCTGTGACCATGACAAAATCTGGTAATCATTGCCGGGTAAAGTAAGTCTGAATCTGCGCCATCTGCAGAAATCAGATTGGACCTTTCGCGAGCCCCCATGGAATCTTATCACAGCAGCCAAAGCCTTTACTGCAGAGAGAACTGGTCTAGCACTGCAGTGAGAAGACCAGTATTTGACACATCTTTCTTGTCCTCCAGCTCTATTCAATGTTATAATAATGTAATAAAAAAAATTCTTTTTGTGGGATGTAGGCCGATGTGACTTGTCTCTGGTGCATTGGACACTGAAGGTTGTGAAATGGAGCTTAGATTCACTATTGGGTAGTTTCTCTTTTAACATGAACACTTGACAGCGGCTGTTCCTTCATTTTGTATTTATTCCCATTTACCAAAAGTTTGGGAAGCCCCTCAAGAGCAGCACCTACATTAAAGAGACAAACATACAGTTACTGCAGGCGCCTTGGCGTGTCCCCAGTCTCTCCCCACTTTGGTGGATGCAAAAATTGGTTACATCTGCCCTCTGGTGTTTGTTTGTTTGTACTGCACCACCCTCCTTATTCTATCCAAATAATTCCCTATACAGTATAAACAGAATAAAACACATTTTTTCACATTTTGATTTGATGATTATATATCACCGTAATATCAAAATGATTGAGCACAAATAGTTGAAATTGCCTCCTTACATGAAAATTAGTGTTTAAGAGAAAATATTTTCTCTTGTTTCACAACTCTGCCTTTATTGTTGACGTGATATCAAACAGATATCATATTGCATGTACATTTTTCATTACATTATCCTTACATCCTCTGCATTACTTCTGTACTAAAAACTCTCACCTTTCACCATCAGAGAAGATTGGAAGAAACTGAATCCATCACTGCATTATGCACCCCCCCCCCCCCACACACACACCCCTCTCTCTATCTCTCTTCCACACTCTCTCTCTCTCCCTGCCTGGAGAGAATTTCCATTGATCAATTACAATCACTCTTTTTCCTCACGCTAAAAGACACGACAGCTAGATGGACCAGTCTCACACAATACGACTGTCTATATGGAGTTTCACTGGTGCTTCATAAACGTGCACATGAAGTAGGCACTAGATTAAAGCAACATGTCACATTAGATCTTTGAATGTCGTCATTATTGAAAATGTAGATTTCTAGTGATGTCACAATGGTATTTCCCAGCTGCATATTAAAACATAATGGGAATGATGGCACACTCACTTCACCAACGTTTTGGCTTAATAGCCTTACTCGGGGAAGAAGCTGCATATTCAAACATCAAACAATATTCGTATAATTTAGTAACTAGTTACTAGTAATTCTAGTAACTTTCTGAACTAGTACTGTTTTGTGTTGTAATGGAAATAGCAGTGCGTCATAAGAGTGAATTATGTTAGTGCGTAATAATAAAGCATTGCGTTTGCGTCACAGTTGAAACTATGTTTTTCGGAGGACGTTACAATAGACAGCATGTCAACGGACATACAGTGCATTCGAAAAGTATTCATAACCCTTCGCTTTTTCCACATTTTGTTATGTTACAGCCTTATTCTAAAATAGATTAAATTAATTTTTTCCCTCTTCAATCTACACACAATACCCTATAATGACAAAGCCAAAACAGGTTTAGAAATGTTTGCTAATTTATTAAAAAATAAAAAAGTGATATCACATTTACATAAGTATTCAGACCCTTTACTCAGTACTTTGTTGAAGCACCTTTGGCAGTGATTACAGCCTCAAATCTTCTTGGGTATGACGCTACAAGCTTGACACACCTGTATTTGGGGAGTTTCTCCCATTCTTCTCTGCAGATCCTCTCAAGCTCTGCCAGGTTGGATGGGGAGCGTCAGTGCACAGCTATTTCCAGGTCTCTCCAGAGATGTTCGATCGGGTTCAAGTCCGAGCTCTGGCTGGGCCACTCAAGGACATTCAGAGACTTGTCCCGAAGCCACTCCTGCGTTGTCTTGGCTGTGTGCTTAAGGTCATTGTCCTGTTGGAAGGTGAACCTTCACCCCAGTCTGAGGTCCTGAGAGCTCTGGAGCAGGTTCTCATCAAGGATCTCTCTGTACTTTGCTCCGTTCAGCTTTCCCTCAATCCTGACTAGTCTCCCAGTCCCTGCCGCTGAAAAACATCCCCACAGCATGATGCTGCCACCACCATGCTTCACCGTAGGGATGGTATTGGCCAGGTGATGAGCGGTGCCTGGTTTCCTCCAGACGTGACGCTTGGCATTCAGGCCAGAGAGTTCAAGTCTTGGTTTCATTAGACCAGAGACTCATGGTCTGAGAGTCCTTTAGGTGCCTTTTGGCAAACTCCAAGCGGGTTGTCATGTGCTTTTTACTGAGGAGTGGCTTCCGTCTGGCCACTCTACCATAAAAGCCTGATTGGTGGAGTGCTGCAGAGATGGTTGTCCTTCTGGAAGGTTCTCCCATCTCCACAGAGGAACACTGGAGTTCTGTCAGAGTGACCATTGGGGTCTTGGTCACCTCCCTGACGATGGCCCTTCTCCCCCTATTGCTCAGTTTGGCCGGGAGGCCAGCTCTAGGAAGAGTCTTAACTTCTTCCATTAGGAAGAGTCTGGACTTCTTCCATTTAAGAATGATGCAGGTTACTGTGTTCTTGGGGACCTTCAATACTGCAGATTTTTTTTTCTACCCTTCACCAGATCTGCGCCTCGTCACAATCCTGTCTCGGAGGGCTACGGACAATTCCTTCGACCTCATGGCCTGGTTTTTGGTCTGACATGCACTGTCAACTGTGGGACCTTATATAGACAGGTGTGTGCCATTCCAAATCATGTCCAATCAATTGAATTTACCACAGGTGGACTCCAATCAAGTCGTAGAAACCTCTCAAGGATGATCAATGAAAACAGGATGCACCTGAGCTCAATTTCGAGTGTCATAGCAAAGGGTCTGAATACTTATGTAAATGTGATATTTCAGTTTTTTATTTTTTAATAAATTAGCAAACAGTTCTAAAAACCTGTGTTGGCTTTGTCATTATGGGGTATTGTGTGTAGATTGATGAGGGGAAAAAAAAGAATTTAATCCATTTTAGAATAAGGCTGTAACATAACAAAATGTGGAAAAAGTGAAGGGGTCTGAATACTTTCCGAATGCACTGTAGCAGTGCGGCATAATAGTAAACTCATGATAGCATTGCGTTTAGGAAAAGTTTGAAAACTATACAAAATAGAAAAGTGATTTTGTGGGTTTCAGTCCTGTCCTCTCCATCACTATTGCGCGTTGCCATTCATGATCCTATTTACATTGGATGTCAGTGCCCATGACATCATAGGTTACTCCTTGTGCGAATTTGACCGAGATTAAAACAGATTAAGTATCCTTAATGTACACATGCGTAGCCTACACACATGCGCGCGCGCCGTTCCCTCCTGCACCATTGCCTTTAATTTCTCTCAAAATATTTTCTTAGAAACATATTAATACAATAAGCTTTGAATTGCTCTTGGTGCCTGAGCCTTTTAATGTATATGGGGGTTTCATAATGGCTGTGCCATCTCCTTTTACGCAGATGAATGACCAAATGATACCCTCCATTTTTAAACGTAAAACGTCGCATGCATATTTTACTGTATCACAACACAGTGCACGAATGGAAGAGATTTGAAGTGTTTACAGTAGTTGTTTGAGAGAGCGGGGAAGAGAGGCAGGGGAGAACCAGTCACAGCGCACGCGAGACGTGGCCGGTGGCAGTCAATGAGGGTAATATCCCCGTGTGAGTGAGAGCGACGAGCAGTGCGAAAGGAGGGCAAAGCGGACAGTGGGCAATACAGTACATCGCGCCTGGGAACGAATTCCTACTTGAAAATAACGAATCTGGATGCTTCAAGGGGGGACATTACGGAATTTCTTTACCACTACACATTGTGTGTGCTGAACAGGGAAAAGCAAATGGTAAGTGTAAATTGCGCTGCGTAAAGTTGTCAAAAAAACTGATTTTGCCACGCTGGCGAACTGCATTTGTGCATCCTCACACCTCTCTGTTGTACCAACATGGGACGTCAAGCTCCTATATAAAAGTAGGCTATAGCATGCTGCATTGACACTGTAAATTCTAGCTCATAGCTGACAAACAACAGATAGCCTTTATGATGTCGCAGTTTCAAAATATAACAGCTGTTCACCCTAAAGTTTTCTCCATGAGAGAGTGGGTAATTGAAAGTGCAATGTTTGTGTCTGTAAATTATTTTACACTTATTGTGCATTGACAGTAATTATTACACTGTATATCTATTTGATAGGTATAGACTACTAGCTCCAGCTATTCTTAAGCACCATGATAGTCTATTCTATATCATGTGTATTAAACTTTTAGACATGGCCCTTTGTGGAAAGGCAGGGTTGATTACCCAGCTGGTTGAAGTGGGATTGTGGAGATTGTGGATCATGCCTTAAAACGTTCACAAGACAGATAACCTACTGTTGTCCCTCACACCGTATACAGATATTTATCTCCTGAACGTGTCAATAGTAAGTCCAAGGTGACCATGACGTTACAGAAAAAGAGAAAGGCCCATGCCAGTGTTTCCAAAATGTGGGTTGCATTTGATTTGTTTTGGGCTGTTTGTATTGTTGGGTCAGAAAAATAGCAATAGCTCTTGGTCTGTCACAGAACAAATGTTCAGAACCCCTGGTCTAGTGCTCTGGCCTCTATATTACACATGATTTTCAGTGGAATGAAATGACTGGAGAAGACCCCATACACCGTTAGATGCTCCCAGAGTATTAATCTTCAACCACAGTGGTTATACAGATGCTACATTACATCTAAACAGTGTAAACAGTCTCCTTTCCTCTCATTTCTTTCTAGAATAAGGAGAAGCACACCTGAATTGACAATGTCACACTTAGGGTTAGGATTCCAGGAATTTTGAAGGTGGAAAATTTGTATAGGAATGAACAGGAATTTATGGGAACTTTCAGGATTTTATTGGAATTTATGGGAAATGGGAGGTTTTTTTGCACAATGATTGTATTTGTATCTGATCCTTTTATTATACCCTTGTATTACAAATAAAACAGCCTCTTAAAACTTAATTTTGAGCTGTAATTGAGTAAGATGTAACATGAAGTATGAAGTAACATTGATCTTGTACTAGTGTTGCATCAGATTATCCATTGAATTGAACAGAATCTAATCATAGTTTCAATGCGTTTGGAGATGGCAGTGTTTCCACTAAAACTTAGTGCAAGGACCTGTAATTCTCCAAACAGTATATTTCATGTAATTTCCACCAACTGAAGACCCAACATTATGTGCCCCCATGTGCTTCTGTAATACGGGACAATTCCATGAAATGTCTCCATGGAAAGTTTCAGAAAATTTACCAGAAACTTTCTGACCCTTTGCAACCCTGGTCACACTCTTTCTCCAAGGCAAAATCACCTAAGCTTTGTCAGCTTTGTCATCATCCGACATCAGACGGTGTTTTGCGGAACACAGAGATAGGGGGAATGAAAAATGAAGAGATGAGGTGACCAGAGATTTGTGGGTTATGATGATCATGACCCTGAATTTAATCTGTTTTTATTTCAGAGAGACAGAGATGGAAATGAGCGAAGGGCAGAGAGGAGAGAGAGAGGACAATAGGGTAACAGAAGTGACAGATTCCCCATATGCGCTCAAGTTAATACCACAAAGTGTACTTTCTACTAGCTCCTCCTATATTTCACAAAATGATGAAGGTTGTTTGATTGCAAGTGTGTGGGTCAGTATTTCTCTCTCACGTGTGTGTATTTTTAGACAGAAATGTGCTAGGTTGTTATCAGCTCCAGACCTTGGTGGTCCCATTATGAGTTGTCATCACTCAGTGGACACAGTGGTCATGATGGTATGAGGAAGGAACATAGGCGTGTAACAGGAACGTAGTGTGACAGAGAGACAGAGGTGGGAAAGAGGGGGGGGGTTCAGGAAGTTACATGCAATTGTTAACATACACTTATAATCTTTCCTATTTGGAACATACATTATCTCTCTTTTGCAAGGAGATGAACCAGGTCAACAATACATGAAAAAATGGCATGATTAAAGCATGCATATTGTAGCTGCTGCTTACCACAATAGTGATGTCTGAATCTCTGTCGTAATGTTAAGCTACTATTTGTGAAAACACAAAGAGAGATGGAAAGAGAGAGAGAAACTTGTAGGACAATGCAGCGTATTCTACATTCTAACTTTCACACCCAGGGTATACTTTGACTTCTAAAAGTCTGTCCTTTTTAAAAGACTGATTAAAAATCAGAAGTCCACTGACTGAACTGCATGAGTTGAAACCTGTATTCCGCCATTTTAACCCCTTCTCCAGATTAACATTTGTTCACCATACCAATGACCCTGAACACTGCATGCAGGAGAGCGAGGGATGGGAGGGACTCAGGGTGGAGGTGTGTGTGTGTGTGTGTGTGTGTGTGTGTGTGTGTGTGTGTGTCTGTGTGTGTGTGTGTGTGTGTGTGTCTGTGTCTGTGTGTGCATGGCGTGTATTTCTATATTGGCATGAGGTACTGCATTGACGTCACTTTATTTTAAGACCTGAAGCCAGATGTTAAACTCTCAGAGCTTTTCACCAGGTCGGGAACATTAAAACGGACAGTCAAAGGTTCCACTCAGGCTTATCAGATGAAAACCATAGCTTGCCATTTTTATTGCCAGGTTTTTATTATGTTTCTCTTCGGTTGCACATATCATTTCAAAGAATTCTAGTATCATTGTGGTCAAGAACACGTCATCAAACAAGTTCAAAGGCTCACACTCGATTATTTTTAAGCTATTACTGTTTGTTGCTCTTTACGCTCTGCTGTTGAAAAGTTGCAGAGCAAAGGCCATTGCCATATTTGTGAATGATGCCACCCATAGAACATGCTTCACTAGAGAGTGTTCTATCGATTGGATGGAATGACAGCTAGAAATGCATGTGTGACATTTCAATGCCAAGGTCCATGAAGGCTGTCTGAAACAAGAGGAGATATAGGCAGTATAGGCAGCTTAGTCAGCTGAGTTGTTATGCATCACAGAACATTGGTTCTTTGTTCTGATATCGTTAAAATCTATGGGTAGAGAGAGAGAGATGTAATTGGCCGACAGCTAGACATAGTGACAATGTAAACAGAGAGGGAGAAAGAGCAAGGGATAGAGAGAGGGGCCTGGTAGAGAGAGCCATGTGACATTGACACAGGAACCCATTTTGTGCCCTGGTTTCAGAGGAGCGCTGATCAATGGTTATATTGATCCCTCCATATATGGGGTGTCACATCACAGTCAGGAAGCTAAAGCCTTGCCAATGACCGGGGCTTCACACAGGCAACTTGTAAGGCTTTATACAGTAAACAAAACTGACGTGACACCGCCGTACACCCAAAATAGCTTTTGTCACATAACATACAGTTCAAACCGAATAGCTTAACACAGCCAACACCAATATAGCATACACCCAAATGAGTTTATAACATAGAAACTGTTATGGCATACTGTACAATCAAAGTAGCAATTACACACACCAAAACAATCTATAAGACTGACCTAAAACTCATTAAAACACCCAAAAGAGCTAATAACACACACGTGTTTGATACACCTAAACTGGTTCAGTTGTTTTGATCAGAAATGCTTTCTCTACAGTATTCTATTTTTCCTGTGTCCACACCGCCCTGTTTGCAGCTCTCTATCTCTTAATTCAGCTGTGGGGAGGTATTTCAGATGCAATTAAATTGCCCTTTAGACATTTATCTAATGATAGTTTTGAAATGCTCAGTCACAGTTTGGATTGGGTGAAGGTAACTAGGCTTCTACCTGAAGCCTATGTTGATGACCTACTGGATGAAGCCTCCTTGACGGTTTCACTCTGACATCATCCAGTGGATGCGATGATGCAACTCAGTGGATGGAGTTTTGATCCTAGGACATTTCCTGTGTGTCATTGTGAAAGCTTTTGTATCCAGGATCTAAGCCGGGGGAGAGAGAGCACACGCACATGTGACAGAGAGAGAGGGGGGGGGAGTGTAGAAAGAAGTAGAGAGTGCCAGAGAAAGAAGGGAAGGGACATTCATCTTGTGGCTTATTGAATGACATTGAAATCATATTCACAGTGAACCTTAATCTGGCCGCATAACACCTTAATACAGTATGGCCCGGTAATCTGTGTTTAGAGGGGGAGAGTGGACAGAGTGTGACGGTGAGAGACGAGAGGAGACGGAAAGAGACAGGTAGTGAAAAATTGTGACACTGGGGGTCTCTCTCGCTCTCTTTCTCTCACACTGTCACCTGTCAGTTCTCTGACTGGGCCCCCCTAAAGTGGAGGGTCACCTCGCCTACGTGTTGTTGTTGATTACAGTTCACACAGAATACGGAGGAGGGGAGAGGATTCTTTTCGTATCGGTGTTCTGTTGTGATTCCTTCTTCACCCCCCTAGAAGGGAGACATTAAAACTTAATTAAAACTAAACATATTATTTGCAACAGGCTGCTGTGAATAAGAGGCAGTGGTCTGGTATCAGTAGGTGAAAGTGTTCCTTTGCCTCTGTTTCTCTCACCCGGGTCTCTTCTGGCCCGTTGTCATATCAGGCAGCACTGTGTTTCTGACGCTGTCCAGAGGTCGTGGAAAAGTGTGAACTGACAACTTAACACAAGCGTTTTTCCCAGACACCCAAGCATAGGTGTTCAAACTTGAGGCATCATTTGGAGCACTTGCCACCTCGCCGCGATACACGATGCACACACACACATCCACACACACACGCAGACACACACACACACACACACACACACACACGCACACACACACACACACGCACGCACACACACACACACACACACACACACACACGCACCACACACACAGGTGTTGTGAGGCCTACTGTAAGTCTTTAGATAGAGCGTGAGCCCCAGTAGCAGGAGCTGCAGGTTGCAGGACAGGGTTCACGGTCAGGAAGGGAGAGGCCTATAGTCAAACACTGGCTGCTAAACTTCTGGTTCTGCAGCCCTGATCTCAGAACCAGCAATGTGTCTTACTAACCATTTGGGGGGGATTATTCATCCTACTCCACCCACCAACTAAGCATTGTTTACAGTTCTACAGTAAGTCTGTATCAGCTGAGACCCAAGGTCATGTGTTCCCGAATCCATCTGTGTTGTGTCTGGGAATGGAATGTTCTTGATGCCCTGGGTTTCCCTGTCTGTCAAGTCAGCCACACAGACACAAACAACACAGACACAACAACACAGACACAACAGAGGTACATGCAGACAGCTCACACATTCATGCACACACACACACACACACACACACACACACACACACACACACACACACACACAGTAACACACAATAACACACATACAACCTTTTTGAATAGAAACACACACAGACAGCTCATTGGTACACTGTACACACACTGTATACACTGACTGATCAGGGGTACAAGAGCAGATACAGTGAGCACAGACAGTGTTGCTTACACACACATACACACACACACACACACACACACACACACACACACACACACACACACACACACACACACATTAAGCAATACCACTGTCTACTCTTCCCTACATAATACAGTATGCTACATGTGTACATAGTACCTGTGTACGTCCTACTGTGCCTGTGTGTGTACCCTCTCTCTATGGCTGTAGTGATTCTTATATAAGTACCTGTATGTATACAGTGTCATAGCTGTGTGTGCAGGCTGTGTATAGTACCTGTGTATAGTCCTACCTGCGTGTACCCACTTCCCCCCTCTCAATGGCTGTGGTGATTCTTATATAAGGACCTTAGCGGATTAAAAGAGTCATGGGCGGGATTACTGGAGTCACGAGCACAGCTGTAATCCACAGCATTCCGTCACCACCTCCGCCCCATCATCCCAATCCTAGTCTCAATCCCAGTCCCTGTCCACTCCTTATTCATCCCAGTCTACAATCAACTCTCTATCATTCATCACAAGGCATTGCAACTCCTCATCCTAATCTTCTAATCCAGTCCTAGTCTATTCCCTTTGCACCCCAGTCCATCTTCCGCCACTTCCGCTCTTTGCTCTCTCTCTCTCTTCATCAATACAGATTATTCTCATCAGTCTCACACACTCCCTTATTATCTTTCCTTCATCTCCCTCTCAGTCTTCCCGCCTCTTTCCTGTTCCTCTTTGCTGTTGGATTATTACAATGTGAGCCACTGTAGCACACCTCTCTCATACTCTCTGTACTGTAGCTGTTGTCTATTTCAGCATGTTGCCTATTTCTGCATTCACAGGGCTGTGTGCTGATAAACAGTAGCGTGGCTATGAGCATGTTTTTTTCACTGGAATTGCTTCAGGCTAGTTAGGATTGTGTGTGTGCGTGCAGGCGATTGGGTGTTGGGTCGGCCACAGCATATCGGTATATGTGTAGTGAGAAATTACATTGGAAATTATACTTATTATTTCCCTCTGTTTCTTTTTGTTCCAGGTTCCATGTTTTCTTGGAGATATTTTCATTGATAATCCCTGAGATATGTTCCTCAATTTTCTCAAAGAAGTTGGATATTCAAGGTCAGCACTGTCAATGAGCAAGCCTCCAAACAATACATTTTGCACAAATTAAACAAGTTCTACAAGAGCTACCTATACAAGAAGACCCAAAGCCACAAGCCACAAGGAGCAGGTGCAGATTGTATTTGTTGTTGTTGAGTTTATTAGGAATGCTCAGTCAAAGAAAACAATAGACTGGAGGGTCAGAGAAGATGGAACATCACTCTTGACCTTCTGGTCTTTACCGTCTTAGATAGATAAGTACTTTATTGATTCCCGAGGCAAATTAAGGCATTACAGCAGCTCACATCACAAACAACAACAACAAAATAAAGTGACAATAGAATAATAGAATAGAAATAAAAATAAAATAGACATCCTAAACATTATATACAGTAAGAACAGTCCAATATGATTTAACATCCCCCAGCCTGACTCTGATCACCCCGATCGAGCCAGCCGGAGGAGTTGTACAGTCTTATTGCGGCAGGCAGAAAAGATCTCCTATAGCGCTCCTTAGTGCAACGTGGTTGTAATAGTCTGTTGCTAAAGGAGCTTCTCTGCTCTGCCACAGTGCCATGTAGGGGATGGGAGGGATTGTCATGATGGCCAGGAGTTTGGTCCTCATCCTCCTATTGGCCGCCTCCTCCACAGTGTCCAGGGTGACACCAAGGACAGAACCAGCTTTCCTAATAAGCTTGTTCAGCCTCTTGGTTTCACCTTCCTTGAAGGGATGATGACAACACCATAGCATCTGTTTTAAAAAACGAGTTTTGAAATCTTTGTTTTATCTTTGTTTAATCTTGTGTTTGTATGTTTGTTTGATTTACATTTTCTTTGTTTTCATTTCATTCTTAGGTTGGCAAAGACTGGGGGTCATCAACATGGGAGGAAATAAACTAGGGGTTTAGAACAATGATGGCTGGCTGAACAAAAGGAGAGAACAGAGAGAAAGAAAGAGGGAAATTATTCTAGGTTCTTCTCCTTTACTCTGACTCTGCACCAGAACAGCCCAGTGTTTCCTGTGAGCATGCCTGAGAGAGGGAGGGCTGCAGACCAGTGAAGATGAATCCATATGTCACCTCACACTTTAGGAGGGATCTCTTTCCTCACTTTCATTTGTTGTAGACTCATTTTCTCTCTCTTTTTTTTTATTTAACCCCTCTGTTACTGTACATGTGACATGGGTTCCCTTGTCTGTGTGTGGGCCTATTGCAGTAGGTAAGGTTTGTATCTCTTGGTGTGTGCCTTGACAGTAGGTCAGGGTATTACACTGTATACTGTTCCTCAGGGGCCTTGTGACAGCTCCACTTCCTGGGGGTCAGAGACCCCAAATGCTTGCCAGCGTTCTAAATTACAGTTCCCTGGAAATGTGTCCGGAAGGTAAAGACTAATATTGCAACCCAACATTTTTTTTTTTTATGTTGCTTGGATTTGCCCTGATTCAGCCTCCGTGAGCTATTTTTGTTTTCTTCTCTATATCCCTCAGGGATTTTTGCATGCGCCAAATAGTTCTTTCCCCTTCCAGAAAATATTACCTTATTTCTCCTCAGCTGGATATTTTAACCCACTTCTCCTTGCATGTCCTCTACACATTTTCCCCACATTTCCACTCGTTTCTTAAAGGGAAATGTCTCTGAGGTCCTCAGGTGGCCTTTTTGAAATGGATAAAAGTCTGTGTTCTCTGTCAAGCAGGGGTGCTGAGTGTGAGACTTGAACCAAGAGGACAGAACTAAAACCAACCCCTGTTTGGACCAAGTAAGGACACAGCTCCTCCCTCCCTGGACTGGACAAGACTTCTAACCCTTGACCTTTATGTTTTTGTCAAGGTCGTCCACAGGTGTTTGCCTACCTCAGGGTTACATGGTTCTGCCCCTCCTGTACATTCACTTTGACTCTATACTGTAGCTCCTATCCAGATACACCTGGACAACAAGTACAGACTATTGTAAATGCCTTAGAGTTGTAGTCACATGATTTAGCTCTCTCTCTCTCTCTCTCTCTCTCTCTCTCTCTCGACTTCTGTCTCTTTTCCCCTCTCTGGTTTATTATCTCTCTCTTTCCCTCCTTTGTTTATCTGTCAGAGATGTGTACATTTGTCCCATGCAGTTGTAGAGGAGAACAAGTCTCCTTTGATAGATGGATGTATAAAATTTTTATTTAAGTTAAATCATCAGTTTCCAGGTTGCATTAGTGGTTGATTGCTGGTATCAACAAAACTGCTCAGATCTTGCTGATCTTGTTGGGCTGATTTGGCCACTGGTCTCTTTGAGCTGTGTTTGATACTGACCTACAGTAACAGTATGCAGCAGGACAGCATACCTACAGTCTATCATTGGGAAATACAGACAGACCCTTAGGAACAGCATGCCCTGTCATAAAAGCAGTCACATGAGGGAAGAGTCCACAGCCAATAGAAATCAATATAGTTTGAGGTGTGACCTTCTTGATAGTCTCTGGCATTTGGTCAGCTTTTGGCATGCAAAGAACTTGAACAACTTTTGAAGACTTTTGTGGAGTTGGACAGATACTTGGATTCTAGGGAAACTGCTGGTCAATCTCTCCAGAGACACCGAGTAAGTATTCACACTATGCGTAATACTGTATCCTGATCCCATTGGGAGCCTGTATGTTTGGGTAGAGAAAATAGGCCATCTAGATGTAGTTAAAAAAAGGGGAGAAACATATTACAATTGACTGCAATTGTAATGAAATTGCGTATCACTGTTTATTTACCAAGGTCATACCATGTGGTTGTGAAGGTGTGAAGAGGTTGGAACGTAAGAAACAGCATGCTCTTCTGTTCTCTCTCAATTGCATGGTAGAAATATGTGTTAAAGACTTGTCTCCCATTGTCTGACTTGAGCCTACCTGGACCTTCCCCCTTGACTTGTTCTACTTTCCTCTGCTGGGCAAATGTGTTGACTCTCCTTATGTGGGAGGGAGTACTATGTCCTGAACACATCTCTCTACTGCTTCCCTATTGCAGCCTCAGCCCTCCCCTGTTTCCTTGTTGCTGTTTCAAACTGTGATAAAAACACTGCATGCTCATGTGGACTTCCATTAGTTTGATTAGTTCAATTTAGATCACATGATGGCTGCCAATTGTTGGTCACTGCTTTTGAGCCCTTGGATGATTTTTTGCATGGCACCTCTCTAAGGAGTTCCTCAGTGAGTATATTAGTGTGAAGATATTGTCTATTGGCTACTACTGTGGACATATTACTGTAAAGGACGCTGTCTATTGGCTGCTGTAGAATATGCTGCTGAAAGGATGCCGAGGAGTGTGTGCAGAAACAACTTGACCATTGACTTTCTTTTCAAGTGAGTGGAAGGACGTTCTATCACAGAGACTGTGGAATAAAACTGCAGTGACTTTTGAACAATGATCTGGGAAAGAATCTGCTTCCGGATACCTTTTGTCCTTAAGGACTTACAAACATCTCTTGAGATTAAGTGTTATTTTTCTCCTTAAAGCAACGATACTGGACAGAAGTGCACACAGGTTTTTATCAATACAAGGTGGTGAGAATCTCACAAAATTACATATTTATACTATCTATAATTTTATCTTGTCAAAACCGAGGGACTGCAGCTTTATGTTCCATTCTAGGGTGCACCTAGAACAAACACTACAATAATATCAGTTAAAGACATTGTGAGGAATACATTGTGTATTCCAAGACAGAACCCCAGGGCATCATGGGAGCGGCTCGTGTAAAGCGTCGTTTCAGTGCGGTGGTGGACGGGCCGGTGGAGGAGGAGGAGGTCATGAGGTTGGCTCAGAGTGCTGCCGACACGGCCAGGGCAGGGGAGGGCTCAGGGGGGCCAGGAACCCCCACCAGCCTCTCGCCTACCCACACCCGCAACGGCAAAGCTCTCCCCCTGCAGGGCAATGGCAACGGTGGGCGGAGGCAGAGTTCCAGGGAGGCAGTTGGTGGAGCAGGAGGAGGAGGAGAAGGAGGGATGAGAGGAGGAGGAGCAGGGTGCTCGGGGGTGAGGGGCGGGAGGGGCGGAGGTATGGGGGGAAGGGGCGGAGGCTGTTCATCCTCGGACCGAGATTCGCTGTCGTCCCCTTCCTCCTCCGGCCGCCGCCCCAACCGCCGCTCAAGTCGCCGGCCCCGCCACCGCTTTGTGGGCAAGGACGGGCGCTGCAACGTCACCTTTGTCAACATGAGCGAGAGGGGCCAGCGCTACCTCAGCGACCTCTTCACCACCTGCGTGGACATCCGCTGGCGCTGGATGCTGGTCATATTCTCCCTCTCCTTCCTCCTCTCCTGGCTGCTCTTCGGATTTGCCTTCTGGCTCATCGCCATCGCCCATGGGGACTTCTCCATCCGCCTCAGCGCCAGCCCGGGTGCCTCCCCCGGGGGAGGAGAGGCCGGGGCCGGGGCAGTGTCGGACGGAGAGGAAGTGGTGGAGGAGCCATGCTTCCTCCAAGTGAACAGCTTCATGGCGGCCTTCCTGTTCTCCCTGGAGACGCAGACGTCCATTGGTTACGGCTTCCGCAGCGTGACCGAAGAGTGCCCCCTGGCGGTGTTGGCGGTCGTCTTGCAGTGCATTGTGGGCTGCATCATTGACGCCTTCATCATCGGGGCAGTCATGGCAAAGATCGCAAAGCCCAAGAAGCGAAATGAGACTTTGGTGTTCTCTGACACAGCCGTGGTGGCGCTGAGGGACGGGAAGCTCTGTATCATGTGGAGGGTTGGAAACCTGCGCAAGAGCCACCTGGTAGAGGCACACGTACGAGCACAACTACTGAAGGTAGGAGGACAGAGAGAGAAAGAGAGGAGAGAGTGGGGAAGGAAGAGTGGGGGAAAAGGCGAGAAGGGGCAGTTGAGGAAAAGAGGTAGAGTAGTGGGACAGAGAGGGAAAAGTGAAAAAAAGAGGACCAAATATTACACACACTTGATGTACAGTCATACCAGGTGACAAAGTGTAATGCTTTGTCTAAAACAAATGCTGTTTCTGTCTTGGAACCAGGTGGTGGGTTAATAGAGGGTTGTAAAAGGTCAAGCATAGAGGGAAGAGAGGAGGAGAGAGTGGTGGAGAGAGGGAGGCGGGGGGCAGTAAACAGAGAGGAAGGGAATGGTAAAGAGAGAAAGTGAGAAAGAGAGAGAGGGAGCTATGAGGCCATCTGGCCTCTATTCTTTGGTCTGTAGTTAATGAGAGCTTGTTTTATTCTCCCTCGGGGGTTTAGAAGATTTACCCTGGATTAATTTCCCCACAATTCTTTAACTCAAAACCATTGTCCCCCGTCATCTCATGCTCCCTGCTGACTGTGTGTGTGTGTGTGTGTGTGTGTGTGTGTGTGTGTGTGTGTGTGTGTGTGTGTGTGTGTTAGCATGATCGTGAGCATCTAGCTCTATGCGTGTGCTGTAGTGCTCTTTGCCCCTTTGTCTGACCATTGAATTTGTTTGTGTATGGGTCATTCGATAAATGAGGGGGCCAAAGTGTGACATTGGGGTCAACATTTTAAAGCAGATTAATACAGATAAAAAAAATATGTTATATGTAGTTTTGGATGTCTAATTTCAGAAATAAAAGTCATGATATGCAGAGTAAGACTTCAAGTTGTTCCAAGTGTGACAACATACATTACACACCTCATCCAAAATGGCACATATAAATGGACGTGTGTCTGTTATGCCATTTATTGGCCTGATTGTGGGATATGAATGTAGGCTACTTAAAACTATATATTTGCTATTTTAGTACTCTTAAACATTCCTAAAGGATAGGTAACACCTATTTCTCATTTTGCATGAGATTAATTGACATTAATGACAAAACAATATTTCCAAAACATTGAAACACCATGAAAAACATAGTTTTTATTTTTTATTTAATATACTAATTACATTCACATTAAACAGGCTGCAGCAGCACACAAGCGGGACACAGTGCAGGGGGGAGAATAAGGCGATCAATTCAGGTCACAATTCAGGTCACACACAAATTTCATATTATGGACTCGAGATCCAATCTGGGAAATCTATAATTCTATAACTTTCACTCTCTCGCTCGCCCGCTCACGCACTCTCCCTCTCCCTCTCACACTTGGGTAAGAGCAAACGAGCGTTTGAGAGAGAGAGTGAGTAAGAGGAAGAGGAAGGGCGAGGGTGGTAGAGAGAGAGAGAGTGAGAGGAAGGGCGAGGGTGGTAGAGAGAGATGATGAAAGAAAGAAAAAAAGTTGTATGAGGTGAGGGACCATGTCTGAGGTGAGGGACCGTGTGTGTGTGTGTGTGTGTGTGTGTGTGTGTGTGTGTGTGTGTGTGTGTGTTTGTGTGTGTGTGTGTGTGTGTGTGTTTGTGTGTGTGTAAGAAAGAGAGGGGCAGGTGAGGATTCTATTCAACTAAGGTCAACTAGGATCCCGATATCAATCAAGGAAATGTATGATTTTTGCTAAATATTTTAAGGCTCCAAGCCAATACAAGGATGTAACAAGCGTTTGAAATATCCTGTGCTCTTCTCCATCACAAGATATGCTGTCCCACTACATTTTTATTGTCTGTTTGTGTTTATGCTGTTGCCCTTGTGTGTCTATTGTGGTTCATGTGCCCCTCATCTACCACTGCCACCATTGTCCTCAGTAATGCTGTGGAACGTTGAGGTTAAAACTGTGACATTTAGATCCTTCTTAATAGCTTGACCATGTCAAAGTTGAGACAGGGCAGCTGGGATTGAGTTTCAGGGGATCAGAGAATTACATTTGTCTATGTTAGGGCATGGAGATTGCTCCAGGAAAAGGGTTGGGTATACAGTAAGCCTAGGCTTGAGGAGTATATGGCTGCAGACTGGTGTTGCCAAATTTAGGCAGGGGAATGTGTTCTATGTTGCTTAATGCTAAGCCTTTGGCTGAAGTTTGGTTAATGTCCGAGAAATTACATGTAATGCCCCTGTTTCCAATTTAACTCTTTATTGTTTGTTTGTTTTTATTACAAAGATTTTGTGACTAATTTGTTACTGTAATCAGTTACTGTCAAAGAGCTGCAACAAGACACTCAACACTCAACTCTTGTCTTTTTTTCTCTTATTCTATTTCTCTCTGCTCCCCCTTTCTCCCCTACACCTTATTCCTTCTCCCCTGCCTTTTCTTACCTCTGCCCTTCTCCCTCTCTCCATCTTTCCCTCCATCCCTGCCCTCTCTTGCCCGCTCTGTCTGCCCCCCCCCCTCCTCTCAGCCAAGGGTGACCCCAGAGGGAGAGTTCCTCCCATTAGACAACGTGGACATCAATGTGGGCTTCGACGACGGCACCGACCGCATCTTCTTGGTCTCCCCTGTGACCATCGTCCACGAGATTGACGACGAGTCTCCGTTCTTCGAGATGGACCGGCAGATGCTGGAGGGCGACTCGGAGCTAGAGGTGGTGGTCATCCTGGAGGGCATGGTGGAGGCCACAGCCATGACCACACAGTGCCGCAGCTCCTACCTCGCCTCTGAGATCCACTGGGGACGCCGCTTTGAACCCGTGCTGTTTGAGAGGAAAAACTGCTACCAGGTGAGCGAGGGAGAGAGAGAGAGAGAGAGAGAGAGAGAGAGAGGCATACACTTTTTCATTCAGTTAGTCCTATAACTATGTAGTAAGTTACACAGTAATAGCTTTGTAACTGCATAGTAATGGTGTTGCTTCCTCCTCTCCAGGTGGACTACTCGTTCTTCCACCGTACGTACGAGATCCCCAGCACACCCTCGTGCAGCGCTAAAGAGTTGGCTGAACAGAAGTACATCCAGGGCTCTCGCTCGTCCTTCTGCTATGAGAACGAAGTGGCCCTGCAGCTCGTCTCCCCCGACGACGACCCCGAACGTGGCCCTCAATGCCCCTCCCCCCTGCCCCGACGCCCCTCCCTCTCACAACACCCCCACACGAACTGACCCAGGGAAAGGAGGGGGGGGCAACAAGGCAGAGTGGACAGGAAGTGACCCAGGGATCACAGGAAGTAAGGGACAGAAAGAGAGTGAGTGAGAGAGGGTAAAGAAAGGGTAAATAAGGAAAGAGGGAGACAGACATGAGAGTGGAAGAGGGGTGAGCAAGTAGAGAGCGAGGAAAGGAGATGTCAGGAAGAGAGAGAGACAAACTTGAGAGTAGGAAAGAGTTAAATAGGGAGATGGAGAGAAAGGTAAGTAGAGAGTACAGAAGAACTAAGGAAAGAGAGAGAAGAAAAGAGACAATAGATTGAAGGGAAAAGGGCAAGAGAGAAGGAGAGGTTTAAATTAACCACTGTCAGTGGTGGTGGTCTAGAGGGTTGAGGGGAGATTCTGAGTGAGGTGTATTGTGACTAAATGATAGGGAGAAGAGAGATCGTTGGAGAATTAGATTGATTAAGAGCAACTACAAAGAAAGTGCTCATTAGATTGGTATAGGTACAGAGAGGAAGAGATTGCACATAAATAGAAACAAAGACAGGAAGGAATAGAGACAGACATACAGACAGACGTTCGTCAGTCTGAAGGGGAGATGGGCTGCTACACTGACCCAGTTGACTGATTGGACCTGGCAATCTTTCAGAAACATTTTAAACCCGTCTGCTGTGAGTCTCAGACCTGGCCCGTCACAACCGCACTGCTCAGCACTGGCTCCAACACTTAGCTGACAGGAGATACAACAGTGCCCTCTATGGCTCCAACTTGGAAGAGCAACTCCAGATGAATTTTAGCTCACACTGGAGATGTTGAATAGGCCTACTGTTACTGTATGTGAAATATGGAGGTACAACTGCACTTTTAGGAATGTGTATTATTAACTTGTCCATGATGAGGCAGTATTTGTATGTTTTTGGATCTGGTAAGTATGTTTTTTTCTTTAAAGGTGAGTCAGAGGTCTGTTGTGTCTTCCACTGGGCGTTGGACTACTTGTTAGAGCCAATGCAGAACCAACTCGTTACAGAGAAACAGCTGAAAATAAGCAGCGATTTGAAGCAGTTTCTTTGACATATACTGTACTGTATGTTTTAGTTTTTTCTATTTGTAATGTAAAACTATTTATTATCCATTTGCTTTATTTAGTCCAACATATGCGTGTTCAGTTGAGTGCAGTGTCAGCACAAAAAGCATAGGGTTTGTTGTTTTCAGGGGGACAGTGATCATATGATCAGTCATATGAAGGCACAGTGTTGTGTTCGTCTGATGTTTTAATAACTATGTCATCTGAGATTCTTTGCTCTACAAACATTCAGTTTTGTCTTGTTTTTTTTTCTGCATGTCCTGCATTTTTGTTCATCTGATGAAAACTGTGTAGTTTAATTGCTGTTGGATTCTTTTTGGGGAATGTGTTTAATTGCCACCATGGCCGCTGGAAATGTTCCCCTAGAAACTGAAACACCCACCTGACACTTCACTGTAGTAACACAGACGCACTGCTGTGGATGGAAAACATTATTTCTGTGACATTCTGCTCTTAGAGAAATGTTCTGATGATAGAATTAGAATTGATTATTGTCAATTCTAAGTCTATGGTTCTGTTTTGGTTGGTGTCTCTCTCACATGTGAGCAACGACTGCATTGGGTGGTGCCTTCAAAACGAAATGTATGAAGTTCTTATGGAGTTTTTCTGTAATAGGACTTCCTCTGCAACAGTGCAGTCTGATATGTTCAAACTAGATTTTTTTTTTTATTGCATGGCTATTTTGTTGAGTCCTGTACAGCGACTCTTATTTTTTTGTTATTGTGTGTAATTGGGAGATAAGGATTTCCATGTAGTTACTGTGAATAGCAGTACAATAATCAGTCACTCTTTACATTAAGTTGCACCTATGTAGGTACATTACATTTTTATTTAGTTAACATGAGTAACTACTTTTAGGTTACCATTGTAGTTACTAAAGTAACATGGCAGAAGGACAACTTGATATGAAGTGTTGACCAATCATTTTGGTGATGAGTCCTGTGTACAGTATTCAGCTGTCACTGATACTAGATAACATTACTTGCTAGATTGCATTACCAAGTCAGCAATGATGTTGACAACTCGGGAACCTTTACTTGCATCTTTGCACTGAAGTAAGTTGGCACTTAGAGACAAATATCACAGATTAAGCACTACAAAACAGCACACTGAAATTGCTTCTGAAACAGGTTAACCTCATATGTATGAAAAGCAGCAGCACACACTGAACTTGTGAGGGGAAACACTGGTAAATTGAACTTTATAAAAGTTGATTCCATGGTTTGACAAGGTGTCTGTTACTATTAGTTTTATTAAAGGGATAGTTCACCCAAATGACAAAATCGCATAACTTTTCAGAATAAGGAACCAAATATGTGATTTTGTAATTTGGGTGAACTATCCCTTTAACATTTATTCAACATTTGTGTCTTTCCTTAAGCCTCGGACTTTCTTGTTCTCCTTTGTCTCCATGGCTACCGTGTTCTATTTATACACGAGTGGCCAGTCTCAGTCCCTGTCTCTGACTGCTCCACTTGCAGTGGATTGTAACTTGAACCCAGACCACCAGCACTTTGACCTCTGTGTTAGTCTTTTTAAACGCACTCCACAATAAAATAAATAAATAAATAAAAAACATAGCCAGATGGATAACTTGATTACTTCCTGGTTTGTTGCTTTATTAGATTTCAGTGCGTAATAATATTTCAGGTCATAGGTCTTTTGAAATGTAGGCTACACAAGTGAAGTCAGGTTGCTAGCTGTGCCCTCTCTTGTTCTTTTTCTACAGATAACACTGTATAAGTTCCTCCTCCTTCTCTGTTGTATCACTAGAATGTAATTTCACAACTATTTGTGGCCGAGAGCGCTTCAATGTGAAAAAGGATGGCACTATAGAGCAAATAAAACACATTGATTGATATTGGTGGATTCCTTTTTCTTTTATACTATAGGTGCTACTGCTTGCCCAACGGCAGAATTAGGCTATCATTAGTGTTACTACTAATTATTATAGTCTGCTGACTGGTACTTCATGTCTGTTTAGGCTACTTATACCATGATATTAGCCCAACAAGTGGTATGTTGGTTTTGCCTGGTTTTGTACAACATGGTCTATAAGTGAATTCAATAAAGATATTTGATTTTTACACATAGCTTCACAGCCGAAGAGAATATATTCACTGCACATTTCGACTATATTAGCCAACATAGGACAAAATCAAATACAAATATATTAAATGTGTAATAGGAGCTATGCAATTAGTAAGATTAAGATAATATTGTGATGCGCAATTGCTGATTTAGTAGCCTATTCAAACCGGTTTTGCCTCTAAATCACAGCTTCCTGAGCCGTATAACCTGCGGTCACCAAGCCACTGCCAGACATCAACACGGGCTTTAAGGCGACTTGGAGACGTAAGCTATTAGTGGAGAATCTGGGGCGGCCACCTTTGCCCGGCTTTGCAGCTCGTTTTCAGACAGCCCAAGGTCTATGGGCACAGATCCAGGATCAGCTCACCCATACCCACATTCCAACATTAACAATTAAGGGCAAATGCAAGCTGGCCACAGATCAGTGTCTAGGGGAGACGATCATCCTACTCCGAGTGACAGACAGTGATGCTGTCATCAACAAAGAGCGCGCAAATCTCCCGACCCCACCGCGAGAAAACTGCACGGGCACCTGCTACTCTGCTCCGATTGGGTGTTCTGCATGTTAGTCACATCTCTGGCCCAGCCCAACTTTCGTTAGATTGGTCAGGCTTTGTGACTTTTGTGTTCTCTCGGGTCCAATTCGTTGTCTCGGGTGGATGTGCCAGTGAAGGGGCTGTACGCAATTGTCTCATTCAATGGGCGGGAATAAGAAAAGGGTGTAGATTTTGATTCGAAGACTGTATTTTTAAGGCGGGACCTAAAATAACTTTATCACACTGGATTGGTGCATATGCAGGAAACGCTTGTGATTGCTGAAGCCGACGCCTTGCCCTCAACATTCTGTCTGTCTGTTTTATTCTCACTGAGATGTGTGTGTGCGGCTTCCACTGAGCGAACGGTGTAATGATAAAAGCCGCATTTGCGGTACACTCTCGCACTTCATATCAGGCAGGAAAAAACTGATAAACCGCCTTAGTTCCTTTCTCCTCGAGCCCTAGCCTTATCCACGTTTCGGAGAAGATTCTAAAAGGTGAGATATAGTTACCTTACTCTAATTCATTGGAATACAGTGTAATATCCTGCACGGCGACGTATCATATTTCATTGGGGTTGGCTACTTGCTAACCTAGCTAGGTTAGTCTAAATGCGGGTGGCATAACGCCGAAAATGACACCCAATAGGGCACAGGGACCAGCGGTGTGCTGGCTCCCCAGTCACCACGCAGGCCCACAAATGTTAGAAAACGAATAAGATTCAAGACTGTCTGTCAATATTAGTTGTTCTAAAGAAAGACAAGCATTTGTGCTTCATTTACACATCAACAATGATAAACCTGGCATATATGTAGCCTGTTCGTGGATCTCTTTATTATGAGGTATATGGATTATGGTTATTGTGATTATTATTATCATCATTATCATGATGATTGTTCCGCTATTATTGTTATTATGCCTACATCAGTGAGCACCCCGTCGCAGGCTATTAGGGTGAATCTCATCATGCGCTCTCTATTATGTGGTCCGCTGACTATTATAGGGCCATAGCCTGTAATGATTATTCATACCTCATGCTCGAGGTGTGGTTGGCGTTATGTCTTTGTCGGGTTGGATGCTATTGCGGGTCATTTAAAATAGGAGTCGTTTGCATACAGCTACACAGCTATAGGGCGTTAGCGGACGCATTAGTGTCTGTCTGTCGCCTCCTGTATGACAGTCTCATGCGGGGTTATTGGTCACAATGTCACCGCTGCCCCAACACTCTGCCTTTCTCCTCAAAGCAAAGCGTAAAGAAAAGGCGTTCCCAAGCCCCCCCACCTTACCACACACACACACACACACACGCACGCGCGCGCGGGCACACACACACACACACACACACACACACACACACACACACACACACACACACACACAGCCCCCCGCAATGACCCCCGCTCAAACCCCGCTAGTATTGTCTGGTGCAGTGGTGTAGGCTAGCTGTGTAGTGTTTCGTGTGTTGCTATGGAAAAGAGGGGAGAGTTTTTTTGGCATCACATCGCGTGCTGGCGTGGTCAGTCAGTGCACCAAAGAACGAGACCCGTTCCGATGCGCGTAAGACTGCCCTAAAGAAACGCTGATCAAATAGATAATAAATGATATTGATATTAAGACATGCAGCTCAGCAATATCAAATGACTATTTATTTCTGTCCATCCTTCCTCCTTCACTCCATTTTCTCATTCATTTATTCATTCACTCATCTATTTCTTTTAAAGCAATGGCACTGTGTAGTTTTTCCATCTGAAAGAGAATTTCGCTCTCAGTCTGTTGGACATCTTGGTCACGTTTAAGGTTAAACCAACATATGCACACATTTAGCCATGAAAGTTCCTCGGTCTGAAGTGGCTTCCTCGTTCTTCTCCTCATCTCATCTCCTTCAGTCAAAGATTTGAACAGGTTCTGGCATAATACACCAATGGTGTTTTCAGTGCAGAAGTTTTCAGTGCAGAAGGAGAGTAGCCTAGACTAGGAGAGGGACAGATGTCCCTTTATACTATCCTTTTTTGTGAGTGGTGACCAGTTTGGTGGCTTTCTCTGTTTGGGATGCCAACCTCCTGCAGTGACAGGTAGTGTCTAAGTGCTGTACTCAACATGGCCATAGGCAGACAGACACAGGCATGCAAGGAATCAAGGTGTGTGACATACCTCAAGAGTAGACATACCGTAATTGTTTCCAGACTGAAACCATGGCAACAGAACACAGTCTTCTTTTTTGGGCTAGATGTTGTAACACTCTGTGAATTTGGGGTATTGAACATGGGTCAAAACAATGAGTAATATATTGTTAATATTCTAGAGGTGTGAATATCAATACCCTCAATACTTGTCTGACACTCACCCACAACTCACCTGCAGTAGTATTGTGTAATAGATGTGTAATAATATCAAGATATATTGTTTATTGCAAATTGGAATCTGAATTGGAGCTATTATAAAAACATGTCATGATAACAAGCATTCAGCTACAAATCCGGACTGCTCATCATGCAGTGGTTACAAGGGTAACATACTCATTACTCATGTGTTCACCCAGGGTCAACATACTACAGTATAGGCTTCATTTTGGCGAGGTGTCTGTCAGTGCAGATGTAGTGCTCTGCAGTAGTGACTGTCTGATCACAGGGAGCTGTAGGGTGACTGTCTGATCACAGGGAGCTGTAGAGTGACTGTCTGATCACAGGGAGCTGTAGGGTGACTGTCGAGTGACTTCACCACTCACAGTGGCTACTGTTCCATACAGTGCATGTGACCCAGAGAATCACATGCACACAGATCATTAAATTCTTATCAAACCCAATTTTTTCTTAAAATGAATACATCACTGTCCTACAGTTTTGACCACTATAAGCAGTTGATTCTTATATGAATGATTGAATCGGAGTGAACTAGACCTGTATAGGTCCTGAACGGTCCTTATACTGTAGAAACTCATATTCTCTCTCTCCCAGTTATCATATCAGTTTTCTCTAGACCACTGTCCCCACTGTCCCCCTCTTTCCACCTCAATTCCAATCCTCCTCTCTCTCTCTCTCTCTCTCTCTCTTTCTCTCTCTCTATCTCTCTCCCCCCTACTCTCCCAGCTCTGACTGTCATGTCAGTTTATGCAGTCAGTTGATGTACCTCTCCCCTCCCTTCCCCCTCCATCCATCTCCCTCTGTCTCTCTGTATCTTTCAATTAGGCCATCCCTGAATGTACTATGCTGGATCTGGGCTGTGTGGTACTACTGCTCTCCTTTCCTCTGTGTGTGTGTGTGTGTGTGTGTGTGTGTGTGTGTGTGTGTGTGTGTGTGTGTGTGTGTGTGTGTGTGTGTGTGTGTGTGTGTGTGTGTGTGTGTGTGTGTGTGTGTGTGTGTGTGTCTATTTGTGTGTCTATTTGTGTGTGTGTGCGTGCATGTGTGTGTGTATGTGTGTTTGTGTGTGTGTGTGTGTGTGTGTGTGTGTGTGTGTGTGTGTGTGTGTGTGTGTGTGTGTGTGTGTGTGTGTGTCAGCGGTCACTGTCTAATTGTGCTCCTACTCCAGTCACTGGCACATGACTGCACGCCATCATCAGAGATACAATACAGTGCTCTAAATTTCATCTACTGTACTGTCCACTGACTCTCACGTGACAATGGGACAATATAAGAGAATGTCTAACCCTGTCTTCCCCACCCCACCCCCACCCCCCCTCCTCTGCTCTCCCTCCTTCTCTCCCCTGTCAGTGCCAGCAGAGCCATGTCCAGGCCAGCAGGGGGCGGTGTCAATGATGTCACCCGCTTCCTGGCCACAGGTGCGGGGCCAGCCTCGCCCACCTCCTCCTCTTCCACCGGTCACGTATTCTCCGCCTCCAGCCAAGCTGACTGGGCAGCTAAGAGGCTTGTCTGGGTTCCATCAGAGAAGCACGGCTTTGAGGTGAGTGTGTGGGAGGGACCAGGGGTGGGGTAAATATGACGTGGCCCATGTTTTACCCACCCACAGGGGGTGATAAACCAGTCCTGGTTTCAGCTGAGATTTTTGGCGTTAGCCATAAATGCTGCTTCAGGGGCCTCTGTGTCTGCCAAGGAGAACAGCGTAGGGAGTCTTGGTGTGTCACTGTACTGGGTTAGGGTTGGGGGGAAGGCAGGTGTGTGTGTATGTATGTGTGTGTGTGTGTGTGTGTGTGTGTGTGTGTGTGTGTGTGTGTGTGTGTGTGTGTGTGTGTGTGTGTGTGTGTGTGGGTGTGTGTGTGTGTGTGTGTGTGTGTGTGTATCTGTGTGTGCGTGCGTGCGTGCGTGTGTGTGTACTGATTCTCAGATTTTATGAGCTGTCATTCAGTGCTCTGAGCTTTCTCAACCCTAATTTGGACTTTCGTGTTAACTATGCGTTATTGATGTCAATAGAAGATTTGCATGAGGATCTGATTTCTGCGTGCAGATCTTAAGCCCTCAATTGCCAAAAGTCTCTTTATGCTTATCATTGCACTCAACTCAACACCTCTTCTAAATGTTCTGCTGCTTTCTGATGTTGTCAATTTGTCTCATGCATTCTGAAGCATTGTAACACATTATTACACATTCTATTGCAGATCGTAACCCTGTTCTCTATGTCTCACCATGTTCTAGGACTTACACTACTTCAATAGGAAATAGTTCTTCTGGCTATCCTGTATTCTAGAATGTGACAGGAGTGCTGTTCTCTATTCTA
>NC_139664.1:8756839-8759339 GCF_951799395.1 Argentina silus | reverse complement strand
TCCTCCCCAGCTGGATAAATCATACTGTCTGTTATGATGCATGACGTCTCTTTCTCTTGTTTCTCCTCTGTCTCTTTTCTCCTTTCTCCTCTTACCCCCTCCTCTACTCTCTCTACTGCACTCTTTCTTCTCTTGCTCCTCTCTTGCTCCTCTCTTCTCCTCTGGTCTTTCCTGCTCGTCCAGATGGACGGCAGTAGGTCGTTGCCGAGGGGCTGTTCTGTGAACAGGGTAAGTGGGGTCGATTATGTCATATCCTGTCCTTTTCTGGCTTGTGACCTGTCCAACCAGACTAACCTCTGATACTGATCTGTTCCATAACTGTCAAGCATTGTACTGTGTATTTAGTTTTTGCTTGTTTGTACTATTCATTGGTTTGTTGTTGTCTTTTTCTGTTTGTTTGTCTCATCTCATCCGTTAATTCATCCATCCCTCCTTGCCACCAAACCCCCTTTTTTCAATCTCTCAGAGTGTGCAATATGTGAGTATACATTGTAAACAGACCTTTACCTCCTGGGGCTTATTCAGAAAGGGTCCAACGTTTAGAATGTGGCAGACAGATATAGATTGCTTAGACCTGATATGATTCCTTATTCTTCATGACAGGGAATCATGTTTGCTCTATACAGAATATGTCTATGTTCTCATGTTCCTTAATGTTTCACCCTCCTGCATTAAGCTCTGTTCTCTGGCCTTCCAGTTTGGCTTTTCATTGTATATTTGTAGCAATACCCAATCGCTGATAGAATAAGTAGTGATGGGTGGGATATGAAACTTTCTGAAGCTCCTTATTGGCTGGACTATTGCTAATGGCCTGTCAATCTGGTGTCCTGATTGACTGCTTTTGTTAATTCTGCCCATTAGTGGCTCAGAGACTCCATTCCCTCCTCCATCATTGGTGGAAAGCTTGGCTTTGGCATTCACTGCTATATAAAAGTCTCGTCTGAAGACAAGCCCTAGTCCCTACCTTTACATACCCTCACTGAGTTATCACTCTGAAGGAAATGGATAAGTGGAATATGGATAATGGATAATGGAATATGGTGGAAGCTTCCCTAACCACGTTGGAAGCCCAGGTTGAACCATCACCATATTGTTAAACCAATCCGTTCCATTTTGCAGCACTGAAGAGGCAGTGGCTAGGGGAGGGTGCTGGGGTTGTTTTCAGACCAGGTATTAGACCTTCATCCCTCTCCTCTCTTTACAATGAATGAGCACAGTGCATCCATTCTAGTGGTCATGCCTAGTACAAACACAACATGTGGAATACATAGCTCACATTCTGTCTGTAGAGGAATTTCCGCACATACCTGTTTGTGTGTGCGTGTGTGTGTGTGTTTGCAAATACTTGCAAGGTATGTGTGCTTGTGTGTGTCTGTGCGTGTGTCTGTGCATTGTCCACTGTATGAGCATTGTTCCCACACAAAGCCCTGGCCTCTTACTGTGTGTGTGTGTGTGTGTGTGTGTGTGTGTGTGTAGCTTTGTAGCTTTGGGTGCTGCTTGGCTGGCATTCTTTACCTGCTTTTAAAACCACCTTTATTACTTTAGCTCCCTAGATACCACCACAGCCCCTGCTACTGCTATTGCTGCTGCTACAGCCACAGTTACTGTACTGGCAATGGCCAGTAGCCACAGTTGTAAAGCTACAGCTAGATTGTGCAGAGAGAGTTAGCATTATTGAGGATACTGCTACTCCATTCTCTCTGATGTAACACAGTGGTTCTCAACTGACTCAAGGGTTTGAATAACACATTGACTCATTGGGTTGCCTTGAAAATAGTGGGCTGAATCCATGTTAATATTATTGATGTCTGTGGCGGATGCTCCTATGTGTTACAGGAATGCCAAGCACCCCTGGGCATGGATAAAACTCTGCTGAGGCCCTTTTCGGTTCTGGGCTGCTCATGTTGAGAACCATTTCTGTGCTGGGGGTTTGGGGGGATTTTGTTGCTGGGGTGCTGCTGAGTCTGGGGGGCATTGTCTAAGTACCTAAAATGCATCCCTATTTCCTTGATGTAATCACTGATCTGTGAAAGCTACTGTAAGTAGTGTGGTCTGCTTTCACCCATTCAGTCCTGTTAGATCTGTGATTACTCAAAGTAGGGGGAAGAGGGAAGGATGCATTTTAAGTATTTATCCCTTTTCCATGTCCCAGTATTGATGCAGTTCCTCCTCTTTCCACCAGGGTGAGCTGGAGAGACAGCTGCTGCAAGCCAATCCCATCCTCGAAGCGTTTGGCAACGCCAAAACCGTCAAGAATGACAACTCCTCTCGATTTGTAAGACTGTTTTACCTCTGTAGTTCAATCTGAACTGTGAATTTCTCCTTTTGGAGATGGCTCCATTCTCTAAACTCAGATTTATACAACGTCGGCACTCCCATGACTCTTTTCTGTCATATTCTTAACTGTTATTGTTTTTTTCTTTATAAAAAATATACAGTATGTGTCATCAACTGAAATATTTCCTTTTTTTCTTCTGTCTCCTCAGGGCAAATTCATCCG
>NC_139664.1:8749339-8751839 GCF_951799395.1 Argentina silus | reverse complement strand
TTCCCAGGTATGAGATCCTGACACCTAATGCTATTCCTCGCACCTTCATGGATGGGAAACAGGCCTGTGAACTCATGGTGAGTCTGTTCAGGCCTCTCTGCTAGCTGGATCACTGTGACATATTTGTCACAATCCTAGACTTTGATTGCTGCTTTTATGATATGGTTATATATATATATATTTGTTTTGCTTTTCACATTTTTCTACTTTATCTTTTATTTTATGCACTTTTAGATTATATAATGAAAAGCGCTTTATAAATGTAATACATTATTATTATTATTTGTATTATTATTATTATTATTATTATAATTGTGTGCATTTACGCTTGTGTTATTTCATGCATGTTGTGGGCTGTGAGTCTTATCTCCTTGTCTCCTCTCTCCTCAGATCAGTGCGTTGGAGTTGGACCGTAACCTCTTCAGAGTGGGCCAGAGTAAAGTGTTCTTCAGAGCTGGAGTCCTGGCTCACCTGGAGGAGGAGAGGGACCTGAAGATCACTGACACCATTATCCGCTTCCAGAGCGCTGCCCGCGGATACCTAGCACGCAGGTGTGTGTGTGTGTGTGTGTGTGTGTGTGTGTGTGTGTGTGTGTGTGTGTGTGTGTGTGTGCGTGTGTCTGTGTGTGCGTGTGTGTGCGTGTGTGTGTGTGTGTGTGTGCGTGTATGCATCTGTGTTCTTACTGTATTAATACTCCCTGTGTGTAGGGCGTTCCTGAAGAAACAGCAGCAGCTGAGTGCTATGAGAGTGATGCAGAGAAACTGTGCTGCCTACCTCAAGCTGAGGAACTGGCAGTGGTGGAGACTCTTCACCAAGGTACACACACACACACATACACCCCTTTAACTTGACATGTTATCCAATGTGCACTTATCAGGACTATATGAACCTTTCATTGACCTCTGACCTCCCTGCCCCCAGGTGAAGCCTCTGCTGCAGGTCACTCGTCAGGATGAGGAGATCCAGGCCAGAGAGTTAGAGCTTCAGAAGGCCAAGGACAACCTGGGCAGAGTGAAGCTGGATTACACAGAGCTGGAGAGGAAACACACACAGGTAACACACCTCTTCTCTTCTCTTCTCTTCTCTTCTCTCCTCTGTCTTTGTCTGTCTATCTCTCCCTCTACCTCTCCCTCCCCTTTATCACACTCCCTCTCTCCTCTCTGTACAGTTATAGAGACTGAAACACCTACCTCACTCTCATGTATGTCTCCTTCCTCCTATTCCCTGCCTGCTCTCTCTATCTCTATCTCCTCTCCTCCTCTCATCCCTCATTCGTAGCTGTTGGAGGAGAAGGGGGTGTTGACCGACCAGCTGCAGGCGGAGGCGGAGCTGTTTGCGGAGGCGGAGGAGATGAGAGCCAGACTGGTCAGTAGGAAGCAGGAGCTGGAGGAAGTGCTGGGCGAGATGGAAAGCCGATTGGAGGAGGAGGAAGAGAGGGGCGTGCAGCTGACCAATGAGAAGAAGAGGTTTCAACAGAATGTTCAGGTAGAGTTCACTTAAGTTGGAACACATGACACCACTCTGTCTGTGTGTGTGTTTGTGTTACTCTCAGGAGAGGAGGCATGGTGGAAAATAGGATGAGATTGGCATGAAAAATATGTAAAAAGATAAATGTTCTTCTCTCTGTCTCTCTCCCTGTCTCTCCCCCCCTCTCTAGGACCTAGAGGAGCAGTTGGAGGAGGAGGAGGGGGCGAGACAGCGCCTCCAGCTGGAGAAGGTTACCCTGGAGACCAAGTTGAAGAGCCTGGAGACAGACATGCTGAGCACCGGGGAGCAGAGAGACAGACTCAGCAAGGTGACCCACTCTCACTCTGCTCAGCTTTCTATTGGCCCTTTACAGGAATCTGCCTGGGATGTCTGGAGCCCCACCAATCATTCTCATAACATTGAGTAGATGACTAAGACACTGGTTCAGAGACAACCACTCATAAGGTCACGCTGTACAATATTGAACGGTTGTATAAGAAACTCGCTGTCAAACTGTATTTAACTCTTTTGAAAAATGTCTCCATCTTTTTTTATATTTACATTTACATTTATGGCATTGAGCAGACGCCTTTACCCAAAGCAACTTACAGCAAATACATTTGTCTAAGTAAGTGAATCATCTATCCCATCAGTCATCATAAAAAAAAGTAATCTATGCTAGGACCAGGGGCTATTGGCGAAGGAGAGAAGGGATACCAGTCTGTAGTTATGGACAGCAGATGGGTCAAGAGTTGGTTGCTAATACATTCTCTCTCTCTCTTCCTCTCTCTTCCTCTCTCAGGAGAAGAAACAGCTGGAGGAGCGACTCAACGAGGTGAGCGAACACCTGACCGAGGAAGAGGAGAAGACGAAGAGTCTGAACAAACTGAAGAACAAACAGGAGGCCGTTATCGCTGACCTGGAGGGTAACTATCCCAACACTATCTCAATGTTGTCTCAATTCTCAACACTGTCCTAATGTGACCCTAGTCCTGTCTCAACGCTGCTCAACGATGTCTCAATGTTGTAGAGC
>NC_139664.1:8689339-8746839 GCF_951799395.1 Argentina silus | reverse complement strand
GAGGGAGGAGATAGAGGACATGACGCTGGCCCTGCAGAGAGAGAGACAGAACTGCACGGCCCTGGAGAAGAGGCAGAAGAAGTTTGACCAGGTAAATGGTTAGGGTGAGGGTAAGGGTGAGGGTTAGGGGTGAGGGTTAGGGGTGACGTGAGGTTTAAGTGTGAGGGGTATGAGTGTTAGCTTTCAGAGAGACACAACTACCATCTCTACAGTGTTGTCTATGGCTTCACCCTTGACCCTGATCTGACGCCTGACCTCTACCCTTTAACCCCTCAGTGTCTGGCGGAGGAGAAGGCGGTGAGTGCCCGGCTGGCAGAGGAGAGGGACAGAGCGGAGGCAGACAGCAGAGAGAAGGAGACCCGCTCTCTGGCACTGGCACGAGCACTGCAGGTACAGTAGGACTGGCAACACAAGTTGAATTCTTACACCATTCACAAAAAAAGGTTTAATCTCTGATCACCCCAACATGAATTACTGTAATAAAGCTGTAATCATGACACTAAATCCATGGTGAAGTTGTCTTTCTGGTGTCTTTCTTCAATATCAGTTATGGTGATAAGAACATTTGTTTATCCCATTGTGGTCTCTTATCTTGATGTCTTTAGGAGGCCCAGGACCAGAGGGAGGAGCTGGAGAGAGCCAACAAGCAGCTCCGCATAGAAATGGAGCAGCTAGTCAACCAGCAGGATGATGTGGGCAAGAACGTAAGACTGTGATTCTCTCTCTCTCTCTCGCTCTCTCTCTCTCTCTCTCTCTCTCTCTCTCTCTCTGCCTTCCCCTGCTATATTCACCCTGTTAGTCATCCTCCTCTCCTCCTCTCTGTGACAGGTGCATGAGTTGGAGCGGTCGCGGCGGGCCCTGGAGACGGAGGCCCAGTCCTTGCGTGATACGACCCAGGAGCTGGAGGAGGAACTGGGGGAGGCTGAGAACTCCAGGCTGAGGCTGGAGGTCACCCTGCAGGCCCTCAGGGCCCAGTTTGAGAGAGAGATCAGCACCAAGGAGGAGAAAGGAGAGGAGAAGAGGAGGGCTCTCAATAAACAGGTACAGAGGGAGTAAGAGAAAAGAGAGAAAGGGAGGAAGAGAAAAGAGAGAAAAGGAGGGAGGGAGCAAGAAGAGGGAGAAAGAGGATAAATGGGGCTTTAAAGCTTTATTGCTAACTTCAATGTTGTCTTCTCCCTGCCTTTCTCCATATCATCAATCTATCCCCATCCCCTCCACTTCCCTCTTTCCCTCCCCCCTCCCTCTCTGCCAGGTGAGGGAATTGGAGACCCAGCTAGAAGAGGAGAAGAGTCAACGCTCTCAGGCACTGTCTGTCAAGAAGCAGCTGGAGGCGGAGCTACAGGAGGCAGAAGCCCTGGTGGAGGCGGCCAATCGTGGCAGGGAGGAGGGGCTTAGGCAGCTACGGAGGCTCCAGGTAAGTCAAACCCCAAAACACCAACTGTTATTGATGTTAGTCCTCACATGACCCTCAAAACACCAACTGTTATTGATGTTAGTCCTCACATGACCCTCAAAACACCAACTGAAATGTGTATATGTGTCTTAGGTCCAAATGAAGGAGATTATCCGTGAGCTGGATGAGACTAAACTGGCCCGTGATGAGGTGGTCTCTCAATCAAAAGACAACGAGAAGCGCCTGCAGACCCTGGAGGCGGAGCTTCTGCAGCTCACAGAGGTGTGTGTGTCTGTGTCTGTGTCTGTGTCTGTGTCTGTGTCTGTGTTTGTGTCTGTGAGGCACGGACAGCCCAAAAACATTATTACGGTAAACTAAAGAATAGTGATGGGGTGTTCTGTCCCTCATGTTGTGCTGTGTTTCTCTCTCTCTCTCTCTCTCTCTATAGGAGGTGTCTGTATCTGAGAGAATGAAGAGACAGGCCCAACAGGAGAGAGATGAGATGGCTGACGAGATCGTCAACAGCTCCACTGGAAAGTCAGTATCTCCCTATATCAAAGGCTGTGCGTCTGTGTCTTTGTTGGTATGTGTGTTTGTGTTACTCACAGTGTGTTTGTGTGTCAGGTCAGCGCTGTGTGACGAGAAACGGAGGTTGGACGCCCGGGTCACTCAGCTGGAGGAGGAGCTGGAGGAGGAGCAGACCAACGCTGAACTTCTGGCCGAGAGACACAGGAAGACCACGTTACAGGTACTGTATACACACACACACATCTCTGTCACACACACACTTAAACATTACTCAATCTCTCTCACACACACGCACACACGCACACACACACACACACACACACACACACACACACACACACACTCACATCTTGATTTGTCTCATTCTCTTTCTCTATCCGCTGTTTCCCCTCCCTTGCCCCTCTCCAGGTGGAGACTCTGACAGTGCAGCTCCAGGGAGAGAGGACCCTCAGTCAGAAGGCGGAGGGGGCGCGGGAGCAGCTGGAGAGGCAGAATAAGGAGCTGAAGGTCAAACTGGGAGAGATGGAGGGAGCCGTGAGGGGAAAACACAGACTCAGTGTTGTGGCCCTGGAGGCCAAGATAGACTCCATGGAGGAGCAGCTGGAGCAGGAGAGACAGTGAGGGAACCACACACACACACACACACACACACACACACACACACACACACACACACACACACACAAACAAAAATAAAACAAAATAAAGCAGTATTATTTAGTCCGGGTCCCACATTATATTGTAATGTTGCTCCAGCCCTGACATACCTTCTCCCCCCAGGGAGCGAGCGATGGCCAACAAACTGGTGCGGAAGACAGAGAAGAAACTGAAGGAGGTAATGATGCAAGCGGAGGACGAGAGGAGGCATGCGGACCAGTACAGAGAACAGGTATGGAAACCCCAACAGACCACTACACACCACCAAAGACCAGCGCAGACTACAATACCACAATCTAGCAGGTATTGTATGAAAACCAGTACAGTCCAGTGTAGAATATACCACTACAGACCATTAATGGTCAGTATCGACCCATACAGCCCTGTACAAAACAGAATCGTGGTGCTAGGCTACAAGGGAGATTTATTTTCATGCCAACATGAGTTGTTTATCCTGCTCTATCAACCCTAATCCTAATCCAACTGGCATCTGTGTGGGGAAGGTAGGGGTTATCCCTCCCAAAATAATCCCTTATCTACAGCAGAGGGGGGAGACTGACCCTCCTCCTCCAAAAAATCATCTGTAATCATCTGGGATTTTAATCTCACTCATGACCCTGATCAGTCCCTCTGTTCTATATTTAATCTGTCTCTCTCTTTCTATCCTTCCCTCTCTCTCTCCTCTCTTTCTGCTCCATTGTTCTCCTCCCTTCTCCTCTGCCCCACTCCCCTCTGTCACTCCCTTCCCCCTCCCTCCCTCTCTCTTCAACCTTATTCATCCCCCTCTCTAGTTGGATAAATCCATGGGCAGGCTGAGGCAGTTGAAGAGGCAACTGGAGGAGGTGGAGGAGGAGAATTCTCGCTCCAACGCTCAGAGACGGAAACTCCAGAGAGAGCTAGAGGAACTGACAGACAGCAGCCAGGGCATGACACGGGAAATCACTGCACTACGCAGCCAGCTCAGGTAACATCAGTGTGTGTATGCGTGTGCGCATGCGCGTGTGTGCGTGCAAGCATGCGGATGATAGCAAGCAAATGATTTGAGTGTGACCTGTGCCAATGTGAGGCTTGCTGTATGTTTGAAGTCCCAACACCAATCCAAAACAGTTATTTTGTTTTGTGTCATGTCATGTTTTATTATTTCATCCATTTGTCCCCATCTAACACCAAAACACTGTCCATTTGTCTGCTTCACACCACCACTCAGCATCAACGAACGGAGACCTGAGAAGTAGGTCACTGTGTGTGTGTGTGTGTGTGTGTGTGTGTGTGTGTGTGTGTGTGTGTGTGTGTGTGTGTGTGTGTGTGTGTGTGTGTGTGTGTGTGTGTGTGTGTGTGTGTTAACAAGTTTGCATATGTATGTGATTTACTAACTGGGTTCAGTATTTCTTGTGAGTTCTATATATTTTTTATGTGGACTCCACTGACCATCATACATTTAAGATATTAGTAGGCTAAATAGTCTTATTATTAACAATACGTATTAATAATCTGTATTTGTTCAACAACCTTTATTCCACAAGGAGCCCTCATGATTAGGGCTATTCAAATCCAAGCCTCAAACTCTGTCGTTTACCTGTTTTTTTTACTCCCTGGTAGATAATTGATTTATTAATGTATTGATAGGCCAGACTTCACTCACCTGGTATCCCAGGTGCAAATCCATCTATGTTAAATGAATGGGAGATACTAGTGAAAAAGTAGAAAAAGTAGTGCTGCAGACCTCTAGGCTTTGGTTTGAATATTCTTGTTCTATTGCCTGTCCCTTCCCTCTTAGAGACAGTTGATACATACTAGATAAGTGACACATATCTCATACATACTCTCTCTCTCCCCTTCCTCCTCAGGCGTGCCCCGTTACCCTTGGCGATGCGTTCAGCGCGTAGAGCGTTGGTTGATGACCTCTCGTTGGAGAACTCGGATTCGGAGGAGCCTCCTTCCTCCCCCACCCCCTCCTCTGGAGCCCCAGGCACCCCCACACCCTCCTCAGAAAACAGCCTGGGCCCACCACCACCATACAGCCTCAATGACACTGAGTGACACACACACACACACGCACACACACGCACACACAAAGAAACACGCACACCCTCTGCCCTCCTCCAGCCTCAACGACCAGTGAGAGTTGAAGGAGAGACACACACATACATAGAAAAGCACACACAGTAGATACTCAAGACAGAGAGATGTCTTACACACACTTATATACAGAACATGCTTACTAAAACAAACACTTTTGAACAGACGCTGATATACAGTACACACAAACACACACAAACTAATATAAACTGACTGATAAGACAGAAAACCTGGACTAATCGGACCGCAGTTCACTGCATTGAGAGTTACAGAGAATAGGAGTATGGACATAGGGAAAAACTACATTTCCCAGACATCTGAGGGGAAATCTAAATATATCAGCGTAGCCATGTTCTATTATTATGATGCTGTATCACGCTAATAATGACAGAAACAAGATGGCTGCGGGCATCTTTTAGAAGCTCTATCAATGTAAAGCCATGTTTAACTCTTTGAGGAGAATGGTCAACATTATGCAGTTAAACTATCAGATTCTAATTGAGGACCTCAAAAAGGGCTGCGAATTTCTGAAGAGAACACTAGAACAACAATTCCACTCCTCAAAGGGTTAAAGACAATCTGCACGTTTGGGAAGACATTCTGCAAGACTAGAGAAACACACAAGGGGCAGAGAAACAGCTTGGCCCTTTGCAAGTGTGTGTCTCTAAAAGGCAATCACTCATTGACTCTGCTAGTGTGAGAGACAGCTGAACTTGTCTTCTCTGTTTTAACAAGCCTGGGAAAGTCTCCCAATCATTTTGAATTTTTCTCTCTCTCACTTGAAACAGTACTTTTAGGACATATTTTAGGAAACATTTTGGCGAGGACTTTAAATGTGAATGTGGGTTTATTGAAAATACTGCATTGGTGACAGTTTTCCATGTTCAACTATTTAGTCATTGTAATCAGCTCAATCAGAAGAGAGACAGTTTAGTGAGAGAGAGAAAACTTTAGTGAGAGAGAGAACAGAGATAATCACCATTGATATTGTATGCGCAACTATGAATGAAGCCAGTGTTGACTTTTTATAAAAAATGACGGATGAAATTTCACCCCTTCCGGGTAGAGGTTGCCCTTAACCACAGATGTAGGATCAGAATGACCCTCTCCCAGTCCTAACTGTAAACCATGAGGGGGAAAACACAAACACTGACCTTAGATCAGTACCTTGAGGCAACTTCATCCTACTCTCCATCTGCACCACATTGTCACAGACAGTCTCTTATGATTATCATTAAATAACTTTCAACATCTTTTGTCATGATGAAGCGGTGACACCAAAAATTGTATTGCAGTATAACCCATCATTGTATTGCAGTATAACCCATCATTGCAAAAAAGCTAAAACGACATGCAGTCTGGCTTTAGCACTACGCTCTGCATAGAGGTTTCTCTAGACAGGCATTGACCTTTTTAGATGGATAGACACTGTAGATAGGTCAATGGATTAGATAGGTAAATAGATAGCTGCAGTAGGTATTAGATAGTTTCTTTAACTCCAGTCTTAACATATCGCTTCTTATTAAGTACAGACAGTTGAATTCATGTAATTTATATCAATCTAAATATGGGCATACACTTAAGTTATTTATTGGCAGTTGTTTTTTGTATGATTCCCTGTCATGTGCAGACATATCACTGATACTGCATCTCCGGCACTGATTTTGTGCAGGGCCTCAAATGCACTGTGGTCTAGGCAACAGCAGGATGAAGACATAGACCCTTGAACTCATTCTAGTTCTTCTAGTTCTATGGTTGAGGAAGTAATGTAGGTAGATGTGGCCACATACCATATGGGCATTGGCATGGTTTAGCTTCTAGATTTGTACGCTGAACAACAACAAAGAAAACCCTTGTCAAGGCGGGTCATGGTTGACAATATTTATCTAGATTACGGTGTTGTTATATTGTCACTCTTTGTGTGGAGGTGGGGTGTTGGCTGTATTATTTGGTCATCTTTGCTGAAAGTAATATATTTGAACTACATGTTAGAGAGGACAGACATTTACAATGGCAGACCAACACTATTTTAGAACCTGTGGAGCAGGACACTGGAACGTCTTACACAGAACAGGGACAAATTGTGAAGATTGAGAACATATTCTGCTGTTTAGACAGCTATAGTCATTCTCAACATGTCATAAACATCAATATCTTTTGTTTTTATCAAACAGACATACTATTGTACATTGTAATATTGTTTTTTTTATTAATTGATGGTGTAAAATATTTATCGAACAAAGCTTTTGTGTTTAACCAAATGGTGGGCGTATGGATGAGAAAAGGGACTTATGGTAGTAAAAGTAGAATAGAGTAGAGTAGAGTAGAGTAGAGTAGAGTAGAGTAGAGACAGAGATTGAAGACGTTCTCTGTCAACTTCTGATTTAAACTGTCTTCAGATCTGTCTTTTAGCATCACAAAAAACAGCTTCAAACTAGAATCCCTGTATTCTAGGACAATGGAGCACTAGGTTCCTGAAGTGTAGTAATGTTTTTAGATCAGAATGATAATGGAAGCAATGAGGAGTTGAATCATCCAAAACACTAGTTGGTCATGAAGTGAGAGACAAGCAGATATCTTGCTATTGCAAAGAGATGATTTTACATGTTCTTGATCTGGGCAACATGTTTTAGAATGGCATGTGTTTTAGGTACCACACACTGGAAGTCTTAATACTGCCTGTAATGTACTCATGCCCTTTCCACCCTTTCTTCTTGATTTAACTAAAATAGGCAATGCCTTTATAAAACTTCACCTTGTTTTTTTTCACATTGCATTTCCATCTCCATGGCATGATTTGCTCATGTTTATCATTTGACAAGTTAAAAGCATTTTTGTTTGTGTCTTTGTTTATATTTGAACTCCCCCTAACACCTCTATGCCTGACACAGCTTCAAGTCTGCCCAGGGAATAAACGTGACGCCCACTCTTTGACACACAGATACCATTGATGGCAGTCCTGCTCGTATAGTCTTCGGTAATCAGGGTTGTCTGCTCTTGCTCAATGAAAAAGGTTGAAGTTATCCTCTATTCCCTCTAGTAAACTCCCATTGAAATGCATACAAGGGAGAATCACACAGAGTAGGTAAAGGACTTCATTTATGGATGATTAAAGAGCATTGCAAAGGTAAATTTGCACTGACATACCAGTAAGACACCGCTGTATAGTTCCCTGGCTTAGTGTCATGCTGAGTTCGTGACGTTTTGCCAAGCCCTGGTTCATTGTGATAATCTTCATTACAGTATCGCAGTTACAGCTAGATCCTAACAGAGAGGAGCTTCATCTGGCCAAGGGATATTTGGATCATGAATGAGTCCAATTTGTCTTTGATAACTGAACAACGACATGTATTTAGTCACTTATTTGAGCTGCTTTTTTTTTTTCTCTTTATGTGATTTTTGTTTTTTTCATTTTGCAAAAAGGAATCTGTGAAGGTGTGTTTTTCTATGTTACTGTATGCTGCACTTTACATATGCACCACTAGAGGGTGATAGTTCAGACTTAGACATTACAGTGAAAGGATGGAATCACTCTCTCTAACGATAATGGCGGTTTTAAAATGTTAATCAGACTAATATTTCAAATGTCAACTGAACTGATATTTTTTATGTTATTGGATGCTTAAAAAGCTTTTTTTAAACATTTAAACATTAAGATCCCGCAATGTTATAATAAAGCATACTCACACTGTCCAGATCTGGTGTTCAGAGGAAGATCTAAGGTTAAAGGTTAAAAGTTGACCCCGAGAATGTGAACAGATAACATAAGTGTCTGTCTGTTCATCTGTAGCAAGAGTAAAGACTGGTGCTTTTTCAAAGGTGTTATTTTTTTCCCTCTTTCTTTTATGGCTTCTGTGGAACTTGAACATTTTGGAAATGTGATGTTTATTAGCCTTTTTTGTTTATGATGCTGTAATTATAAAACATATCTTACTTGGGTGAACTTTAATATATGTCGTTGCTTTTGACATTTGCGTGGTTCAATTTCTTTATTGTTGTGGCAATCTCTCTCTCTCTCTCTCACACACACACGCACACACACACACACACACACACACTCACTAGGTTTCTGTGTATAACTTTAAACCACTAATGATCACTGTCTATATTATCACACTTGTGATCATTTACACATTTACATGACAGGAAGGGATACAGATACAGAGTTTATTGTCAATTGATATAACACACCAATATACATTTTTAAGTGGGCACAAAGACAAAGCACAATAACTCTCATATACCCAATGACAACAATTACAGTAGCGTATTCATTGGGGTGCAAGGATGGCCGTTCCACATTCTGCCCAACAGAGCTTAATGTGTTCTATAAATGTTATACATTTCTACTGTAGGCTATGTGAACATTCTATAACACTGTGAATAAGCAACCGGTTCTCTGAAGAGTAAATACAGCAAAAAAAGAAAAAAAAAAGTCTTCTTCAAAGTGATAGGTCCCCTTCCTGCAGAATATCATTGAACAGCCAATCGTCCTCGAGGGGCGGGGTTAGAAGTTGGTGATGGTGAGGGTTCTGCACAGGAGCAGGGAATGATCTAGCCACACCCTCAAATGGTGTATAATTATGATGAGTGTCACCGTTCATCAACAAAAAGGACATTTCTTGTTGGGGACAAGAGCTTTGCATTATGTTGGGCTCTGGAAGGTCACAATGGTAACTTATGGAAGTAGACTGGTTTGGGGTGATATCTAAACCTGCCATTGATTTTAAACAGGTGAACCTCCTCTCTGTTGCCTTTCCCCCTACATCACTTGCCAACATGCACTGTGAGCTGTCCAGACAACTGCTTATGAAGCTGCTTATGGTTGATCCCTGATCCACAGAGCATCCGTAACTAGGTCCACACTCATACTGCCCACTCCCACTGTCCATCTGCGCTATCTCAGATCTACAGTCACTGCTGGTGTAGATCATCAACTTCTCCATGAAACTCTCTGATTGGTCCAGAAACGTGATGTCATCAGTCAGGTCCCCCTCATCACCCTGAGACCCCCAGATGGTGTCTAGATGGGCCTGTGCATCCATGCACCCTCCGAACTCCCCATCATCTACCTTTGACTCCAACAGATTCAGAACATCAATATGCTGACCTGCAGTGTCTGCCATATTGTTTTGGGATTGGGAGCAGGATGTGAAATCTGTGATCATTTGGATCCCAAAGTCACAGGAGTCTAAAGACAGAGGGGAGAACCTCGGAGATGGTGGGTCAATAGTGGAGATGTCCATATTTGGAGTTACAGCCCTCAGGCATTGTTTAAGGGGGATGCTATTTGAGTTCGAATTGCATCTGAGTTGAGTGTCATATTTCTCTCTGACACTTTCGATCCAGCTACAAAGGCACTCCTCTGACCTGATATTGGTTGCCCTCTCTGGGCTTTCATAACTGATGGGTTCTGTCTGAAAGAGCCCCCCCGCCTGCTCAAAGTCAATGGTTTGCTCTGGCGAGTTTAGTGATCTGTATGCAGTTGGATTCTCTATTCTACCCCCTTTATTAGAAGTATGTTGGTATGTTCTTGAGCCCAGGCTGTTCCCTCTAGCACTGAGCATGTTGGTGTCAGACTGGTCCATGTGTCCTTTAGGGTTATGCATCCAGTCAGTCTGTTCCTTTGCAAGAGCTTGCGGTTCACGTGAACCAAGGTAGGGGCCTGCAGCTGTCGGAGCCAACAGGGTCATATGGAACAGAAGAGTGTTGGATCCAAGATGGTTGTTGATTCAGAGGAAGTAGATATATTTAAAAAGGTCAGTAATCGATAGATACAAATGTCAAAGGAGTCTACATGCACAAATGTTTCAATAGAACCTCTTAACTTGAAATTAATAAATAATATATTATTAACCCTGTCAATGTAAAGTGGTCAAATAGGCTACCTTCTTTAGTGCTGTCTGATTGGTCAGTGGTTATTGGATGTTGTGATGGAGAAGAGGTGTGGTTATTCAGGTCCTCCGTTGGAAAGAGGACGGACGTAACCTGTTGATTGGCTGCTTCTATTTCTGCAAACTTCCTGTTGTGAGAATGTGAAAGAAAGATAAAGTCTGATTGTATATCTTACAATATAACAAAATCACACATACACACTTACTCACTCGCACCCATTCACACAAACACTCACTCAAATATACTGTGCATAGACATACACACACGTACCTCTGGATCATGTTGTGCAGGAAGCGCCGGTGGTTGACCTGCCGTTTGGACGGACGGTTCTTCCTGGGCCTCTGGAGTGTCCGCATCATGTGACCTGCAGCTGATGTCACAAAGGTGAAGAGGTCTCGACCCCATGGGACACCTCGGTCCATCCCAGGTTCCAAGGTCACAGAGCTGGATGGTCGTATGGCTGAGAAAAGGTAGAAGGTAGGAGGTGAGGGAGAAATTGAAAAGGTGAGAGGGGGAATTAAGTGGGATTAGGTGGGAGGTGAAGAGGGTTAGGTAGATGAGTGGAGGGGGGGTGGATGGAAGGTAAAAGAGCAGTGAGGGAAGAGGTAAGAGAAGACCAAGAAAATAGGTGAGAGAGGGGTGAAGTAGTAGGGGTAACAGAGGTATTAATAATGGGATGGAGGGGGGACGGGCGGACGGGCGGACGGACGGACGGACGGACGGACGGGTTAGGGTTACGGTGGGGTAACAGGGGAGTCACAGCATGTGTAATGTGTAACACAGTAATTCTAGTGGAGTCGTCATCCAGAGGTGTTTCTCTAAATCCTCTTCACATCATGATAATATCACCATATTGTTATACATGGTGCAATGCATGGATATTGTTTTAGAGAGAGAATTCTCCATTTTATGAAAATTACATGTGTAAATTACATCAAATTGAACCATCAAACCACAATTACTTTTCCAGTAAATTAACATTTAGATTTACAGACCAGATCCACTGGACCAAAAACTAATAACAGACCTGCAGAACCAATGGCCACATTGTAATCAAGGTTGTAATTGCAGGGGGGCTAGACACTCCCATAAAGAAATCAGGGCACCCCCATAAGGGTTAATTCAGGCATGTATTCCAGAATTATAACACATCACTAATCATAGCACAAATCCAAAAATTATAGTAGAACTTGAACCCTGTATAGTACAAGTATAAACACAAACACAGTCCTTAACCAATGTAATACTATACAATAGTGTGCTAAACAAATGAATAGCAAAGAAAAGGCTACTTACCTTGATGCTGCTGTGTGTATATCTGACAATGAAGACTGCAGTAAGGAATCAGAGACACAGGTTGAGGGACCACCACTGAAGAGGTGTGGTTTTGCTTGGATGTGTGTGTGTGTGTGTGTGTGTGTGTGTGTGTGTGTGTGTGTGTGTGTGTGTGTGTGTGTGTGTTTGGGTGTAAATGAAATGAAACGTTGCCCAAACATTCAACCAATCCCCTGCTGTGAGGCTAAGGGGTGAATCTTGACAAATTGACAGTGGGAGAGGAAGTAAGAGACAGAGAATAGAAAGAGGCAATTATCTGAGAAGTCAACTGCTTGTGGAAGCGTGGGCACACGTCTCCATTGTGTGACACACTAAAGGCAGCTTGTTAAGTACTGAGAGACACAAACCCACCAGTTGAGGCAGTTAACAAGCCCTTAATTGATCAACTTAAACTCTGGCCCTAATTATCACATTCTTCAGACTAAGAGCTAAGGTAGTTGCTAGTGGCAATTGCCCTTTAAGGTTCTATAGAGGGCCATCCAAACACTGAATTTTACATATCTATGGTGGCACATGGAATGAATAGATCATGCACATCACAAAGCTGTACTAGCACAGTGTGTGTGTGTGTGTGTGTGTGTGCGTGCGTGCGTGCGTGCGTGCGTGCGTGCGTGCGTGCGTGCGTGCGTGCGTGCGTGCGTGTGTGCGTGCATGCGTGTGTGCATGCTTCTTTTTGTGATAGAGTAAATCTTCAGGTTTCAAACCCAAATTATAAGAAAACAAAGGGGAGTGGGATAGGAGTCTAATTTCCATCAGATACTGGATACAGATACCTGTTACTATTCCTTTGAATATCACTGTGCTCATTATTGTAAACTAGACTGACTATTGGTAACCAGAGGAGGAGAGCATGGTTGCAGGAATGGCATCTATTTTTAGTGCAGCCACATGGGTCTTAGTAGCTACTCTGCCATTGAGAAGCAGCATTGTTGGGGACCCTTAGAATTTGAGTTATTGGAGGACCATTTCTTTGGTGAGTGCCACCTTTTCACCCACCTTTCAGAGTTCAAAGAGGTTGACAAAGTAAACAGATTATTTTCATGGAATGTATGAGATTGTAGTGAGCAGTACCATAGCACCATACTTTTCCCCCCTAAAAAAATTGTAGGCTGTAAACATGAGTTCAGGTTGGCTGGACTTGCTCCGATTCTTCAGGTCTACCATTGTTGCTATGTTTACTGACTGCCCTGTTCTATCTCTTTTCTTCTATGTATCTATTCACGGTCATTCCCTCCCATCTGGGCTTTTCTCACATTCTTTCACTGGAGGAACAAGGTAACTGATAATACCTTATCACACATTCTCTCTGACAGAACTTGGACCAAGTGAGCCTCCTTCACCTCTGAATCTGTCACGTATTGGCTGAGGATTTCACTGAGCCCCACCTCTGATTGTCCTCCAGAACCAATCAGTGTAAAGTATATGTCTCCGTGGTCTCTGTGTTCTAAGGCGTTAGTGGACTAAAGAGGAGCTCTACATTGTAAGGTAAGTTTAGACACTCTTTTAGAATTTGAGGAGGCAAATACTATTATGCTTCAATCACACAGTTACTTACCTTTGGGATGTTCAAATATAGTCCAAATGTAGCAGTGAACATGATCAGAGCCAGGGATATAACATCACCTGGTGATTCTGTTGAACATCTATGAAATATTTCTCAAATATCTGTGGTTTTGTTTCATGTGAAGAAATATTAACCCTTTGTTTCTCTCATGAAACAGTAACCATGAGCCGAGCCTGGGCCTTGTTCAAGGCTCACCCTTATGTCAGTAATGTGGTGGGATATACAACCCTGTTCGCCTCTGCTGACCTTATACAGCAGAGCATGTTGGGAGGAAAACAACATACTGAGGGGCTCAAAACAGCCTCCACCTTGGACAGAGATACGACAGGAGTGAGTATGGGTGGAACTGAAGGACACCTTTCCGATTTGGGATCAGAAGTGACTCTCTATAACTCAGAAGGGGATAAGCTGAATTTGGAGGGAACCAATACCAAAAGTGTCACAGCATGGCCTGGTATTGACTGGTCCCAGACTGCTCGAGTGGCACTCATTGGCTTCTGTTTCCATGCCAACTTCAACTACCATTGGCTGAAGGGGCTGGAGAGGATGTTGCCAGGGGGAGGGGCCAAGAAGGTGTCAGGGAAAGTGGTGCTTGATCAACTAGTTGCTGCCCCTGCAACTATCAGTGCCTTCTTCATAGGTGAGTATATGAGTGTGAGTCTGTGTGTGTGTGTGTGTGTGTGTGTGTGTGTGTGTGTGTGTTTGTGTGTGTGCGCCCCCATTTACTGCATTGGTGTGGTGAAACTTGAAGAATGCATTTCTTGACCATTGCTCTATATTTAATATGTTTTACTCTTTTAGGTCTAAGTGTGTTAGAAAACAAAGTGGACCCATTTGAAGTCTGGAAGCAGAAATTTTGGACTTCATACAAGGTGCAGATCTATGCAAATAGAGAATACATGAGACAATATAGGCCTACTGTACTGAAAGATATGGCAGTCCAGAAGCCTACATCATAGTTAGGTTCATGCATGGGGATGAGGATGATTGTACCGCAGTTCTCACATGCATCTACATGCATCTGTTACACACATCACATCTCTCTCTCTCTCTCTCTCTCTCTCTCTCTAAAAGACTGGAGTGGTCTATTGGTCAACAATGCAGGTAGGTCGGAAATATTACACATTCTATAATTTCTCATCATGATGCACCTCTTTAGACAGGGACACACGCACACACACACACACACACACGCACACGCACACGCACACACACACACACACACAATGAAACAAAGTAATAGAAGTTTTTTTTTTTCTCTCTCTCTCTCTCTCTCTCTCTCTCTCTCTCTCTACCTCTACCCCCTCCCCCCACACCTTTCTCAGGCGGTGAATTTTTCCCTGGTCCCCCCTGTAGCACGGACAGTGTTTGTGGGTGGCATCACACTGGTGTGGACTGTCTACCTGTGCCACTTCAGACAGCAGTGAGACCTCTCACAGCACCCTCAACTCAATTCAATTATGCCAGGGAGCCATTCCACTGGATGAGATTAATGACTGTAATCACAAATTACTTTGATCTGATGTGAAAGATGTACATATGTATACATATTTTGTATATTGAGTGTTATGGTCTGAAATATTGTACGATACTTCACAAAACCCCAGATTAAAAGTTTCAGTTTAAAGAATTCTGTCCTCTTCCTTGCTTTAGATTTCACTGTCAGACCACTGACATATTTGTCAATAGTTTTCATATAATAGCTGAATTTCAGAGGGCAGAAATGTTTCTGAGTGGATCTTTAAAATAGAAATAATGCAACGTAGAAATAGAATGGCGTGGTGTGGAAAAAAACCATACAGAACATGACACAGGAAGTACAAAGCATTTGACCTTCATGATCGCGGAGAACTGTTCATCGCGAGACCGCTGCACTTCCTTTTCCCTTTTCACTCTGAGTCCAAGATGGTAGGTCCGACTTCTGAAATTTTTGCAATGCGCTGGTGTGAATATCCAAGTCAATCTTCACTTTCACAGTTGCAGATCTCAACCATTTCAGTTTTTATTAATGCATTGGTTACTGTGTTCTGAAATTCCGTTTGTATCGTGTCATTATTTTGACGTTTTTGACAATCATGCGAGTATGATCACCCCACCGGTTGTCAGCATAAGCATCCTGGGCACTCGGCTAAAACCAAACTATTTACCGAGAGACGAGCTCTAAAATCATTGCAAGATGGCTACATTTGGCACGGAAGGTTGAAGAAGTGTCACTATGGTTGTCGATATTAGTCTACATTTGTAATTCCATAGCTTTTTATCTCTTCTGTGGAATGGAGCCATTAGCCGGTAGGCTATTTAGCAAGGAATGTAAACGTGTGATTTGTCACTGGCATATTCAGTGAACATGGCCGTGATGGACGGTGTTTAACGTTTCAGACAGAGTTTGGTTATTTAACGTGGCTCGTTCACTGAACTATGAAGGTGTCACCCTGACCAGGTGTTTTGTTCGGTTTGAATGGTCTGAGAAACTTGGTTTGTTTAGCTAGCTATCTAGTAGCAAGTGTTGGGGCGTAAGACGTTCAATACCTTACTTTACTTGCAGGTCTTGTAGAACTATTTGCATGTAACGACAGTTGATACCACTTGTGTATGATAACAAAAGTTAAGTTGAATAAAGTGCGTTTGGTGTCTGAAGTTGGCTAGTTAAATTGTGAGGTCATGAATGAGAATTCGGACCTTAGATATATTATTGATCTGAGATGGCTGAGTGTCCGTTGTGTTTTCATACTGTTAGAATGGTCCTCAACTAATTAACAGTAGCTACTAAATGTCAGATACTGAAGTTTTGATCAACAACAATGTCTCTTCCCAGGGAGTCGACATCAGACACAACAAGGACCGCAAGGTGCACAGGAAGGAGCCCAAGAGTCAGGATATCTACCTGAGGCTCCTGGTCAAGGTGAGTCTAATTTAACACTTCACATGGTGGTTGTGTATTCTGGGTGCCAGCTCATGCCAAGGTGGTGCTTGGCGCATGAGCTGGCACCCGGAATACATAACCACCACTGGGAAAAACATTAAAACTTAACTTCTGGTGAATATTTGTGCTTAGACAGGCCAGTTCTTGCATGCAAATAGAACCTCAGCAGTTGAGTTGGTCCTCAAAACACATGCTGTCCCCTAATGATGCTGATGTTCTATCCCCACAGCTCTACAGGTTCCTGGCCCGTCGTTGCAATGCACCCTTCAACAAGGTGGTCCTCAGGAGGCTCTTCATGAGCAGGACCAACAGGCCTCCCATCTCAGTCTCTCGTCTGGTGAGTGTCTCTCTGTTCCATGCTGCTGTCTTCTGTTCATATCCTGTCTTATCCATATGCTTTTACTTGTTCATTAATTCTGTTTCTGGGCATGGGACTGGCCATCTCATGTGTTGTATTGTTATAGACCACCTGCCTTTCATTGTTTAAAGTGGTTTTGTCAGACCTGACCTGAAAATGGGAACAATTTGCCTGTCTTATTCTTAACTGTCAGAAATCAGACATGAGTAGGTTGTCCGTCAGTGACTGTTGTTCAAAACCTTTAACTTGTTTGCTTCCTGTCCCTTAGATCCGTAAGATGAAGATGCCCGGTCGTGAGAACAGAACCGCTGTTGTCGTGGGAACCGTCACTGATGATGTTAGAATTCAGGAGATCCCCAAGATGAAGGTAAAGAATGAGTTAAAAGGAGTTGTACATTTTTAAGGTAAAATTTAACCCAAAACAAAAAACCCAAAACATGTGTCTGTTTTAAACAGAACAGACAACATTCCTGATTTACACTTATGGTCATCAGTTGCAGCATTAAACAGATCAGTGCTATGCTGTCAAAACCGGCACAATGTACTGTAGAAAATAAGACCAAGCACTCCTTACTCCCTCCATCCAATGTATTTGCACTGTTTTTGACTCTTGGATCGCCATGGAAACTGAAGTTTAAAACCACTGGTATATTCACATGCTCACAGACTGGTCCCCTGCAATATGATGCTGACAAATTCCTTTTACCTATTTTTAGATAACTTTCACCAGTTTTAGAGGCACATTTGTGATTCAGAGGGTCTTAGATTGTATATAGCTTCTGAAAGTTATCTGCAATAGGTAGAAAATAAAATAAAAAGTGTCTGCATTGGTTTGGGTGGGATGGTATGTGAGCGGTGAAGAGCCATAGTGTGCTTTTGTTCCAGCCCAGCACTGCCTTATTAATGTAAGTGCCTAAGTAATGTTGCAAAGTAAACTAAACATCCTTTGTTCTCCTGTCCCTAAGGTGTGTGCTCTTAAGGTCACTGATGGAGCTCGCCGCAGGATCCTGAAGGCTGGAGGTACAGTCATGACCTTGGACCAGTTGGCTCTGGCTGCTCCCAAAGGACAGGGCACTGTGCTGCTGTCAGGTGAGGAACTGTGATGAGACTAGGATCATCTCAAAGAACGGAGCAATAATTGTACATGGTGAACCAGCTTTTCCAATAGTTAAATTGTTCTGTTAATGGTGGATCTTGCTCCTGGTGCCATGGTTCCTCAAACATCATGAGATTTATGATGCCTGTCATGTCTGAATAAGATTAAAATACTGGTGTCTCACAACTGATTGAATGTACATGTGCCATGCCGATGAAACAGACTGTCAGTTGACTTAATATTCATGTATAAAAAAATGTTTTGTGGTTCTCCAGGCAGAGAGTAATTTGTTTGGCTGAAACACTGATGTTTGAGACTAAGTCAATTTATTTCTCTTTTCCAGGACCTCGCAAGGGCAGAGAGGTTTACAGGCATTTTGGAAAAGCCCCTGGAACTCCCCACAGCCACACCAAGTGAGTATCAAACTTCTTCTTTTTTAATGTCTTCATTTTAATGACTGCTGTCTGTTGGAATAGCCAAGTAGGCACCAGAAGTAAGAGAAATTTCAAATGTAAAAGCATTCTTGTTGTACACGCTTGGATAGTATCTCTTACAACTTTTAATTATCACCTCCCACTTGGTGCCTACTAAGTGTGACTGAGTGTTTTGATGTAGTGGTACTAGTACCTGTTGTATAACATCTGTGCCCAATTATCTGTGACCAATTATGGCAATGAAATGTTATAGTTAACCAATGATTTAGCTTCATCATTTGGCTGTGCTCCAGCTAAACATTGAACTGTGAACTGTAAGTTGTCACAGGGCCTAAAATACATTGTGTAAAGCTGTTTCTCTACAGGTCATGTGGAATATGGAGTAGGCTATATACATTACATATCTATCTGCTGTATTCTGTATTGCACCTCACTATAAGCCCCTAGTTATCAATGCAAGAACATCACTGATGTGACAGGCCCCGTGCAGCACCATGTTATTGGTTAATTAGCTTGATACAAAGGCCCTGTATAAATGGATGGAAGCCAAGGTTCCACAACATTGCTTTGGCCAATGACATGAGTGAGGGTGTCAAGGATTGCATTTGGGTATTTAAGTTGTGATGAGTCAATCAACAGTTGAATTGGCCTCCCGTATTCAGTGTTTATCCTCCTGAATTATGCACTATTCTAATGTATTTTTTACTCTCTTCCCTCCAGGCCCTACATTCGCTCAAAGGGCAGGAAGTTCGAGCGGGCACGTGGTCGCAGAGCCAGCCGTGGCTACAAGAACTAGTGTCTTTATTTTGTTTTCTCTGCAATACATAGATACAAATAAAGATTGGCGATTCAAAATGAATTATTAATGTCCCTTGTCTGTTTTTCAGATTTCTTGGCTGGGGTAAAAGTAACTCGTTTTCAGTTTAGTCTACTTGGGAATGTGCTTAGCGAATAAAACTATTTGATGTGGTCTACTTATGCTCACAGAGCAGATTGATGTGATTCCTGGTAGTGTGCACCAGTATTGACATCATCCTGCTGAATTCAAAGGCAACTAAACGTGTTGAATATTTTATCAATCGTTTTCAAGGATTATATTGATTAATGATTGTTCCACATGCTGTTGCCAATCTATGTACTTAGAAAATGTCACAATAATACTGAATCAACAGTCATGCGTCACCTGTGTTGTGCTCTGGCGCCGTCAATGATTGGGGAATGTCGATGGGTGGTCCACAATGTCTTTCCTTATCACCATTGGACTTCCTCTGCGCCGCTCACACTGCCGTGCCCTCCCGTTTGTGAGACACTTCCTGGGTAAGAGCCATAGAGCTTTCCGTCGGAGCAAGCAAGCAAGCGACTTCACCTCGTCGCACGGGGAGCTAGAATGAGGTAATTTGTAGCAGTTTGACAACTTCATACGGGTTTGCTTTTTTATAAGTTTGATAACCTGTAACGAACTAGACAATTGCCTTGGTTATTATAGCGCGTTAGCAACATCTGTGTATGACAACTGGCTAGTTGTATGTGGCTATGCTAATGGTTGTCAACAAGCTAGCTAGCTAACCAGTTATCTTACTAGCCGCGCTTGTGGTTACAGCTGTGAAAAACTAGCTAACTGAATAACGTTTGAACTCGTAATATGTCAGCAGACTGTCTACTCACTTGGTGTGTATAACCAAGTTAGCTAGCTAGTAACTTAGTTAGCTGTGTTGTGCTATCCAATAACAGTCAATACATGCCTGAGTCCTGACAGCTACAGACAGCACTTCCACTTGTCAAGTATTTGACTTGCTAATGACTTTCTTTGTCTGCTACAAGTTGATTATTCTTTCGTCCTCAGATTACCTTGTCTCAGTACTATCAGCAGGATGTTATAGACCTCATTCTGTGTGATACATTAGCTACCTAGCATAATTATGTTTTCAGGGCGATCCTTGCCAGCTTTGTTATCTTCGACTCTTGTTTGACATTTGCTAGTGAGTTAGCCCAGACATGATATAAAAATACAGAAAGCACAGATGCGCAAAATGTTGTTGTATTTCTATACGAGAGGGTCTTTGGCTGGCCGACGTTCTTTCAGTCTGAGCCAAATGTATCTCTCTGTGTCCGATATGAAATACTGGGCTCATGTAAAAATGGGTCTGATATGTTCCGAAGTCAGTCAGCACGGTCATTGTGAGGCAGTATTAGCCTGGCGATACTGCGTGTCACCGCCCTGCAATTCAAGCACGTAAGGTACAACAATGGGTCAAGGCACACACAAGAAAAGTTGTTATCAGACCTGGATGTCTGCCAAATATTGATTTTGTCTGCACCTTACATAACAGGTCCCGACTGAATATAATAGTCAACACATTGTAACAGGACTGTTTTTTATAGTTTGAAATATCTTCATATTGATGACAATAATTGACCCAGTCTGCTTTCAATACCTTCTAATATGAGGAAACGTTGCGTATGTTGATGACACAGGCATGTGAAATGTGGGTGATGTGTCACAAAATTATGTCGGCCCAAAACCGTATCCAGGTCTCTAATCTGTACTAATCTCAATTCCACTGGGTACAAATTGTGAAAGAGGTTAGGTGTCTGGATGAACGCCACCCATCTGAATAAACTCAGTTTGTTAACCTAATATGTCTTATTTGTTCTCACACAAGCTAATGGCAGCATTCATTTCCTGAAATCAAGTTGAGTCAGTGTGAGTTTATCCATATTGCGTGACATGATTTCAAGGCATGCTAGACACTCACACAGACACGCAAACAATTTTCCCTCCTTACCACGAGTGTGCTGCCCTGCAGCACTTGCATTTCTCCAAATGGCAAGTGAGTCACTCACCTTTGGAACAGTAAAATTCAAGTGTAATTTTAGAGACAGGACATGTGGACTGTTCACAATGAAAGCCTGTTTGAGGTGAGTCTTAGCTGATTCCTGTAGGCTAGATCATGGTTTAAATTGGACTGCTTATTAATAAAATAGTTTTTGTTTAGTTTGTGGATCATAAGAGAGGCTTAAGTCAAATGCTTTAAATGTCACTCAGTATAACACATTTTTTTTGCCAACTAGGCATAAATGTTCAGGTGGGCTTGTGTTGTTCAGTGCCTTAAGCTGCTAATTTCATCCATGCTCCTTTAACAGAATTAATGAATAAACCAAGGCTGCATTTCATTCCACAAAGTTGCTCTCTGTTCTGTGCACACTCCCTCCTCTTCACGGGCCTGATAGGTGAAGGCACTATGAAGGAGACATGGTGGAGTAATAGCCTGCGCCTCCCCAGTCGTCTCCCATTCCTAAAGGGGAGTGAACGAGTGCAGAGGGGAAGAGACAACTTTTTAGTATGAAAAGCGCCCCATTGTGCTAATTTGCTTGAGGACATCATTTAAAACAAATGTAACACTGACACTAGTACTTTCCTCCCTGACTTTTCTCTCTAGGTATACATATCTATGGGAAGGAACATGAAGCTTGCCCCTTGAACTCAAGGAAGGACTTAACCATGACATAACACAACAATCTCCGTGGAACAATCTAGTTCATTTTTCTGTTTTGTCTTATCTTTTTTTTTGTTGTGTTATTTTCCATCCTGCTCGCCTGTTCCACCTCTCTCTGTGATGGAGATACAAATATAGGATCATGTGGCATTTTCCATTTGGCTGAGACTGTTATTTTTTTTTTTATCTTACTACTGTAAAGTTTGCTCGTCTCTGAAAGGCTGACCTTGTCACTCCGCTCTCCTGCCTACCACATATCACTGAAGCGAGGAACACATATCCATGGAGGTCTCCCACAAGACCTGCACTTTTGACCTCATTTAGGTGTTAATGATCATTTGACCAGCACTTTCCACGCAATATTCCACAGCAATCTAGTGCTAAGTGAATTGCTATAGCCTCCTTGCAAGAGCAAGGTGTGTTCATTCATGTCTGTCTGATTCATACTTAAACTTTATGTTTTAGATATTTGAATTATCATCAGTATATATATCAGTTGTGCTCAGTTTTGTTTTGATTTGTTATTTAATTTAGTGATGTGTTTTATTGTCATTGAGTTTGACCTGTGTGGCTGTAGCTCCCTACTCTAAGCTGCACTATGATATTGAATCTCACACTAAGATTTTGAACTGTAATTGAAGAATTTTCTTAACTATACTTTTACATCTTTTATATTATATGCATTCTCTAGTATAAAAAAGTGAATTGTTAAATAGTTTTTTGTTGGATTACATGTTTACAAGTGCTGTCCGTCCATTGTTCAAAGGTGGACAATACCAAGCAAATCTAGAAGCTGACAGCACTTTAGAACAAGTCAGACAGTGTCTGGCCAGATAGGAGAGTTATCCTTCAGACTGATATCTGCCAAGTCTGGTCCTTTTTGGATTGACACACTAAAGAGAAGAATCTCCTGTTCATCAGGAAGTCTCACAGATGGATTTCAAACACCAAACTTTTGGAGGTGTTTTTTGTTGTATTGCCTCTAAAATGTAAGCACTGAAGTGGAAGAATGATTTTGAGGAGCTATCAAGGATAAAGATAGAGCATCTGTTTGATTTTTAGGACAGACTGTCAGACAGACAGACAGACATACATATTTTGGGCTTCCTGAGTCATAGTTCTTCCATTGGAGTGTTAGTACGACACACACTAAAAGGTGATGATCAGCGATCAGTAACTTACTCCTAACTCAGTTCCATCCTACACACGACCAACTGTATGAAACACTCACACACCGTCCGCCTGTTGGGAACAAAACGTGAGGGTGTGAAGTATTTTACCTGCCAACTCCCTGGCCTGGACTTGTCCCTCCGGCACTAACAATGCGTTCCCCAGACCCCCCCATTCCGTCCCCAGCCGAGGCCCTCCTTCATGGCCAGTTTGGAGGCTGGGGGACAGGCAGTAACAGCAACAGTAACAGCTGCCCCAACAGTCCTGGTGGTCCTGGGAGCCTTTCCCCCTCTCCTAGCCCCACCCTGACCTCTGCCTCCAACTACGCCCTGACCCTCACCCCCACCCATATCCATGTCCAGCGCCTGTCCCCACGGCCAGGCAAGGAGGCCCGTCTCCTGCTGCCCCTATTAGAGCTGGCAGGGTGCAGCTGCCCCCGTGCCCCTGCGCCCCCCCTCCTGGTTCTGTACTGGTACCCCCCTGGAAAGCGGCGAAAAGGGGTGTCGAGGAGGAGACAAGTGAGGGCATACCTGGCGGAGAGCAGGGCAGATGCTGAGAGGTGGTCGACAGCTGTACAGTGTTTGCTCAGAGGAGTGAATGTCAGCGCTGACACAGGTGAGTGTACTGTTCCACTGGTGCTACAGGTGTGTGTACATACATACAGTTCCAATTGTGAGGCTTACGGTTATTGTGTGGGTGTGTGATGTATATGTCATGTTCGTGTGCCTCTTTGGTCACTTTTTCCATCTCGGTGGTCCAAAGCTGGAGAGAGTTCTTTTTTTCCTTTTTTTTTTTTTAAATCATGGAAGATTGGCACAGTGTCATAATGACAGAGAATTATGCTAGATCAGCACCGTGGATATCATTGGGTATCTGAGGTATGGCTGCATTGATTCATGTTTGTGAGAATAATTCACTCAATTAAGTTTCTCTCCATAAATATAAGATTTTCTGTTTCATTTAAGCCTATTGGTCATACAAGGTGATTTGATGTTCTCTTGATTATGAAGGGCAGAGGAAACATAGTATATAGGCCACTTTAAGTGGGCCATTTTACGAGGACCTAGACATACTAGGCCTACATCATGCTGGCAGTGGCCATGTTATAACAGGTTGATAAAGGCCTAGCCTAGGCTAAAGTATTTCGGCCCATGTAACCGATGTATTTTGGCCATGTTGTAACAGATTGATTTGAGGCTGCTGTATTTTTGTCATGTTATTGACAAATTGATAAGGAATACTGTAAATGCTGCTTTGAGTTATGTAATTGGGGTTCATGTCCGTGGACGAACATATGATTTTCCCATCGTATGTTTGACCATCGTGTGTGTGTGTGTGTGTGTGTGTGTGTACACACGTGTGGTTATCGCTCTAATTCTGTCTTTCCTCTAATTTCTCTCTCGCTCTTATCTGTCCTGCACACACACGGTCGGTATCATCTTGTATCAAATGTAGAGACAGAGAGGGAGGGTTCTCTCCACCCTTCCCACACCACAGCAGCATCCCCCCGCCCCAACGGATAGCAAGGCCATGCTTAATGTTTACTCTGTGTGTCTCTCTTTCACACGCTCTGTTTACCCTCTGTCTGTTTGACTCTATCTCTCTCGCTCCTTCTTTCATGCATCACTTTCCCTCTGCTTCTCACATTAGTCTCCTTTGTGTCTCTCTCCCTCCCTCGTTCTGTATCCCATCTTCTTCCTGTCTCCTTCCTTTGTCTTATCCCCCTTGTCTTATCCACCACTCCTCTTCTGACTTCACCCTCTTTACCAATACATCTTCTGTCTACTTCTCTTCTCCCTCCCTCCCTCCTTCTGTATTTGTTATGCTTGCTGTTTGTGTCATAGTAGCCATCACATTTTCTACATCTATATTCCCTAATCTGTCTCCCCTTTCTCTTTTCCTTTTGTCTTGTCTCGCTCCCCTCCTGTTGTCTGCCTTTCTCTTCCTCTCGTCGTTCTCCCTCTTTTCTCTGCCATTGTAACACTATCAACCCTGTGTCTCTGTATGTCTCTCCCTTGCTGCCATTCCTCTCTGTACTCTAGACAACCTTGTAGCTCCTCCGTAAGGCCCCGTGGTGTCTTATTTAGGCCTGGTGCAGTACAGTGAATTTCGGGTACCTCTCAGTAGTCTAAAGAAGCTTCCATTCATCTCTTCTCCATCTACACTCATTTGAAGTCACATGAGGTCGATAACCACAAATGGGGATGTAGAAAGAGGATGTGAGGAGAAGATGCGTGTTTAGACTACTGAGAGTCTTGAGTGTTTGGTCACTTTATCCATGTAGGTGCTGCTTTGCGATCCGTAGACAATAGTTAAACAGCAGAAGACGTTATACTACGCTCTGAGACCTCGGTTGATAGCCTGCTGCGGTCTCTCCCTACCCTGGACATGGAGTGTTTAATTTTTTATTCTAGATGAAATGCAACCATTAAATTATTAAGCCAATTGATTTGGCAGCTGGTGTTACATGAATGAACATAATTATGTTTGGTCTGATGGAGGCCTGTTGAGATGATATGAAATAGTGCATCAAGTTGCCACTCGAGGTCCAGGGTTAGGAAACACTGTGCTTATTATGGTATTGCTTATGTCCCAAAATGGGTTTGTTTATTACCAGTTTCTGATTATAGTAGTGGTTGCTGTATGTTACTCAGCTGTTTGAATATTGATTCATTGATTTACTTGGACTGCATGGAGATGAAGTCTTGTAGTTCTAATAGAGCTCTGTCCACAGAAATCAGCAAGAACCTGCTGCCTCGGCCCCGACGGCTGCTGCTATTGGTCAACCCCTTCAGTGGGAGGGGCCAAGCCATGCAATGGTGTCAGAGCCACATTCTACCAATGATCAGAGAGGCTAACATCAGCTACAATTTGATACAGACAGGTAGGTAACACACACGCACGCACATAGTAACAGCTGGAACCTGATACAGATAGGTCATATACACACAGTATCATCAGCTATAATCTGATATAGACAGGTAACTCATACGCACACAGTAACCACAACCTCAATGAGACGAATAAGAGACACGGCCACATACACCAACACCAACCCAACTGTAGCGATATTGATCTCTTCTCTCTTCTCCCCCTCTCCTCTCTGCTTTTCCTCTGGTCTCTTCTCTTCCTCTCCTTTTAGAGCGTCAGAACCATGCCAGGGAGCTGATCAGAGAGATCTCCCTCCACGAGTGGGACGGCATCATCATCGTCTCTGGAGACGGCCTGCTGCATGAGGTGTGTGGAGAGGGGGGAGGGGGTAGACATGGATGGTGTGTGCGTGTGTGTGAAGGAAGGTGTATGTAAGTGCGTGTGATGGTGAGATGTAATGTATTTGTTTGCGCTTTCTACAGTTAGCAGATAACATGTTTGTGTGACTGTGCTCTTATGTGACTGTGCCTCTGTCCCACAGGTGATTAATGGTCTGATGGAGCGGCCTGACTGGGAACAAGCAATAAAGACTCCTGTGGGCATCCTGCCCTGTGGCTCTGGGAATGCCCTCGCTGGCGCCATCAACCACCACGCAGGGTAATACACGCAAACCCACGTCAGGGAGCCACACCTCCAAAAACCTTTTATTTTTCTTTCTTTTCAGTTTTGGCTGATTTGAATTCGAATGTATTTTTAGCTGTAGTTCTAGTTGACATTACTCTGTGAGGACGGGGTTGAATAATTTCTCTCATCCCAAAATTAATTTCTCAACTGCTTGATAGATTTCTCAATGCTCTAGATAAACACACACAGTCAGTCTTTTGCTGAGATGGGACTTATTCTAATCAAACTTAAACTTTAGACTTTTGTCCCTACATTTCCATGTAATATATCTTATCCCGCTCACTTCTCTATCAGCTGTTTCGTCATTCTACTGTCATTCTTACTGATAGCCCCTATCTCTCTCTCTCTTTCCTTCTCCCTGTATTATCTTCCTCTCCCCCTCCCCTCCGTCAGCTATGACATGTGCCTTCGTGAGTCCCTCCTCCTCAACTGCTGCTTCCAACTCTGCCGGGGCGGAGTGAGACCCATGGACCTGGTCTCTGTAACGACCAGCCCTGCCCCCTCTCAGAACGGCCGCCCATCCGGTCCCAGAAGACTGTTCTCCTTCCTGTCTGTGGCCTGGGGCTTCGTGTCTGACGTGGACATCGAGAGCGAGAGGTGTGTTTGTGTGTCATTTACTCCTCTCTGTATTGTGACTCCTTAATCCATTCATGTTCAGAAAAATTATTCATTACCTCATGCAAAGTTGAAGTTGACTATTTTTTTTAAACTTTGCATTAAATATCCCTCTATCCATGTTTTTCCAGGTATCGGGGTCTGGGCTCAGCACGGTTCACGCTAGGCACTCTGGTGCGCTTGGCCTCCCTGCGTTCCTACAAGGGCCGTCTGTCGTACCTGCCCCCCTCCATCATCACCTCCTCCCCGGATGCCACCCCACCCCCCCAGCGCAGACCCCTCTCCCGCAGCATCACAGAGGGCCTGGAGGGATTCTGCCGGACCCCCATCCACCGTACCTGCTCCGACATGGGCCTCAGCGAACAGAGGAGCCTACGGAGGGGTGACGGGGAGAGGGAGAGAGAGAGGGAGATGGAGAGGCAGAGAGAGAGGGAGAGGAGGAGGGAGAGGGCAAGGGGAGGAGGAACGGGGGTGGTCAGGGCGAGTAGTTTAGCGGAGGATAGAGAGAGAGAGAGAGAGGGGGAGGTGGGGATGGAGGGGGGGGAGGAGGAGGAGAGGTCAGGGGGGAGTTCGGTGAGGTCGGGGACGAGTTCAGAATCGAATGAAAGGGATGAGTGTAGTATGGGAAGGGAGGATGGACTAGCAGGGAATAGGGAAGAGAATGGAAGGGTAGAGCAGGACTCGAGTGAGATGGAGGAGGAGGAAAGAGGGAGGGATGGGGGTGGCAGCAGTTGCTCAGTGGAGGGGGAGGGAGTGATGGAAGCCAAGGAGGTGGGGGAGGGGTACGGGGTTGATATGGGGCGAGAGGCAGACGAGGATCCTGAGAGGTGTTTCCCCTACCCAGATAACCTCCAAGAGGCCAGACAGACATTACGTAAGAACTCAGCCCCTTCCAGCCAGATAGCCAACGCCATCTTCAACCAGCCCCTCAGCCAGGAGGCAGACCCTGTGAGCGGAGCCTCGTACGGGCCAGAGGAGATGGATCTGAGTGGCACTTACTTCCAGAGAGAGCCTTACCCACTGGATATCGCCCGCGAGCGAGCCCTCACCATCTCCTCTCCCTTCCGCCACTCGCCCTTCTCCTACAAACCCAAATCCCTGGACCAAAACCAGAACGCTTCCCGACCCAGACCCCTCTCCCTCCTCCACCACCCCCACTCCAACTCCCTCCCCCCTAAACTCCCCTCCCTCTCTCTCTCTCTTTCCCCCACACCCCCATCCTCCCCCTCCTGTGCCTCCCCCCACGCTTCCTCTTACTTGGTTCCACGCCCCAACACCCCAAACTCCACCTCCCCCTCCCCCTCCTTCCGCTCCCCCTCCCCCTCATTTACCTTTGATCTCGCAGACCCCGCTGGAGCCCTAAAGAACCGCCCGCCCGTTTACCTTCCCTTCAACTCCCCTAGAGACGACCTCCTACCCCCTCTGGACCAGCCCATCCCCACCCGAGACTGGGTCACCATTGAAGGGGACTTTGTCCTAGTCCTTGCCATCTACCAGTCCCACCTCGGGGCAGACCTCCACGCAGCCCCACAGGCCCGCTTTGATGACGGCCTGATCCACCTAACCTTTGTGCGGGCAGGGATCTCCAGAGCCACCCTGCTCAGGCTGTTTCTGGCCATGGAGAGGGGGGCCCACCTGTCCCTGAGCTCCCCGTATGTGAGCCATGTCCCAGCCAGGGCATTCAGACTGCAGCCCCTCTCCCCACGGGGGACACTCACCGTGGACGGGGAACTGGTGCCCTACGGACCACTACAGGCACAGGTGAGGGAATGGAAAGGAAGGAGAGAGAGACAGTGTTTTTTGTCAGCTTGACTTGGTATTGTGTAGATTATCTGATTTATAAATCATCTTAACACCCACAAAAGAAATGGACATTTATGATACAATGATTTGGGAATCTATTCAGCATCTAGGTCAGGCCAACTGTAGAGAGGAGGTAGGAATGGATGGAGATAGATTAGTGGGAGTAAAACACAGAGGGAGACTGGTACAGGTTGGGGTGATTTACTGGAGGGGGGTGAAGTAAAGAGAGTGTAAGAAATGGTGGTAGAAAGATGCTGGATATGAATGGGAAATAATGGGGGTGGATAAGAGTCTGGTAGAGAACCAGGACGTCAAGCAATGGGGCATGAATCCACAAGCTGTAGTTTCATATGGATATAAAACGTATAGGTTATGAAGGATCACAGGAAGTGATTGAAATGCCGTAGAAGTCTTTAGGTAAAGTACTCTTGTTTTGTGTACACTTAAGACATTGGGGCAAATGAAGTTGTCAGTAAGTATTTAAAACTGATTTAAAAACATTTATTTTCTTTTTTTTTCCCTCAATAAAGCACTTCAGTGTTGAGTAGTAGTGAAAGTAGTGATCATACTGTACGTTGTGAGGTCTGCTTTATTGATGTGCTTACTAAAGATGTAATGTCTTTTGACTTTGTGTAATTTACCACTCTGTTGTATTATATAATCATCATATATAATCATATCTGCTATCTTATCACTTCATTGCTTGTTACCACACACAGTTTATCTTACCAGTGGTTAATGTGTTGTCTGTATCTCTCAATCTCCCATAGGTCCATCCTTCCATGGCCCGGCTCATCGTTGGTGACTCGGGAGTAAAGATTACCCGATTCTGACCAGGGATTGGTTGAGCTGATAAGACGTAATGGCGCATTCTCTCTGGAATGACATAACCTCTGTAGCCATCTACATTCAGAGAGAAAGAGGGGGGGGGGGGACTCAGACTGAAAAAAAGCCTGAATTGCAGTAACTGCTTTTCTGGGGTTTAGTGAAAGGGATCACCCACCGAGCTGCGTGTCGAGTAGGACACGGATAGAGGGATTATTAGCGAATATGAAAACTGATGAAAAATGCGCCTCGTTGCACAGCTGTTGGATTACGCTCAGTTTACCCTGAAAACCGTGAGAACCGCGCAGCCTGGGGGGAAAAAAGAGGGAAACAACAAGTGAATGTGTATGGAAGTGTGTTTATGCAGTGCACGTGTGCAATGTACACATTCTAGTATGCACATACGCAAAAAACACCCTACCTGACCTTGCCTTACTGAGATGGAGAGATCAAAGAAACTAATCAGAACTGAAACTAAAGATGTTCTAGAACTACAAATGTTCTAGAGCATCTTCAAAGGTAGCCACATCCTTGTGCATTTGTAGATTCCCCCTCCCACAACCCCACCAATACCTCTTTCCATCTCAAATTTTCCGTCCCCTATAATGCCTTATCTGCCACTGGACTTAAAGTGCAACTCCTGTGACTTTGCCCTTTCTTACTTGCATAAGAAACCTAAGTCTCCTTACTCAGCAAATCTCCATCCACGTTTATCAGATGGTCCGTCCGTAGATTACAGGAAAACAAAGCAAGGCTTTGTACACTGACAAGGCAATATTAGTAGATCTAAGAAATGTCAGTACTGTACTTGTGTGCGTCAACTTTCAGTGAACAGAAGATGTGTTTATTAGCAAAGCCACAGACTATTACTCATATGCCAGTAAAGTTAGAACAACACTGAAAAATAAAGCTTTTCACGGGTATTACTGTAGTAGATCTATATGGGACTGTTGAACAGTGGCCATCATGGTGTATTTTGCATTTGCCTGTTTTTCTTAGCAAAAGGGTGCATGATGATGATGCTTGTGATGCTGCAACAGAGAAAACATAAGATTGCCTGAACAAAGCAAGCTTTGTCAGTGGTTTTATGTTTTCACAGAATCTTCTGAAGTTCACATGTAGCCCCAGAACGCTGGTTGTTTTCAGAAATGATCACTCATATGAGTGAACTGCCTTTGAAAGTGTAATCTTACAAATATTTTTTTACATACCTCCATTGTTTCCAATTCTGGAGATTGACGATTTATCTGTGGATCAATTCTGGAGTGTTCTGAATAGAAAATCAGAACACAAATATTTAGATTGGGCTGTAGCTAATGTTAAAAGGAACCAGATTAACTAGTCTTGTGATGAAAAACAGAAACGTTCCTGTGTCTCTTGTGTTTTTAAAGATAAAATCATTAATGGACCACATGACAGATTATTGATTACCCTTTTGAGGACTTGAGGACTGGTCACAGGCAATGTAGTGCCTCCCAACTCAAATCGTACATGGGGAAATGTGGCTGAACTATGTGGTCTTCACATGTTCAATGTGTTTTAGTCAACCATAAAAGCATACCCTGGCTACATTTATGACAAGAACAACATGATGAATTTAATGAGCTTGTATTCAATCAGTTTTGAGTGCCTGGGGCTGTTTTAGTCACAGTACCCACAGCGCCTTGATATGGATTGGTCATGTCTGAGTAACTCAAGACCTTTGTGTTCTTTTACCTGCTGATGTTGGTCCCTATAGACCCCAGCTATCCATCCCTGGTCATGGAGGGTAAACATTGCAGGTAGCCTTGAGTTCCAGGCTACTAGGCCTTCCTATAGTGTTGTCTGCCCCCTGGCAGACTACAGTGCAGGATATATAGGCCTATACCAAGCTTACCTCTAATGGCCCAGAGAAGAGTAAATTAAACACAACTTTAGAGACTGGACTATGCTTTTGGGCTGACATCAGTGCATTATGAAATAGAAGAGTCTTTTGAATTTTTGAAAAATGATTACAAAACCGTTTACTCTCAATTTTACGAGACTAGTTGTGAAAATGTAAACCTGATGGATTGCTTATTGTGTATGACCAGGGTTTGGACCATAATGTTTTTGAGCAATTTGATATGACTGTGGGGGGGGGGGGGGGTGTCCCCTTTCTTGATAATGCCAGTAAGATGAATTGTCTATAGTTGATTTTGCCTGTAATAAAATTGTAATTATTACTAAAATGAAAATATATAATATACATATATATAATGTACAGTTCATAGTTATGTATGGTTTAAAATGTTTTGTTTCTCTTCTTAAAAGAATAAATTTAACTTCTCTGGAGCAAGTTATTCTCTGAAGCAAATCCTCTAATCCCTGTTTTTGTGCCTCAGGAATACCCAACATGTTATTTTTAAAACATTAGTAACATTTTATTAGTAAAACATGGAACATCAGAGCTGTTCACGTGCCATTGACTTGCTTTCATGTCCTTAAGAGTGGAAAAAATAACGTCATCAACAACATTCTTTACATATTTATCTCAGACACCATTGTTTAAAGCATAACATAATACACACAGTCTAGCCCCAGCATCTGTCTCCTATTTTAATCAGTCCCTGTACAACGATAAACAAGGAAGCCGATCTCTCAGTCACTTTTCCTCCTTCCCTCTCTCTCTAGTCTACCCCTGCCATGGTATCTTGTTATGCCCTGCTCCCCCTCCTCCTCACATACCCTTCCTTTTCCCTCTCTTTGAAATGGTCTCAGACTCCTTCCATTCAATATCTGACTATGCCATTCCCTTGTCAACCAGGGCCAGCTCTAATAAAAATGTCCTTTCTTCCTTTGGGTACAATAGATTGTTGGCAGCAATAGAGTGGTAATCTTGCTTTCTATCCAACCACATACTGTGATCACCTCAAGCAATGGAAAGACGCTCCCCAATTTCATTCTTGTACTCATTATGCTCATTGGAGTCTGTGGCATAAACGCTGTAGTAGCCATTTGTTAGGCAAACGACTAAGACAGAGGTGCACATTTTATACCTGTATGTTCTCTTTGCCGAGTTTCTGTTTTGTAGAGCTGATAATAAGTTCAATGTCAAGAAACAATCCCTTTCCCTTACATGTGGAATCTGAAATGATTGGAAAAGCATGATTGTGAAGCTCAACATTGACCTTTGATAAGGTGGGTGGAATTTGCCAATTGTTTCCCAATCTTCAAAAGGCTGAGGAGACGCTTAATGCTTTACCCATAGTTCAGAAAATGTAGCCAGTGAGAAGAGAGAATGTGGGAAACTTCCCAAAAAAACACCTGAAGGTATGTACTTTTTTATTTGTGTGTGGATCCTGAGAGACACTCCCCTAGGTGGTTAACTTGGCCCCTAAACTCATTTCATTAAAAAAAGAAAAAGCAATCTCCCCGTCCATCTTGGCTCAAATCAACGTTCCGAAATGGCGCACCCTGAAAGCTCCTTACAAGCATGGCCGCTAGCGAAGACGATCTTCTTCTCTGTCTTACAAAAGTTGTCGTCATTTCCTGTACCACCACCTCCTTTGTCTGTGCCCCAGGTTTCGCTACGCAGGCTGGTTATTTATTTATTTCCTTTTTTATTTTGAGGATATATTTACATATATATCCATTATTTTTTCGGTTATTGAATGACAGTCGACTCTGAAATATTTATGCCTAAAAGCAAAGCGCCAAAAATGGATGACCTGGACTACAGTGAGTACAACGTATAACAAGCTGTGCTATCGTCTCGTAACAACAACACCACCACCACCACTATCTTCACATAGCTTAGCCAATAGTTAGCAGCAGGTATTTCACAACAGGATATCAGTTGTTTTTTAAGAAACTAAAGTAGAGCTTCATATTGTGTCTTTAAGATGGCCATACATGGTTGACATCTCATCTTTTTATCCAGTGTTAATCTATATTCAGATGATGCATATTCGCAATGTAACGCATAGCTAGCTATGCTAACAATTGGCTAAAAAGCTGCTGCTGTGTTGGCTAGCTAGCTAAAGTTGCCATGCCAAAGAGCGACTTGCATCTACTGTTCTAGGCCTCATAAGTACATAGTTAGCTTTCATTATAGTACCTGGTCATTTGACGTTGTTACGGAAAATAACTGTCTTGTCAAGAAACAAAACAATTAGCTAGCTATTCATTTCCCTCTGGGGGCGGGGTTGTTGTTGACCAGCAGCTGTCAGATTTTGCATAAAGACATGAATGAACTCCATCGCGGGCCGTGGCCAGGGTCCCTCGTAGTAGGGAGGAACACTAGCATTGGCTGGTCACTGCACAAACCACTGAGAACTGTAGTTTTCATTATTAATAATCCAATAAATCGACTGTTATCAAAAATCTCTGATGCTTGACAAACGATTGGTTAAAGGGACAGTTCACTCTTAAATCAAAGTGTCATGTTTTTTAGAGCTCACGAGTAACCTGTCTAGATGAGTCCATATCTGTTGTGTGGGTCCAGCTATATATGCCTCAATCTCAAATGAATGGATTAGATAAGAAAATACCATACCATTTATTCAGTGCTTATCTTTTCCAATAATTTGAGGTTGAGGCCTATAGCTGGAAATACACAACCAATAGCATGGTTTGTGGTTGCTTCTCTACACGACCATTGAGCTCTGAAAACATCTGATGAACTTTTTGGAGTAAACTGTCCCTTTTAAGATGTGTCTAATGAATTAGTGCTAAATGTAAACATGCAGACAACCTGTTCCTCAATACAAAAAAATAACCTCTTAATTCTCTCTGTCACCAACTAGCTTAGTCTTCCATTTCCAACCTCAGTGTCACATGGCAGAATGTCAGGATTCCAGGGAATGTTTTAGAGTAGAGCCCTGCGGCTAGAGTGTTTCAGCTAATTGATTTTAAACTCGTTTTTTCTTCGTCTCTCTATACAGTAGCCTATTAACGTGTCACTCAAATTATTTTACAATTAATGCTGTAGACCAGTTGGTATTCTGAGCTGTTAGAAGTGGTTCAGACCGCGATGAACGTTATTACTGGACCAGCACATCAACATGGCATTGAGACACATCATCGACAACCTGATTTTCCACATACGTTTCCATTTGACCACACAAGCAAAATGGATGCATTAGGTACAGGTCAGTGAGTGGAGAAGAGAGGACTTGACAGGCAGAGATTTAGAGGAAATTGAACAATGGTTGGAATATGGAATGGCATGGATTTAACATGAATAGTTGTAGTGTTTTGGAACGATGATGTGTTTTGCTCAACTCTAAATTTAAATTTTAAAATTCTATGCAAATATGCAAATACACACAGCTCATCACCCTATTGCATTCTCTCTAGTTTATTGCATGTTCTATTGCATGTTCCTCTTGTTTTAGTCTTGTCTCTCTCCAATTACCCATGCCGCTTCCTATCCCCTCATGTCCTCCACCTCCCCCATGCCATCATATTTAATTGGACTATTTAATCAAATGTTCGCCAACAACAGGACTGTTGTTCCATGATTCTCACTGGTCGTACTTAATAGGTTCAATCTAGCAACACAGTAGAACAGTAGGCTGTTATTGTTCAAGCATTAATACCAATAACAATACTTGTCCTCTGTCCCCCTGTGTAGTCCCAGTAGACCTGAGCCCAGAGGAGCGCTCTGAGCTGGAGGACATCCGCAGGAGGAAGGGCGCTCTGCTGCAGGAGATCCAGAGGCTCAGAGATGAGCTACGGGAGGCCATCATCGAGGTGGAGGGCCTGGAGACCAGCACCGAGGGCAGGTGAGATTACACACAAGATGGTGTCTGATCAAGGTCTCCGTAGACCAAAATGTCACTGTCTATTTTTTTCACGCCTAAGATACAAGGTGACACACACACACACACACACACATAAACAAAGAAACCTGTTTTACTGAATATTGCCCCATTATTACACCGCATTATTTAGTGTGTATCACAGTCCTCCCTCTAGTGCTCTAGCTGTGAAATAGGTGATTATTCCAGGATGATTTAAAAAAATAATAATAATAATTATACAGCAATGATTACAAGGAATTAATGTGACAGCTGTGTTTCCAAAAATAACTAATTTGTGTCAGGGTTATGTTGGCATTCTGCAATATCCTCTACCTATCTAACAAAGTTTAAAGCATGGAGGCAAAATGGTTTAGACACTTTATCAAAATGGTGCCTTGGGAGTGGCAGATTTCTTGCCCTCTGTTTACTTATGGTCACCTTATCATTTCCAACCTCCAGTTGGCACGTTCATCTCTCCTATCCCTTGCAACTCTTTCCTCACGTTGTTGTTAGGCCTAGAAATGTAGGCTTTTCTTAGTCAACTCGCCTGGTAAAATATAGATTTAGAAAGCAGTGCCTATTAGCTGTTTTCCCTCCCTCTCTACTCCATTCTCTCCATTCTCCCCATGAACTGTATGCATTATTGATGCAGAGTTATTTGTGTTGAATGTGATCCCCTCTCTCTCTCACCTCTCTGCAGTAAAACCCTACAGAAGAACAGGCATGTGGCCATGGGGAGGAAGAAGTTCAACATGGATCCTAAAAAGGTTCGGAGGAGAAATCTGTCTGATCTCCCCTTTTTCGCTCGTCTTCCTCTCTCTCCATTTCATCCCAATACATATCTTACTTTTTTCTTCAACCCTCTGCCACCCACTCCTCTCTCTCTCCTCAAATCTGTCTCATTTCTTCTCTCTCTGTCTTCTCCCCCCATCTTATTGGTCTCTCTACTGTACTTGTTGCTATCTGTTAATTTGTGTGTGTGTCTGTGTGTGTGTCTGTGTGTGTGTCTGTGTGTGTGTGTGTGTGTGTGTGTGTCTGTGTGTTTCTTTTTGTGTGAGTGCAGGGCATAGTGTTCCTGGTAGAGAATGAGTTGCTCAGACACACCCAAGAGGACGTTGCCCAGTTTCTCTACAAAGGAGAGGGCCTCAACAAGACTGCTATTGGAGACTACCTGGGAGAGAGGTACCATCTCTCTTTCTCACCATACACACAATCTGGTGATCTCTTTCACTCCTGCCCTCTATTTTTCTCACTAACTCTGTTGTTCTATCCCCTTAGGGATGAATTCAACCTTAAAGTTCTGCAGGCGTTTGTTGACCTCCATGAGTTCACTGACCTCAACTTGGTCCAAGCCCTCAGGTAAGTTCTGAAGCCATCTGTGGTGGTGTTTCCTTCTGTCCATCTCCATCCCCCATGTTCAGTGTCCTGTAACCTGAGTTTGTATTTTTTAGGGTGTAGGGATAATCCCTGTGCCCAAAGTAGGTTTATAAATAAAAGGTACACACTGAAATCATTGACATGCCGGATGGTTAACCATTTATTTCAGTCTGAAACAGACAGGGAGACTTGGTCTGTACAGGGAGCAGTTCCACTGTCAGAGTCAGCACAGTCTCTCAATGTTACCGTGCCAACTTGAAACATTTGTACAGGGTGCATAACAGCCAAGAAACAGTGCTTATTGTAAGAACTTCCTTATCAGTTTTAGCTCGGAAGCAATGGTCCATTTGTCCTTGAGCAGGCTGAGTTGTACCATCCTCGACACGATAACAAGGAGCAGTGGAGGAAACAGAGCAGACAGTTTTCTGAGACACAGTCAGCGTTCAGTCAATTGGTTACATAGTACTTCTAACATTATTACATTCTGCTTGATTATATCTTATACATATTTAATTGAATACTTGATTATACTGGTTATAATGTCCAGTCAAAAGCTGTTATACCCTCACATAAGCATCATGGCAGTCTCTCTCTCTCTGTCTCTCTCTCTCTGTCTCTCTCTCTCTCTCTCTCTCTCTCTCTCTCTCTCTCTCTCTCTCTCTCTCTCTCTCTCTCTCTGACCTTTAACCCCTGACTGACCTGTGTGTGACCCCTGTAGGCAGTTCCTGTGGAGTTTCCGTCTGCCCGGAGAGGCTCAGAAGATTGACAGAATGATGGAGGCCTTTGCCCAGAGATACTGCCACTGCAACCCAGGGGTCTTCCAGAGCACTGGTACACACACACACACACACACACACACACAGAGATACTGCCACAGCAACCCAGGGGCCTTCGATAGCATACACACTCATACACTATCCCCTTTGTATTTTCTTGCTCACTTGAGAACAAACACACCTCCCTCCATACACACACACTCACACACACTCACACACGCCTTCCCTCTCGTTCTCAGACACCTGCTATGTGCTGTCGTTTGCCATCATCATGTTGAACACCAGCCTCCACAACCCCAACGTCAGGGACAAGCCTGGGTTGGACCGCTTCATCTCAATGAACAGAGGTATCAATGAGGGGGGAGACCTGCCAGAAGATCTGCTTAGGGTGAGTGTGGGTGTTGTGTGTCGTAGGGGGGGTCCGTATTTTGAATCCCTGTTGTTGATTGTCTTTCCTCTCATCCTCGTCCTCCTGTCTCTCTGTTCCAGAATCTTTATGATAGCATCAAGAACGAGCCCTTCAAGATCCCTGAGGATGACGGCAACGACCTGACGCACACCTTCTTCAACCCCGACAGAGAGGGCTGGCTCCTCAAGCTAGGTGAGAGGGCACCGCCTGGTGGTGGGATGGGGTACTACTGATCTAAGCTGGGGTTAAATTTATGGGGTTTAAGAATTTGACCAAACAATACTAACTAAAATTATATGTTTTGTTTGTGTTTTAATAAAAAACTTGTAGATAGAAATTTTGTGGTTGTCTTAAGATAAGCTGGCTAATACCATGTTTAATACCATATCTATAAGGAACTCCGACCTCGTTTTTGTTTTTTAAAATGGCACTGATAAATGTGGTGTGTACTGTGGGCTCCTTTGTACTCTGTTCTCTCCTAAGGCTTTGTGCTGTGATGTGCCTGCCCTCCTTCTCTCTCTGAGGTTTACAGTAAGGACCATGATACACTGGCAATGTGTTGAGGCAATTCTGCCAGGCAATTGTTTATAGAGTGCAACAGGTATAACTCAACTATAGTTGCCAGGCAATATTGCCTCAGAAACTTGCCATTGTATTGATGGCCTTCAGACTGCCATTGCGCGATGGTGAAGTAGACATCCGAGTCCACTGAGTCTTCAGTGTCTCACTCTCTTGCATCATGGCAGTCTGAACCCTTCATCTTCTCTTGCATGGCGGGGCCTGTAATCTGTTTGTCACTAATATCTCTGCTGTCTTTCTCCCTCTCTTATTACCCCCCCCCCCCTCTCTTCCTCCCTCTGTCCGTTCTCTCTTCCCTTCCTCCGAAACCTCTGGTCCCTGTTGTCTCTGCTTCCCCCTGCGATTTCCACACTCTACTGCTGCTGCTTGTTTCTCAGGAGGTATGTACTGAGAGAATGACTGTCAGAAGACACTGTGACAAAACCTTTTTTATCAATAAGGAGTCATTAGCAGCCACAATGGCTGCCAGTTAGTGTAGAACCTGTACTGTCCACACAATGTTGACATGCGTTTTTGCTTCACACAATCACATTGATAGAAGGTAACAACATTAAAAACATAAATGTTCTTTATGCCTGCTCATGCTATTGTGTGATATGGACAAGGATGACCAAAGTATACAATGTGACATTGAATTTGTGTGGCTGTATTTATTGATTATTGCACAATGTGTTGTTTATATACAGTACAGCACATGCTGTATAATGTGGGGGCAATTTATCAGCAAAATATATTGACTGTGTGTCCTGTCCAGTCAACATTATGCTAACCTGCATCCCCTTCATGCTCCTAACGTCTGTGTGCTTGTGTTTCAGGAGGACGGGTGAAGACCTGGAAACGAAGATGGTTTATTCTCACAGACAACTGCCTCTATTACTTTGAATACACTACAGTGAGTTATCATTGCTCTCATACATGACAGTATGATTCCCCCATGGCTGCTGTGCATGAATCAATTCAGAATGCTGTCAAATGTGTAATGGAAGTGTTGGTTAACCTTCAGGGCATGACATAACACTTTGCAGTATTAGTTATGTAACAGAACGATGTAAAGTCTAGCAGTGTGGTGCAATGTTGAATTTGTGTGCGTGTGTGTGTGTGCCCTTAGGATAAGGAGCCCAGAGGTATCATCCCTTTAGAGAACCTTAGCATCCGTGAGGTTGAAGACCCCAGGAAACCAGTGAGTCCATTCTCCTTCTCTAAAACGCTTATTCACATCCAAATACAGACGCTGGATAGCCAGTAATGAATATTGGACGTATATGAACAAATCTGAAGAATCAGCATACTGAAATGCACGCTCCTAACCCTTGGGAGTTCTGCTGTGAACATGTACTGTATCACATGCATGTGTATGTTATTCTGACTCCGTACCGTACATGCCCCTATCTCCTCAGAACTGCTTTGAGCTGTACATCCCCAACAACCGCGGCCAGCTGATCAAGGCATGCAAGACGGAGGCAGACGGGAGGGTGGTGGAGGGGAACCACAACGTCTACCGCATCTCTGCCCCTACCCCCGAGGAGAAGGACGAGTGGATCCACCACATCACGTAAGGAGGGCTGGAGGGATAGGTTCAACAGAGCATTTGACGGCTGTCTGTAAGGAGTAGAATGTAACACATGAACCGTCCTTTTTCTCTTTCTTCCATTTATTCCATCCACAGTTCTGCTGTCAGTGTGGACCCCTTCTATGAAATGCTCGCTGCCAGGAAGAAACGCATTTCCCTAAAGAAGAAAGAAGAACAACCGTAGACCATGCCTTCCCTACTCTTCTCCTTTCCACCCCCTCCTCCTCCTCCTCATCATCATCTCTCATTCCAAACACGGGACAGAAGCCTTTGTCCCCCTTTATTCCTAGACTCATTTACTCAATCTATTCCTCCATCCTCAGTCCCCTACTTGTTTCTTCTTGCTATCCTGTTTAAAAGGGCCAGCACATAAGGTTCAGAGTTAACAGCTCATCCACTACTGCTGCTGCTTGGACTGCCCTGGTCTACACTACTCGGAAGTGTCCACTACTGCCCTCCACACTTCAGCGAGTGCACTCATTCAAGCCCCCCCCCCTTTCATCACTACAGTCCCCTCTTTTCTCTGGCATTGAAGTGAACTGTGAAATACATGTCTTATTCAGGGTAGCAAGCGGGGCCAATAAACCTTAAACCACCATCTTCTTCCATCACAGTCATAGAGTGCATCTCAGTAGTCTGAAGAAGCCTCCTCTCCTCACCACCTCAGTTTTCTTGATAAGACGGGGTAGGTAAAAGCAGCATGGGGGAAGCCTACACGTGTATGTGGTTTCAACCTGTCTACTTCTTATAGATCAGTGTAATATTGATGAAGGTAAAGATACAAGGAGAGGAAACCACTTTAGACTATTGGGATCTAGCCATAGTTTTCTACTGTACTCTACTCTTACTGCTTGGCTCCAGGTTAGTATGTCTATATCAGCATTATCAAAGTCACGCTTTAATACTGTAGCCTCTTTGTCAAGGAAATGTCGGTGGCCATTGCTGTTTGTATTGTAAGATGCATCTTAATTCAGTGGTATTGACTGCTCAAGCCTAGGTAAATTGACTTCTCCTGTTAAGAATGACTGCTTTTTCTCACTTAATTGGACAGAAATATGTCTGATAACGTCCATGACTTTCAGCATACCTGAAAGTAGCAATGTGTTGTTTAAAAAAAAACTAAAACAAAACGCATGGTAACACTGAGTTGCCTGTTATGCCTTCATAACGTTCTCATGTCTCTCTGCTCATGTCAGATTGTTAATATTGTAGCCAGGCCATCTCTTTAGAAATGTTCCCTTAAAGCTGACGAACAATAGGAACATTGAGCAATGAGCTACGGCATTTCCTTCACAAGACTCCTGATACTCTCCTTCATACAGACACATAACTGTTAAACCCAGGTCTATACGCTATAGTGGGTTTCAAGAAGAAGTTACAACGGCAGCTTATTACAATGTATACTTTGTTTTATTTGTAAATACATGTTAGTATATTTGTTTACAACACACATAGAAATGATTTAATTTATTGTTTATTTTTGTCTAATCTTTTTTTTTTTGTACAAGCTACTGTAGGACTGCATGTTGAGATGAATCAAAGCATCTTCCATACATACTGATGGACCAGGCTCGTGTTAGTATTGGCTGCATTTGAGAAAGACTGTTAGTGTTCCCTGTTACCTGACAAACGAGAATTTACCTCAGATTTTTTACCCCTAAGGTAGAAGTTGCCCTTAACCAAAGATCCCAGATCATGTGCGCCTTTTCCCAATCCTAATCTTTATCATTAGGGGGATGCAAAGCCAGCTGATCCTGTGGTCAGTGGTTACAAGCAATGTCAACCCAATTTCGGGCTGAGTTAAGCACAAATATTAGCCCCCATCTGTTGTAATAGCTTTCTTTCCTGGTTTTTGCTGATAGGTAAAAGAACTTGATAGGTGTCTGCACATACAATGGAGACCTATCAAGTTCTTTCACATCTTGAAGGAAAGGAAGACTGTCATGACTTTCATCTGATACAGCTAAACATTTTGACTTACAGTGATTTAATTGTAGGACAACAAAACAAGGAACACTAATAAATCTTTCATGTATTTCTCATTATCTGAAGTATTCAGATGTTATGAATTGATAACAATGTTAAGGATACATGTCTAATGATACATTTTGCTTGAATTTCCCCATAGATATTTGCTTATTTGCATTAGTGGTTTATCATTGAATTGACAGTTTTAGATATGTTATTAAGGCAAATGCAGAATTAGGACTGTTGTATACTGCACTTTATCAATTTTAGAGTTCCACAGGCTTTCAAAGTGCTGTTCTTGTAGATTGACAATACTAAATATCTTTAGTACCCTCTGGTGGTTGTCAGACAGTACTGCAATGTCCTCACTGGGTTTGCTATAGAAATGTAAAATGCCATCACTAGATAAATTCAGTTGACTGACTCGCAACAACTACCACAGATTTTGATCAAACGTTGTTTACATAACAAAAATACAGCTCCTAATCTGAATTGTCACCTCTGTGACTATACATAGAGGCCTTGTTCTGTTCTCAGAGTGTTGTTTAGTGTGGCCCTATGGCACAGATCTAGGACCAGCTTACCAGTTATGTCCAGGGGGGAAAAAACACAAAACTGACCGTGTATCAGTGTCTAGGCCCTACTGAGCTGACCTACAGATACTGACTTTCTACACTACATTACACTGACACCTAATGGACCTACAGTATCTGGGTATTCTTGAAGTGCAAAGTTGCCAAAACGTAGTTGGGACGTCAAACTTTTCCACTCAACAAAGACTGACTTCTTCAACTGTAAGAAAGGACACTAACTATACTTCTGCCCTCAAGACCCCACCACCACCTCCCAGAATATTGTTTTATTTTGTATTTATTTATTTTATTTACAGCGAGGTAAAGATGGATAGGTCATCTGTGCTAAATGTAGCAAAACAAAACCACGGTACACTGGTGCCAGTAAACTGTTGTGAAACAATAAAAAGTGAATTGAGACAATTCTCTTTGAGTGATTGTGAGTGATTTGTCCTAGAGGCGGATAAGCTGTGACCAGGTACATTTGTCTGTGTTGTGTTGTTTTGCCACGTTCTCTGTTGAATTAGCATAAGGGCACATTCAACTGTGGGTGTGTGAGTCAGTACGTATGTAAAAGAAGAACAGCTGATTTAGTAGTACTTAAATTGGCAGATTAAATGCTCTGTGTCTCTGTGAATCTGTGTCACTAACTCTGATGCGACGGGGCTGCTGCTCAGAGGCGTTAGGAACAGTGAAGAAGGGGAGGGGACAAGCACTTCAGGCTTAAAGGGGTCGTCCAGGTTCAAACCTTACAGTGCAGAGGTGTGTGAGAGAGAGAATGTACGGAAAGGTCAGGTGGGGATGGACGATAACACTAATCTCTACCTACGGTATCCCTGGGCATCCTCATCTAGTGCTGCCCCTGGTTTGGCTGGGAGACGGAGATTAAAGTGTAAGTGTATAGGACATCAGATTAAAGTGTAAGTGTATAGGACATCAGATTGAAGTGCATAATGCTATCAATGAAGACGAGAGTAGGCCTCAGGCTCACAAGGGTATTTAACAAAGCAGGGTCAATGATTTAGCCTCCTTACCCAAATGTTATCAATAGTCCATGTTCATCCCTAGGATTCTTTCAAAAACAGAAAACATATCTGATTCTTTTCAGCTCATGCTTAGCTGATCTATCTTGGTTAAATGAATTATTTTAGCAGCCTTTTTCTTATTCAAAGTGTTTATTTACAAAAAAAATTCATGTTCAAGTTCCTCAAGTCTTTTTTCTGGTACAGCGTGTAGTAATGGCTGAGACAGACCTGGGGTGAGCCTGGCTATCACAGGGCTTTTATATACAAGGGTTTAGACACACAGACGAAGCCAGATCCGTCATATATTTCCAAAGCCACAGTATTATTACCATGACACCATCACAGACGTTTTCAGATCAACTCTCTCATCAACTACTTTATTAGCCTTTCGGTAGGCTTAGTATATTATTAAAGCAGTATTCCACCCTGTGATAAATAATAATAAAGAAGTAAAAATTGGCCCACAAACAACAAGTTTGTAAAACATTGTGAGTGACTCCTGTCAAACCTTGACTTCAAAATTCACCTTACAGCTGAAGCCTTCAGTCAGGTCTCGAAACAATTGATTTGAAACCATTTTTAAATAAACAATCATAAATACTTAGATATAACTGGCGAAATAACACTTAAAAAGTAAGTTAATAAAAAAAGGACAAAACAAATTTTCTCTAACTTTTCTTTGGTTTCTTTGGTTTAGTAGCTGTATATTTAGAGGAATCTTCTTTCAAAGAGAATCCAATGGTCAATCTTCACAACACTTACTAGCTACCTCTCTCATCAAGTCTACCACCCTAAGTCACCACATTCAAAATACATTTGACAGGCCTGCTAAATTGATGCTGTGTAAAAACAAATATTTATCAACGATATGACAATATGTCATATTATCCTTGTGTGTCACTAAAGCCATAGTAACACCATTGACATTTCAGTAATATTAGGGAAGGATCCAAAACTAAAGCTAGAACAATAGATAGTATGGTACATGTAATATCAAACATTGAATAAAAAACAACAACATTTTATTTCCATAAAAAAGTCTCTGGGGATGGACTAGTCCCATGTCTTTAGGCTAAAAGGAAGGCATTGTTTTAGAGTTTTAGGGGTGAATGTGGTGTGTGTGAAATCTCAGGTAGGAAATATACACAGCTCTTGCTGGTTGTAGAATACTCCCACTTTGAGTCTGTGTGATTGTGTTACAGTTTCCCCCTCAGTTCCGTTCTAGAATAGCTTTGAGGTTTGATGATGTCATGATAACCCGTCTCAGTCCCGTTCTAGAATATCTCTTAAGGTTCCATTCTGTGCTTGTCAGGGGTTGTTGCCCTTAGTGACAAGGGTCAAAGGGGTACTTGGTGACCCCTCCATGCAGCTCCACCACAGTCTCGGACCAGGCAATGACATCACCGCTCAGATGGCTGGCGCAGGAGGCCAGGCCGTAGATGTCGTTGGCCGTCAGGACCTGAGACCACATCTGCAGGTCTGAGATCTCCCCCACAAACGACTGAGTGGCATCGAATCGACCTCCCAAAGTGTCCTGGGTGAGAAAGAGAGGGAACAGAGATTAGCGTCTCAAAATCTTGTGCCAAGCTAAAATGGGAAAGAAATTGTACACATTGATGTTAAAACCTTACCCAGCCTTTGATATGTGTCAGAGAGGAAGCGAATGTCAACAAAGCGATTAGGAGAGAGGGTGTTGAACTTGTTGTCTAACTTCTTAACTTAGGCCACAGTGTGATTACATAGTTACTGGACTCACTCAATAATCAGGTGAAATGTGGAATCACCAATTCATGAGTATATTTACACCTGAGCTGAGGGGGGTTAATGAGTGGCGTCCCAGAGCAAATGGCTTGATGAGTTCTTCTATTTCGTTTCAAGCACTAAGCATTACCTGCTCCTGTCCCAGGATGAAGACCCCTCCAGGTTTGATAGGGTGCCAGGGGGAGAGGTTCTCCCCGGACCCCCTCTTTACCCCGTCCTGGTAGGCCTCCCACTGGCCGTCCCGCGTAGACCACGTTACACACACATGGTGCCACTTTCCATCGCTCAGGGACAGGGGCAGCGTCACTGCCTGAGGTAGAGAGGGGGGAGAGGGGGAGAGAATGAGTACAGTAGATGTTCACAAAGATGTACATGTGTTGTGTAGATATATCAGTATCCATCTAAAAGTATAATGTTCTTTGCTTAGTATTACCTTTGGAAACTTATTTCTGGCTGTTAACCTACTACTCTTTGGATAACCAAACTGTAGCTAAGAAGGATAACTACCCCACTGACCCCGTCCCCTATGTATCCCTCTTAATGGTGTGACGCCACAGAGGAGGAGAAGCAGCTTAGAAAGTTGGTGGAGATATTCTTAGATATATAGAGCTCAGCTCAGGACTGGAATCAACATTGACTGTTGCAGTCAGGGCTCATGGCAATACCACTCAGTTACACTCAATAGAGAGGAAGTCTGGAGAATCAGGAGTAACATCTTGAGTCTCATTTCAACTCCTTTGAGTATCATAGCATCATGAAAGTGTGGTTGGGCTGCTTATTACATAGGGGCACACACTCACACTCACACTCACATAGTGTATATTACATAGTGTATATTATTACATAGGGGCACACACTCACATTACACTCGTGGGCAACTCTCTCTCTCTCTCTCTCTCTCTCTCTCTCTCTCTCTCTCTCTCTCTCTCTCTCTCTCTCTCACCTTGTCGTCCACCAGTAGCTCCATGGGGTTGTTACCCCACTCGATGAGCACCAGTTCGTTGGCCTGTCCAGGTACAGAGTAGGAGAAGGGGGTCCCCAGGCCGGGCCCTGCACCCCCCTTCATCCACAGACACAGGGTCATGGCGAAGATCTCATGGAGGAGGGTCCTCTTCACCCGCCCGTACATGTAGTTGGTTCTCATGGGGAAGCCGATCTGGAAGGCCTCAGGACTCTTGGCTTTCTTCCTGCTGGAACCTGGGAATAAAAGACAGTTTCAGCATATTGTCTAGGTTACATCTTGTGAACTGGGGTTCATTTGGAGGGCCAAAAGGACTGGTCTAAAGCAGCTTGCCAACATTGTAGTAGTTGTACCTGTATTGTGCAGCTGATTCAGCACAGTCTCCAGCTTGGTGGAGTGAAGCCCAGCCCTGGGTCCTTGTATGCGGTAGCTTGTTTGTGGAGGATAACCATGGCTATCTGCCTCATTGTCATGGTGATCATCATCATCATGGTGCCCGTCGTCATGGTGACTGTCATCATGATGGTCGTCATGGTGGTCATCATGGTCTCCATCATCGTGGTGATCGTCATGGTCATCATGGTGATCGTCGCCGTGGTGATCTTCATCATGGTGGCTGCTGTCGTCGTCGTGGTGATCAGGGCTGCTTAGTGTGGCGGTTTGACGATGCATCTGCTGCTCCAGAGCATTGATCTTCCTCTGGAGCAGCTCCTTCAGAGAGCTGGAGTATGTTGTGGACGTGTTCCTTGACTGCTGAGGGGAGAGGCACAAACAGAGGCACAAACACAAACATTATAACATGGCTGATGAATACATATTTTACCTATTTTACTATCCAATCATCAGTGATCATTTCGAGGAGGGTTGCATGAACAGGGCCTGTGCTTCCTCTCCCTTGATCCCAGTGCGGTCTTACAGGAGCTACAGAGGTCACATACATCAGGCTAGCGGATATGTGCTCAGGTCAGCTCTGGCACTGAAACAAACACAGGCAGTTTTTCAGGAACTATGTAGAGATTATCTTTGCTAGTTGTAAGGATTGGAAAAAAGATATGTGGCCTGGGTGCCAGTTTGTTTCATATTCAGCTTTCTTATCACTGTCTTGTCTCATCTCTTCCTGTCTCTTTCTCTGCCTTTCTCTCTCTCTCTCTCTCTCTCTCTCTCTCTCTCTCTCTCTCTCTCTCTCTCTCTCTCTCTCTGTCTAGTAATCCAGGCTTTGGCCCATTGCATGCCCTGATTATCAGGCCGTCAGTGGAGATCACGCTAATTTACACTGATCTCAGATCTGCACCCCCTGCCAACCCCTGACACCTGTACATCTTCACAGTCCCAGAGAGAGGAGAGAGGGAGAGATGGGTGGGTGGTGGATGAAAGGATAGATGGTTTGATAGATAGATGGATCAGATTTACCAGCCCAAAGCCAACCAAAGCCAATGCCAATCCACTTAAGCCAACTGCGTGCAGTCCAGCCAATGCAACCCTATCCCTGTAGTCCATAGTTGTCTAGCTGTCTATCTAGTTTAACCAGCTAGACAGAGTGAACCATCCAACCACTAAAGCCATTGCCCCGCCAGTAGTGGGCAGGACCTTGGGCAGAGATGCCAGGCTCTGTTCTGCTCCAGATCATTGAGCCATCAGACAGAGGGCCAAAGGGACTGACCATGGTGTAAACTTTGTGTCATTGTGTTGGCTGAAGCAGAGACAGACTGGCATCCAGATTTTGTATCACCCAGGCCAGTGTGGACGATTTACATGATTAAGTCATTTGTCTGTACTTTCAATGTCTTAAATTGGTTAAGAGCTTAGGCAGTCCTTTAGAGCACTTTTTTTCTTTCTTTCTTTATATTTAATTAGTTTATTTGTTTACTTGAAGACAGCATCACCACAGTCAAAAATAGGAAGAGAGACGCATGTACTCACACTTCAGTTCACAGCTCCCTCTTTTTCTTTCTTTTCATGAATTCATACTCTTTTCTCTCTTCCACTCGTTCACACCAAAGTTCTCCCTCCCTCTCCCTCTCTCCCCTCTCTCCCTTCTCTCTACCCTCTCTCACCTGCAGGTTCTCCAGCCTCTCCTTCAGCGCCTGCAGCATCCTGCTCTTCTGCTCCGGCGATTTTGTCATATCCCCCGGTGTTACATGTTTATCCTTCCCCCGGTTGTTGCTGTTCCCTCCATCTGACCGGTGCCCTCCTGTGGAGGGGTAGTGCGTTGTGTCAGGGACATGTTGGTTGCCATGGTGTCCGTTGTTGGGGTAAGGGTGCTGGCTCCCAAGATGGGGGGAGTGGTGGTCGTCTTGAGCCCCTATACCCCGTCCAAAGCCCTCACACAGGGTGAGCTTGGCCGTCAGCTCCCTGATGGTTTCCCTCTGATTCAGAATGGTTTCCTTCTGCTGGACCAGGCTTTCTCTCAGGTGTAATATGGTGGCCTTGGCCTCCTCCGTCATCCCCCACCAGCCGTTCGGGGGGCCCCCAGGCAGCCCATGGTGCCCTGGCCCGTTGGGTCCTGGCCCCCCCATGGGTGGTCCTCCAGCAGGGAAACAGGCAGGGTCTGCGTCTGCAGGGATGGGGGTACAGACAAACCGTGGATGGGCTCCATAGTTGTAATCGGACCCCAGTGTGGCACTGGCGGATGCAGGGGAGAGGAGGAGGGAGAGGAAGAGGAGAAGGAACGGATGGAGGAGGTTTGGCAGGGACAAGGGCGTAGACATCCACTTGAGTCCCATTGTAAGGTGTCCCGGTGTGAGGTTTGAGCAGGGTGAAACAGCCTCCATTTCACAACTAGGGAGGTGAGGGAGGGTTTTAGGGAAAGGGTTTACCTCTTTTGTGTTAAAAGCAGCATTTGTGGAGGATATTTGGCATATATGAAGGGTATGTAATAATAATAATAATAATAGTATGGGACAGGGGTCTAGAAAAACATGAGGAAGCTTCTTTTTTATTCCTCTTTGTTCTGTGATCTCCTTAGGTATGGCTGATGGAGAGGGATCCCTGGCTTCTCGTTATAGGCTGTTGGGGGTTCGGCCCTGGCTTTGCACACTCTGTCAGTCAGTCCACTCGTGGTCTGCTGGAACTGTGATTCACTGTGACTTGGTCTCTCTCTGTCTCTGTCTCTGTATAGTTGGAGAGTGGAATACACCTGCAAACAAGGGATCAGTGTTTAGAAAAACATCTCATAGGCTGAATATTGTATTACTTTTAGACAACTCACAATATGCAAATACAGACCGTGTGTCACAAACATTTTGTCATGATTCATGACATCTCTCAGATAAAGGTAAGGTGTTCCAGGTGTACTGGTAGATAAGGGTAAAGGATTAAATGAAACCACAGAGCAAAGATAAACTACCTGATGGAATTTACACAGGATTAACCCACCAGGCTACCTGACATGACCACCCTAGTGGTGCTGACCAGGTTAGCTGGCCGTAGCCTGCTGGTGTTAAGTCAATAAAGGACTCCTCAGATTAGCCTGCGTGGGGGAGTGTTACTGGGTCCACATCCTGATCCACATCTGATAAGGTTCCTCTATTACCCCTGTTTAAATATCTTTAGACCAGTATTTTATACCAGAATTTAATACAGTATTGGAGGACTACTGTATAGACGTGAGACGTGTGTATTCCTGTATACCAAGGTTGACGCATTAATTGGCTTTGGGGATTAATTTAAGGATTGCCCTGGGACAAACTGAATTCACAGTGGGCTGCTGGCATTCACACGAGATGGAACTCAAACAAAAAGTCTATCGAATCAGAAGCACAAGGAAACACAAAAACAGTGAGCACCCGAGCCCCAATCACTGTCAGAAGTGGAATATAATAATATCCTATTTTAGTGGGTTTTTTTTTTTTTTTTTTTTTTTTTTTTTACTTCTTGCCGCGCCATGTTGGACACTTCTCGTGTCTCCACCACCCCACTCACTCAACTGTTGTAGCACGGGGGTGAAGTTGTCATGGATGTAGCCCAGCATTACCGACTCCTGCGGTGATCAGACATCTCTAATTACTGTAAGATTTATTTTTACAGTAAACAAAACCCCAGGGCACATGATGTGACGGCTAAAGCCACCAGCACCACCTGTTGCTTCCAGACAGTGTCCAGGCTAGGGTTGTGTATGTGTGTGTGTGTGTGTGTGTGTGTGTGTGTGTGTGTGTGTGTGTGTGTATGTGTGTATGTGTGTATTCTAGCCAGTCTGCTGACCTTTCATTCATACATTTCCATTCACTCCTGAAGTGATATAGAGATAATGAACTGTATTCAGATACACAGACACATTCAGACACACAGACAGTAGGGTTGATACTCCGCCCAGCCTCCCTAGTGGTCTTTTGCAGGGGTCAACTCCATTTGTACTAAAAATGTATTATTGAATTGGAAACAGAGAATTTCTCTCTGAAAATAATGGCCACTTACCATTTTATGAATTGAGAATTTGAGAACTGCAATGTAATTGTCAATAAACCTGATCAAATAAAAAAAAAAAAAAAAGTGTGTGTGTGTGTGTGTGTGTATGTGTATGTGCGTGTGTGTGTGTGTGTAGTTTCTCGTCGAGTCCTCTGATTCATGGGGCTTAGAGGTTAGACAGATGGCCACGACACAGAACTCCCAATTACCCTAATTGCTCGTTAGGCTAACTCAGTTGGGAGACAAGAAGGTTTGTTTGGCTGCATGTGTGCCACGTGTGTTGGTTTCTGTTGTGAACATCTTACTCAGTCTACAAAGTCTTGATTTAGGCCTCCGGCTTAACTCTACTGGCACCATATGGCTATAAGTGGGCATTAAAGGCCTGTGATTAGCGATAAATTCAAAGCTGACAGGCACATTTACAAAATGTAATGTCTTGTGGTACTGTAGCTGCCACTTCACTTTTCTGGTCGCCCCAGACTATTTGTGCTATTTAGCCAACTGTCAATGTCATGTTGGCTAATAACTCAAATAGTCTGGGCCGACAAAACAACTCATCTATTTGTGGTAGCTATTTAATGACCATAGCTTGCTGGTCCCTGGTTTGGAAACACATACAGTAGATGTCAAATTATGCCATGTTATTTCATCATCATCAGAAGTGTGCCCTAACCCAAGAATACATCAATAACACTTAGTTACAGTTCACTAAAGTATGACAACATTGTAGCCAGAGTTGGGGTCAATTCTTCAGTCAAACTCAGAAGTGAAATTCAATCCATGAATTGAAATACAATGAGCAATTTTCAGTGCATGAATTGAACTCATGTCCTGTATTGAAATATAATTGACCCCAATGCTGAACACAACATGGTAGAACACAGTCGAAGAAAATCAGTCCTTGCCATTCATAACATTACCAACAATTAAAGCCTATAAAATAGCACTGTGTGTGTCCACATTGACCCCTTCATAGACCCCTGCATTGATGTCAACCAACTCTATTCATGCTAAGCTCCTTCGTAGAATACACTCTCATACACTATTGTGCCTGAATAAAAGTCTCTGTGACCAATATGTTGCATGTGTCGATACTGTAAGTGCAAGTATACATATGGTGTATGGGAGTCAATTTACCAGTGTATGTTTTTACTTCTACAATATATCTGTGAACTCTTAGACAAAACAAGTGTATCTGCTCATTCAGACCTATTGGATACACTTTCCTGCCCTCAGTAAACTTCACAAAGCAAACTAGCCAGCCAACTGTGATAAACACTTTGATCCTTGAAATGGAATGGAAATAGTTGTTGCAGTAGGTGGAAAGAGGGATGAACATCATCATCTCAGTAAGTCAACAGATACACCCCCAGTCTTCTGTTAACATTCAATCAAACTTGAATACATCTTAGAGTGTCAGATTTGAGGTTAATGGAACTGAACAGAAGTTAATTGTTCATGTCTCAAAAGAAAGAGAGGTCTCCATACAGTACCTGAGTGTCTGTGTGTGTTGTTCCTGTTTGCTCACGTTAGTCGGGTAGTTAGTTAGTTAGTCCACCACAGGCACTGAACAGATTGTGAGAGATTTACTCCCAGGGTATGATTTAACTCATCCCTCTCCATCCTCCTCCTCCCTCCCTCCTTCCCTCCTTCCCTCCCTTCCCTTAGTCTCTCTCTCTTTCTCTCTCTCTACCCCTCCCTCCCCTTCTTTCCTTGGCTCACTCCTATCTCTTCACCGTCTCGCTGTCTATACCTTGTGTGATGTGTGGGTATACTGTACTAAAGTCAGACGCCTGTATTTCTGTAATTTCCCTCTATCATGTGAGGTGGAAGATATTGATTCCTTTGTTAGGTTTCACTTATATTGATTTGTTCCCAAACACATTAAAAAAGTACTCAGTTTGCACTCTGCCCCTGTACTATACTGTACTAAAGTCAGACGCCTGTATTTCTGTCATTTCCCTCTATCATGTGAGGTGGAAGATATTGATTCCTTTGTTAGGTTTCACTTATATTGATTTGTTCCCAAACACATTAAAAAAGTACTCAGTTTGCACTCTGCCCCGCCCTCCCAAACACACACATATGCTACGTACATTGTGGTTCCTCCCTCCCCCACACACCCCTCCACACACACAGTGTTCACCTACATCTTGACAGGAGGATAATTGGCCTGATTAATCCCCAACACATCTCCAGTCTGACTGGCAGGCAGGAGAGCCGACAGACCAACAGATGGCTGTTCTTATCGAGGTCAGAGGAACACACACAGCACACACAAACAATGCAGGTGGCGGCCAAATACAGAGACACCATACAAACACTCAACTGTGTCAAACACATATATACACACGTCATGTTAACACGGCGGATTACCATCTTAGACACCTTGGCATACAATATGTCCTGTTACTGTTTTAGACACTGCACCGACGCTCGACAGTGCATGATGGCAAAATAGTACAGCTTCAAGCAGTATTCAAGCAGCTGTCTAGTGTGCACTTTTACCTAGTAGCGTCATTGCAATATAACCTTTGAAGAATAGGACAGCCTTGATTGAACATTGTAAATAGTTCTAATTGAGGATATTACAAAAGCCTGTGGATTCCGCTATACAACTATGTGAATTAAGATGGCGGAGATAACATCACAAAGACTTCAACACAAGCCATTTTGCTGAAGCAGTGTATAGTCTGTAGCAACACTAATTGGCCCTGTCTAGGTCGAACGGTGAATCCAGTCTACACACAGGAACCTGCGTTGTTTTTGGGCTGCCACACTGGATTAAGGGGCTGAACTCCTGAGGTGACACAGTTTATGGGTCTGAGTGGTGTCTATGGCTCTGAAAGAGGCCAACGTCATCCAACAGCCAGCCATATCATAGTCTCACTGGAATTTTCCAGAACATATGAACCTTTTGGACAGGACAGCACTTTATTGAAACCTCAGTCACTGTACAAAGGCCCAGCATTTACAAACACAAGAAAGAAATCTGTATGCCTCAGCCTCCTGTAGCAGTTCAAAAATGGGAGAGGGGTAGTTGCTCACACAGCAGATGGTAAAAGGTATTTTTCTAATATCTAAAATGAGTTTTAACCAGATGGCTGCTATGTTCTGTAGTTATGTTCCCATCTGGACAATTTGTAATCACACACACACACACACACACACACACACACACACTGCTACAGATAATCTGTAATCATATTTCAACTGCTCAGATTAGCTAGATTCTGTAGGCAGAATGAAAGCACATGGCTCACTCTGTTCAGGGAGGATACCTTACTGTCATGGAGAAAGAAAGAGAATATCCCTCAGAGTGCAAGTACCAAAAAAGGGTTCTTCATTTGTCCCTATAGGGGAATCCTTTTTGGTGCCCTGTTTGTTTGATTTTAGTCCTAAGCCTCCCATTGCCTTATAATAATAGACTGTTAGATAATGTCCTTACATGAAACCGTCACCCAGGGTCAACCCTGCTGGTAAGTGTGTGATATAATAAGATAAACACAGACATAAAAATAGATATTTGCTGCCACACAGTCTCAGTGTTTATCTCTACCGTTGCAGGTTTGTATACATAACATAACAAAATAAGGGGAGAAATGGGTCTGGTGCACACATATCCACCTTCAAATAAATGTATATACAGTACATAAAGTAGCTGCAAACGTTCACATTATTTGGTTATAGTATATGTATTTAGATGTATTTGAATGTGGATATGTGTGTGACCCATGATTGAACAGATAGTTGTCTCTGGACTACAATATAATACAAATTACGGGCAATTCCATCATTACATGGCTGAACTCATAATCATTATTTAAACATGACCAAGACCTTGTAATAGATTGTTTGAACTTAGATGACCTAAAATACCTCAAATATGATTGGCTTTACAACCCTGCAACCCCCACCCAGTGTCACCTATCATGGTAAGTGTGCGATATAATAAGGTTGAAAGTCCATTTTAATTAACTTTTTACTGAAATTTGTGGTAGTAAATTCATTTGTATATAATGACCCCATAAATAACCCTTTTTCATTCTAGGTAGAACAACAGTGTTGATACTGTGTATGTAGTCTGTTTTCAGAGCTTCTGTATTTTGATTCTACTGTAACCTACTTTATGTGACCCATTTGGACACTGTCCAAGGAAAAACGTGGAAGGAAGCACTTCCAGATAATCCACTTCCAGGACGCACACGCTGATCTACATTTGATTCCAAGAAAGATTCTGGCTCCTTTCTAATCTAAAACTGATGCAGCTGATTTGTGAGGTCAGGGAATGACAGAGAGGAGACAGACAAAGATGAGGAGAGAGGAAGAGAGGGGGATAGACAGATCAAAGTAGGGAAAGAGCAGACAGAAGAAGAGAGTCTGGGAGCAAGAGAAGGACTTGGAGGAAAGGGGGGATGCTAAGGTATGCAGAGACTGTGAAAATAGATGAGTCATTCTTTTGTTTAATAGGCCACATACAGTACAGGAATGCTGCTGTCTGTCAATCCCCTTATCTCCTGTGGCGTGCGTCAGTCAGGTCCTGAAGCACCTCCCTGAGGAAGCAGGAAGACACAAACAGCTTTACAGCTCAGGAACAAGGGCATGGGCTCACAAGACCAGACAACCAACCGTCAATACCTCAGTATCACCTGCGCACAGCTAGATCAAGTGACCTAGAACCATAGCCTTCTCACACTATAGAACCAGACCAAATGACCTAGAATCCCACCTCAGACTAGTCATCCTCACCATGTCTTATAGAACTGCCCCAGAAGTTTTGGTAATCTCACATCTCAATGTTAAATTGGGAGTACTTTACCCCTTAGAGTTGGATCACATGACCAAGAATCATTATCATTCACAAGTCCAGTAACCACCACAGCACACAGTGAGAGCGACTGTCCATGATGTAGATCATAACACCATTACGCCAAACCAATAGACCAAGAACCACAACTCATTACCATTGGTGCCAGGCAAATTAAATGACCCTACAAAGAATCCATTCACAACATAACACCAGATTAAATGAACTTGGAACTCCAAAAGTATCATGGTACAACCGACTCAGCAGTCAGCAGTATTTTGTTTAATTCTACAAAATCCAAGTCTTAATCGTATTCTGTTTATCTGAGTCTATCTGTGTGTCTGGTTCAATACAATACAGTCAGGGGAAGTTGATAGACAGTGCACACTTGTTGCATTCCACAGCAGTCAGCATCGAACGCTTGCCACCTGTTGGTGAAATGTTGTTACTACAATACAACCGCAGCATACGCCTTGCCAAATCTCTATACCCACCAGTCTAAGCATAATCATAATATGGTAATTTAATTTTAAATTCATAGTATTATTTGTATTTCAATGTCATTATTAACAGAATAATTAAATCAAAGTTGTCTGGTGATGTAACTTTCTTTATCATAGGACATTTAGGAAATAGGCTATAGGAATTTATAGCCTTATCATTTAGGCCTACCTATTCCAATGCGCCTTTACCTATTTGCCAAGGTTTTTGTTGATATCGCTTTTTTTTGTTGATATGATTAATTATTTGTTCACATATCAATTTAGAAGTGTATTTGCATGTTTAAAATTATCTGTTTCAACACGTAGGCAATACTGCACAGAAAATGTGAGAATGTGAGAAGGGGTGCTGTATGTAAGCCAATGATACGACTGCGGGGTCTGCCGTCTTTGGTTTAAAAAGTTCAAGTCATTATTCTCTTTACCGCTATTCAGCCGGGGTCCCGTTAGCTCATTGTTATTCTGCCCGAGTGAGTGAGAGAGGGAGAGAGATAGAGGGATCGTGAGGGCGAGAGTGAAAGAGAGAGAGCAGCCTACATCGTCCGAGAGAGAGAGAGTGTTTCAGATAATGGGTAACTGAGGTTTATAACGGTAGGGAGTTTGCTGCTGCGCCCGGCGTTGGTTTTTCTGGCTGGGGTGTGCGCGTGAAGGCATGTTGATAATCGGCTCAACAATGAGGAGAGGTACAGAACGGCACCAAAAATCTGACCCCGATTCGTGTGAGTAGAGGGGGAGAAAGTGGGAGAGAGAGAAAGGGGAAAGAGGGAGAGAAAGAACGAGGACAGGCAAAGGGGTGGGGGGCTGAGAGATTGAGATTTAGTGCACTGGTGGATGAAACAACCCCCCACCACTAACGAAGGGGAAAAGTAATAGAAAGAGAAGAGGGGGTGTTCAAAAACAGACAAAGCCGAATGGGAGTTTTTTGTCATCGTTTTTCAACAATGAGCTCAAAAAAGGTATGATTCCTCTTTGCATTTTTTGATTGTTATCTAACTTTTGAGAAATGAATTGGACTGTGATTGTTTTATGTACCCTAGATCAACAGGTGTTGCTGAACGCTATCGACAGAACGCTAGTCCACTTGCTTTTTGCTACAGTTGTGGACAAAACCCTATGTTGAACCGAGGCTACTATAAATCCAGCTTTCTAGAATGACTTACATTTTTTGGACTGAAGTGGTGTTGCCAATGTAATCACTTAAAAACCTAACGAGATCATTGTAACCACTTGTTGAAGTTACTGTATCAGGTAAAGGAAAACATCTTTGGCGATGGAACAAAATGTAAGAATTTTATTTAA